>NW_026099316.1:0-600000 GCF_024542735.1 Bombus huntii | reverse complement strand
CGTTATAATGCTACACTACCTAACGTAATTCGTTATAACGTTATACTATCTAATGTCATACGTTATAACGTTATTCTATCTAATGTAATACGTTATAACGTTATACTATACAATGTAATACGTTAGAACATTATACCATATAACGTAATACGTTATAACGTTATACCATACAATGTAATACGTTATAACGTTATTCTTTGAGATGCAATACGTTATAACGTTATACCATATATCGTAATACGTTAAAACGTTATTCTGTGGAACGTCATACGTTCTAACGTTACACTATATAATGTAATACGGTATAACGTTATACTATATAACGTAATACGTTAGAACGTTATTCTCTAAGTCGTAATACTTCATAACGTTAAACCATATGTCGTAATACGTCATACCGTTTTTCTGTGGAACGTCATACGTTATAACATTAGACTATATAATATAATACGGTATAACGTTATTCTATATAAAGTAATACGTTATAACGTTATTCTGTGAAACGTCATACGTTATAACGTTATACTACCTAACGTAATACGTTATAACGTTATATTATATAACGTAATACGTTATACCTTTACACTGTAAAACGTAATACGTTATAACGTTATACCATATAACGTAATACGTTATAACGTTAAACTATATAACGTAATGCGTTATAACTTTACACTATAAAACGTAATATGTTATAACGTTATACCATATAAAGTTATATTATATAACGTAATACGTTATATCGTTATGCCATATAATGTAATACGTTATAACGTTATTCTATGAAACGTCATACGTTATAACGATATACTACCTAACGTAATACGTTATAACGTTATACTATATAACGTAATACGTTATAACGATATATTATATTACGTAATACGTTATAACGCTGTTCTATGTAACGTCATACGTTATAAAACTATGCTATATAAAGTAGTACATTATAACGTTACACTATATAACGTAATACGGTATAACGTTATGCTATATAACGTAATACGTTACAACTTTACACTATAAAACGTAATATGTTATAACGTTATACCATATAACGTTATACTATATAATGTAATACGTTATACCTTTACACTATGAAACGTAATACGTTATAACGTTATACCATATAACGTAATACTTTATAACGTTATTCTGTGTAATGTCATTCGTTATAACGTTATTCTATGTAACGTCATACGTTATAACGTCACGCTATATAATGTAATACGCTAATACGTTATATTATATAACGTAATACGTTATAACTTTACACTATAAAACGTAATATGTTATAACGTTATACCATATAAAGTTATATTATATAACGTAATACGTTATATCGTTATGCCATATAATGTAATACGTTATAACGTTATTCTATGAAACGTCATACGTTATAACGATATACTACCTAACGTAATACGTTATAACGTTATACTATATAACGTAATACGTTATAACGTTATACTATATTACGTAATACGTTATAACGCTGTTCTATGTAACGTCATACGTTATAAAACTATGCTATATAAAGTAGTACATTATAACGTTATACTATATAACGTAATACGGTATAACGTTATGCTATATAACGTAATACGTTACAACTTTACGCTATAAAACGTAATATGTTATAACGTTATACCATATAACGTTATAGTATATAATGTAATACGTTATACCTTTACACTATGTAACGTCATACGTTATAAAGTTATACCATATAACGTAATACGTTATAACGTTATTCAACATAACGTAATACGTTATAACGTTATTCTATGTAACGCCATACGTTATAACGTTACACTATATAATGTAATACGTTATTACGATATACAATATAACGTTATACTACCTAACGTAATACGTTATGACGTTATACTATATAACGTAATATGTTATAACGTTATACTATATAACGTAATACTTTATTACGTTATACTATATAACGTAATACGTTATAACGTTATACTATGTAACGCCATACGTTATAACGTTACACTATATAATGTAATACGTTATTAAGTTATACTATATAACGTTATACTACATAACGTAATACGTTATAATGTTATACTACCTAACGTAATACGTTATAACGTTATTCTATAAAATGTAATACGTTATAACGTTATATCATATAACGTAATACGTTATAACTTTATACTATAAAACGTAATACGTTATAAAGTTTTACTATATAACGTAATACGTTATAACTTTATACTATAAAACGTAATACGTTATAAAGTTTTACTATATAACGTAATACGTTATAACTTTATACTATAAAACGTAATACGTCATAAAGTTAAAGCATATAACGTTATAGTATATTACGTAATACGTTATAACGTTATACTATACAATGTAAAACGTTAGAACGTTATTCTATGTAACGTCATCCGTTATAACGTTACACTATATAACGTAATACGGTATAACGTTATACCATATAACGTAATATGTTATAACGTTATACTATAAAACGCAATACGTTATAACGTTATACCATATAACGTAATACGTTATAACGTTATTCTATGTAACGTCATCCGTTATAACGTTACACTATATAACGTAATACGGTATAACGTTATACCATATAACGTAATACGTTATAACGTTATACTATATAACGTAATACGTTATAACGTTATACCATGTAACGTAATACCTTATAACGTTATTCTATGTAACGTCATCCGTTATAACGTTACACTATATAACGTAATACGGTATAACGTTATACCATATAACGTAATACGTTATGACTTTATACTATAAAACGTAATACGTTATAAAGTTTTACTATATAACGTAATACGTTATAACTTTATACTATAAAACGTAATACGTCATAAAGTTAAAGCATATAACGTTATAGTATATTACGTAATACGTTATAACGTTATACTATACAATGTAAAACGTTAGAACGTTATTCTATGTAACGTCATCCGTTATAACGTTACACTATATAACGTAATACGGTATAACGTTTTACTATATAACGTAATACGTTATAACGTTACACTATATAACGTAATACGGTATAACGTTTTACTATATAACGTAATACGTTATAACGTTATACCATGTAACGTAATACGTTATAACGTTATTCTATGTAACGTCATACGTTATAACGTTACAGTATATAACGTAATACGGTATAACGTTATACCATATAACGTAATACGTTATAACGTTATACCATATAACGTAATACGTTATTACGTTATTCTATATATCGTAATACGTCGTAACGTTATTCTGCTGAACGTCATGCGTTATAACGTTACTCTATATAATGTAAATCGTTATAACGTTATACTATATAACGTAATACGTTATTACGTTATTCTATCTAACGTAATACGTTATAAAATTATACTTGTCGGAGATAAGATGACACCGGTGCCTTCCCTCTGAAACCTCGGGAAAATCCATAGAAACATTGTAATTAAAATCTACAGTTGTAACTAAACGATTTGCCGTCATTCTAACCAATTGTATTTGTTTAAGTCTTGTGACAATGAGCTTGGGCTCAATTCGACAATTAGTCGGCGAACGTGGCCGCGGTCAACGGGACGAACTCTCCATTTAACAAAGGCATTGAGTAATCCTATAGCTCTCCTTAAAAGAAAGATTCGTAGCGGCACTTGGCAGTAAACATTCCAACGGTTTCTGTCCCGTAGCTTGCCACACGCAGATCCTATTCTCCGGGCAGGATGTTTACCAGATGTCGACGCGTCTCCACAGTACGTGATCGGCTAGCCCGAGGACCGTCATAAACACTAATATCTAGTTACCTAAAATTCTTCAACAGATACACAGTCTTTGTCCCAGTTACGGGAAGACAGGAGAGACCTATTTTTCCACGAACGACGTCTCCCACTAGCAACCCTCCCTCAAGGGCAGCTAGCATCCTTTTCTAACTACCGATATGGAGATTGGCCAATTAGCAGCAATGTCAATTTCTCTTACATTCCGAACGTAGGATGTCCCCGACGAATCCGATGATCTCGTGTCCTTAGACACACCCCGTCTTTGTTTTCCTATGGGGTATCACCGGGGCGGGAAGTCATTCTCTCTTGCGGTCTCATCGACAAAAAGGATTAACTCCTTACGGTCAGCGAATATTAACGCAGAATCCGACTTAGATTTTTGCGAGTGCGTACGACTACCGTCCCGTTGTCCGCGGATTCGTTATTGAACCTAGGATCATTGTCATTAGTCTCTCGAGTATCTAATTACCACGGTTACATGTCCGGTTCTATGGTAATCACATTTGCACCAGTCAATGTCTTCTCTATTGCATAACGACAATGTGTAATCCAAATGAAGATTCGTGTCACGCTCCTAACTGTAATTCTAATGTAAACCCGAAATTTAATCGGGTTAAAATTAGAATTTAAGGAGCGTAACGATTGTTTGTTCGACCAATCGCGGGGAGACGTAGTCGCTAGGAGAGACGTCAACGGGAGTCGTAAATTCCCGTTACGATTATAACAATCGACACCACGACTTGATCGATCCCCTGATTTCCGTTGAGATAATAGGGGTGATTGAGTTTGTATAACACTATGATTCACAGAATAATTAATTATATATTTCCAACACTTAGATTACACTGATGAGCATAGATAGAGAGATAATCACTTATCGCACGAAGATAAGATAGATATGTACGTTAGAGCAGGGCTCTTATAATTGGATTTAATGTATTAGTGGACGTAGCACTATAAGATATTTGGCAGAGGAAATGTATGCTCGACAATACCGAGACCGACTCTCGCGTTATGCTTAGACTGCCCCGATAGGCATTAGCGTTACTACTTAGTAGTTGACTTTTCCAACGATGTAGAAGAAGCGAAGTTGAGTGACGATGCTGTGTCGGAGGAAAGCTAGTGATGGGTGTGTCTAGCGCACGGGATCATCGGATTTGTTCATGACATTTTAGGTCAGGAGGTGAGGCCAGTATACATTGCCTCGGATTGGACAAACGAAGGTTGGAGGACTAGGAAGGGCCTTAACCGCCCTCGATAGAAAGTTGCTGGTAGGAAGCATCGTACGTGAGAAAAGCTAACTTTCCCGTGTCAAGCCGTAGTAAACAATAGTCTTTGGAAACTGATTTAGAAAAGACATTTGTTGGGTCCGAAGGACCTTAGCAGGCAAGTGACTCGGGTGTATGACGGGTGCTTAAGGCTATTGAGGGTACGCCGTACGGTAGAGCGGACATCTGGTGTCCGTCTGACCCGCGGTGTGTGACCTGGGCCAGGCAGAGAGTCGCCCGGCGTAACAACGATTCTTCGATTGAATTGGTCATCGTTTTACACAACAGAGATTATATTTACGCGAATATACAAGATTTTACAAAATATTATGAATATTGAGTTTAATGAATGATAAGATTAACAAACGATAAGTTTAACTAACGATTAGATTAAAGAATAATAAGTTTAACGAATAATAAGAGTAACGAATAATATGTTTTACGAATAATAAATTTAACGAATATTGAGATTAACAATTTATAGGTTTTACGAATAATGAATTTAATTAACACTATTAACAATGTTCCTGGGTTCAAACGAATCCACGGTCAACGGGACAACTCTTTTCTATGCGTAGAATAATTTTTAAACACAAAAATACGATTGCTGAGACACTCGGTAAATTGCTCGATGTATCACTTTCCAAGGCGATCACACGAATGTATATCTGATGAAAATCTTTTTCGCTATACGAATGCATTTGTTTGTTATATGCTCGCTGGAGACATCGAGAAGGTTCCAATCGTTGTTGCTAGGCAATTTCTGTCAAAAGTTTGTTGTATACTCTTTCGAAACATCGAGAAAGATCCAAACGCCGTTACTAGGCAGTTTCTGTTTGGAGATTGATTCCTAATACGTGTGTCCCATTATATCGACATCTTTAAAGTACAATTCTATGTGATTTCTAGGGAGAACAATACAACCGATCCACACCTTCGTCAGGCAAAACGTTTATCCCGTGACCGTGGCTACGTTCGGCGACCAGTTGTCACCTCGAACCCACTTTCGCTATCACAAATATCGAACAATTACAAATGACAA
The DNA here is from genome assembly GCF_024542735.1 of Bombus huntii. Lineage (NCBI taxonomy): Eukaryota > Metazoa > Arthropoda > Insecta > Hymenoptera > Apidae > Bombus > Bombus huntii. The sequence goes on along the minus strand of NW_026099316.1, from coordinate 593,890 downwards.
CAATTGCTTAATTACAGCTATGATAAAATCTAGGCTAAAGCATTAGAAGATTTTCCCAAAATTGCAAAGGGAAGGCTCTGGTTTTCGTTTCATCTCCGACATATATATATGTCGGGTTTACATTACAATTAGGGTTAGGGGCGTGAAACGAATCTTCGTTTGGATTACACGTCGTCATTATGCAATAGAGAAGACATTGGCTAGTGCAAATACAATTATCATAGAACCGGACAAGTAACCGTGGTAATTAGATACTCGAGAAACTAATGACAATCATCCTAGGTTCAATAACGAATCCGCGGTCGACGGGATGATAGATGAACGTACTCACAAAATCTAAGTCGGACGCGTAATATTCACCGGTCGTAAGGGGTTACTCTTTTTCATCGATGAGATCGCGAACGGGAATGACCTTCCCGTCCCGATGATGCCACAGAGGAAAACTATAATGGGGTGTGTCTAAGGACACGAGATCATCGGATTCGTCGAGAAAAGCCTTCGTTCAGAAAGTAAGGGAAATTGGCGTTGCTGCTAATTGGTCAATCTCCATATCGGTGGTTAGAAAAAGATGTTAGCCATCCTCGAGGGAAAGTTGCTAGTGGGAGACGCCGCTCGTTGAAAAATAGGTCTCCCCTATTTTCCCGTAGTTGGGACAAAGACTGTTTGCCTGTTTGAAGGACTTTAGTTGATTAAATCTTAAGATTTATAACGGGCCCTCGAGCTAGCTGAACATGTACTGCGGAGACGCATCGACATCTGGCAATCATCTTACTCGAAGAATAGGGTCTGCGTGTGGCGAGCTACGGGACAGAGACCGTTGGAATGTTTACTGACGAGTGTTACAACTATTTCCTTTTTAAGGAGAGCTTATTATTATAGGAGATTATTATTATAGGAGAGCTTATTATTTATAGGAGAGCAGAATTATTCCATGCCTTTGTTAGACAAAGCGTTCATCCCGTGACCGCGGCTACGTTCGGCGACTGACTGTCGCCTCGAGCCCAAGCTCATTATCACAACTCTCGAACAATTACAATCGGATTGAATAACTACAATTGTTCAATTACAGCTATAGTAGACTCTAGGTTACAATGTTGCGGGATTATCCAAAATTCCAAAGGCTCCGGTGTTCTTTCATCTCCGACATATATATGGAATGTTGTAATATTTTCGGAAATCAGGCGATCGATTTGTGAAAACTCAACAATCGATTGTCTAAGTCTTCTCTTTCTCCTTCTGGCTCTTAACTTGCTTTTTTCTTTGTTCAATCTTCGCTTCTCCAAGTCCTGTTTTATTTTCTATCCCAAGTCCCCGTCCTCCTCTATTCATATCGTTCGACCGACTCCCAGTAAACACAGTGAAAGTCAAACCGTCGGTTGATATTCTAAATTCTATAGAATTTACATATATATAATGTTTATTGCCTAAGAAAAATATAAATTACATATGTGTATTCACAATAAACAACGAATTTCTATTTGGAAGTTTCTTTTTTATTTATTTATTTGGATTTTACAATTTGTCCAGTAGGACATTTGGTAAAATGTTGTAGCTGTATACTAATATAACATGTGGGTGGCTACCCCCAGCGGGGTACTACCATCGTGTTTGTTGGGTTATGTCCTCTGCGAGATCGGTTGGGTGTTTCCTTTTTAATCTTCTTTTTATGCTTGATGTGTCGACCGTTTCCGCTGCCAGCCGGTTTAGGTGCGTTGCTATTCTTTCTCCGTACCTTCTTGCACTTTTGTTGATCTCCTCCTTGACCGTTGATATTCCCAGGTCTTTCCGAATGTCCTCGTTTCTAACGTACCATGGCGCGTTTACTATTGTTCTGAGTATTTTAGATTGCGATGCCTCTATTTTGATTATATGGCTCATTGCTGCTGTTCCCCATAGTGTTATTCCGTACGTCCAGATTGGTTTTATGACCATTTTATATATTTTTAGTTTGTTTTCTATGCTTAGTTTGGATTTTCGACTTGTTAGCCAGTACATTTGTCTCCTTGCCATCTGTATTTTGTCTATTGTTGCTGTAATATGCTGTTTCCATGTGAGTCGTGTATGTAAGTGGAGTCCTAGGTATTTGACTTGCCTTGTTTGTATTCTGTGTGTGCCGTTTAGTTCAATGTTTGGTGGTTTCTGTTTTCGCAGTGTGAATGTAATATGTTTGCATTTATCGGGGTTTGCTTTGATTTGTTTCGCTTGAAGCCACTTTTCTATTTTTGTGATGTGTTCTTGTAGTAATGTAACTGCTGTTGCAGGGTTAGTGTGCCTGACTAGTACAGCTGTGTCATCCGCGAATGTCAGTATTTTGCTATTGTTAGTTGTTGGTATGTTGGCCGTGTATAATGTATATAAAATTGGTCCTAGGACGCTTCCTTGCGGAACTCCTGCCTTGATTTCTTTAGCTTCCGAGTGTGTCTTTTTGATTTTTACTATGAAGCTTCTGCTGCTTAGGTATGATTTGATTAGTTGATATATCTGCCCCGAGAACTGTTTCCTGATTGATTGTAGTAGGCTAGTGTGGTTTATTTTATCGAATGCTTTTTCGATGTCCATAAAGAGTGCCGTGCAGTATTGTTTTGTTTCCAGCGCCTGTAGGATTTCATTGACGAGTCTTTGCGTTTGTTTTATTATGGAGTGTTTGTTTCTGAATCCGAATTGGTGATCCGGTATTAGATGGTTCTTCTCTATTATTGGTTTTATCCGGTCGTAGATTATTTTCTCTACTATCTTAGAGAACACCGGAAGTAGTGAGATTGGTCTGTAGGACATGGTTTCGTGTGGGTCCTTGCCTGGTTTAGGTATCATTATGATTTTTGCCAGTTTCCAAGCTTTTGGAAAGTATTGTATTCTTAGTATTGCGTTTACTATTATTGTGGTTTGTCTTATCGCTTTTGGCGGAAGGTTTTTCAAGATTTTGCCGTTAATTAGGTCGATTCCTGGTGCTTTATTGTTTTTTGTTTTCTCGATTATGTTTCTGATTTCTTGTGCTGTTGCTTTGGGTATGGTGATTGTCAGTTGGTGTACTAGTAGTTAGCGCATCCGCGTCCGTATGATTATTGTGGTTGCTATTGTTGATGTTGTGTGGGGTGAATGTGTTGCCTAGGTGGTTGGAAAATTCTTCAGCTTGCTCTTCGTTGCTTCTTGCCCATGTGTTGTCTGCTCTTCTGATTGTTGGTACCATTTTTGTTGTCTTCTTTATTTTTTGGTGACTTTCCATAGGGAGTAATTGTTGTTTTCGTGAGCAGATAGTGACTCGATGAACTTTGTGAACTCGTTGTTGTTGTGCTCTTTTATTTTGTTCTTTATTTATTTTGTGAGTTTGTTTAGGTGTTTTTTGTTTTCTTTTGTTCTGTGTTTTTGCCATTTTGCTTTCGCTTTTCTTTTTTCTCTAATTTTTTCGAGGATGTCTAGTGGAACTGTTTTTGTTTGTCTGTTGGTTGTTTCAGGTATAGTGGTTGCCCTTGCTGCTTCTTGGATAGTTTCTGTGAGTGTTGTTACTGCTTGATCGATGTGTTCAGGTGTTTTCAGTGGGATGTTGCAGCTGATTTTGCTCTCTATTATTTCTTTGAATATTTGCCATTTGGTGGTTTTATTGCATAGCTTCTCTGTGCTGCTGTAAAGTATTGGTTTGTTTCTGTATGAAATTATTATGGGCGTATGTTCGGAGCTAAGCTCGAGGCTGGATGCTATGTTTAGTTTATTTGCGTTTAGTCCCTTTGTAACTGCAAAGTCTAGCAGGTCAGGTATTTTGCTCAGGTCTGTCGGCCAGTATGTCGGTCTTCCTGTGGATAATATATTGAGGTTATTATTTCTGATGTATTTTTCCAGGGTTCTGCCTCGAGGTGTGGTGATTCTTGATCCCCATAGCGTGTGCTTTGAGTTATAGTCTCCCGCTGCAATATACTTGTCACCTAAGTGTCGGAAGTAGTCTTCCCACATTTGCGTTATGATTTTGTGTCGCGGCGGTACGTATACTGCTGACAACTGCAGTTGGTTGCTGTTAGTCTGTACGGTAACGGTGGTTGCTTGTATATGTTCCTTACTGACCTGGCTGTGTAGGTGATGTTTAATGTCGTTTTTATTACTACTGCCGTCCCTCCGTGTACTTTCCCTGAGGGATGCTTGGTGTCGTATATGGTGTAGTGCGGTATTTTTATGTAGCTTTTTATTGTGAGGTGTGTTTCTGAGACGAGTAGTATATCGGTGTTACTGCTGGACAGGAATGTTTTAGTTTCTAGGGCCCTTTGTTGTAGGCCGTTAGAGTTCCAGGCTGCTATTTTAAGGCTTCTTGATATAGGACACGGGTTTCCGCCGTTTGGCTATAGGCGTAGCCGTTCGTAGTTTTCTCTTCCCCACTTGCCGCACTTTCTCCGGAGCACTGTTGCACACGCCCGTTTAGCTCGGCTGCTCGGGCAGAACTGTTTGAAAGTGGTTCTGGTAAAAGTGCCGTTACGCGACGGTACGACGTAGCCATACCATATTTTGTGTTGGGTTTACATTTTTAACATTACAGTTTGTAATTTAATTTAAGCCGTTTAAAAACCGTACTTTTACACGATATTGTCTTTTCTTTCTTTTTCCGTCCTGAAAATTTGGTCGCAAAACAGGACAGATCGGTGGCCTATTTTTACTTCTTGTGGGGCTGAGTGAGCGGCGGGCGAAGGAGGGGGAGAGGTGGAGCATGTCATGAAATGGTACTTGCGCAGTAATCGCGTACAGATATCGCCCATAGGCTCAAAGCTTAACCAATTACTGAGCAATATTAATCCGTCCTCGTCACTATCTAAACGGTCGCCGTAGAATTCGATAACGTTCACTCGTCATTCGTATCCGGTACGCAGTAGAGTGCGCGTTGTACATGAATTTACCGAAAGTTTTAATTTTTCTATCTAGAAAATTAACTTTCTATATTAAGTTTCTATAAAAAGGGATTGATTTAACGTGGATAGAGTTTTTATACATAAAGGTTGATAAAATAAAAAGACATTCGCACGCGTAGTAGCTTTGTGTAAATAATTGTAACCTAAAAATTTGTTCAATAATAGATAGGGTAATGCAGTAACCGGACAGGAAACTATTCTTCATATAAAGGTAAGTGAACACAAATATATTTAACCTTCTTATTTTAGGTGGCTTTTCATTTTTATTACATTTTTCGTTTCTATATACATAACATGTAGAAAACCTGTAGAAATCTTGTCGTATTGAACTACATAACTTTTGTATTTTCTCCGGTAACAATTTCGTCTTAATGTCCATAACTATATTCCGAGCTATGAAAAATAAGCGATCGCTAGTTGTTTGCGCTAGTCGTTCGATTTTTGTCAAGCCGACTGGAAGTTAGGCTGTTCGCTTATGTTAATACAGTGCCAAACGGAAATATTGGCATAGTCCGGATCATCGTACAAAATTTTTTGTAAATCTGTAAAGGAAGTAATTCTCTATTTAATCCTTTTGTAAAATATAGCTTTCAACTCCAAAGTTTAAGTATGCCATGAATCATGAAGTTTAAAAATGATTATAACAAAGAAAAAACATAAAAGTACTCCTGTACAATGAGTTTTGGAAAACATTGATCGATGAACCGTTAATCTTATAAAGTGGAAAATCATCCAGCAGAGTTTTCTTGTGACAGTTTTCTTTTTTAAATTTTCGTCTCGTTCGCCATTATCGCAATCGAATAAATTTTGCTCATTAGATAAATATTGGAATTCACTAGCAGAAAAAGGGCAATTTCCTGGAAATACGTGTATTTTCATCTTTTTTTGCTTAATTCAGTTAAGCAGTGTGCAATTATTTTTTACATAACAAACGATAATGCTTAGACTTGTCACGACTTCGAAATGATTCTCATTGTTTGTGCTTATGCTCGGAATAATTGTGCTTAGTAATTTCGTGGTTAATACCGTAATCTACTATATATGCATGAAAGTAGCGAGTTAATTGATTTATTAATTAAAATTTTTAAGAATAAATTATTTTTGGAGCTACGTAAGTCCTTTTCAGAGAAAGTAGGATTTACGCTAATTGGCCTCTGAATCTTCCATAGACATATGTAATAGAAATAAATAAAATTTTTACTAAATAAATGTAATATCGTGATATAATGTGTTTACAAAGAGTGGACAATAGAGATGTTAATCAGACAGAAAAAGACGATTGTTGTTCAACCTGAACTATTCACGCCAAACGCACAGAAAACAGCGCAATCCACACTCTCTCGGCAACGCCACTCGCAACCTCTGCTTTTCGACTCGCACGCTGCTTTTCGACTCGCACGCTGCTTTTCGACTCGCACGCTGCTTTTCGACTCGCACGCTGCTTTTCGACTCGCACGCTGCTTTTCGACTAACGCTCTGCCCGTTGCCGCATTCTATTGTCTATTGCTGGGCCCACCGCACACGTGTTCTACAGACGCTCGTAGCCAGGGTCACGTAGGTCCTTTCGACTATTTACCTATTTACCTGAAGGACCCGGTAATGCATCGATGGAGCCGACAGCGCCTCGGCTCTCGCGACATTGTCTGTAGTTAGCTCGACGTTTCTTGGGCTCTTCTTCCCGATACTACATAAATAATATACAATTTTCGGGCGATATCTTCTTCCCGCGTTCTAATTATATTTTCAATTATTTTGATTTTTCTAAGTGCACTCTTACGCATCCTTGTATATGCAATCCTTCCCTTATTCCCATTCCTGTTAATATTAGTTGTTTTTCAAAGCTTTTGTTTCATTCATTTTATTGGCTATCATTTTGTATCAAATTCAAGAATTTTCGTTGCCAGAAATTTAAGGTAAATGCATTTTATGATATTTAAGGAAACTTATTCTTGTTATTATTATTATTATTAACAAGTTCCATTTATTCGTTATCTTTCCTAATCATTATTTACTGTTACGATCCGGTTTTGATCTTCGGTATTCGTAACCGTTACTTATTATTCTCGATTTCGGGCCCTAGCTTCCTCAAATTGACGCTTGAATCAAAACTGTAGTTGCTGCCACAAGAAATAGTCGTTAAACTATTTCAATTAGTTCGACTCTCGTTCGTTATTTTCGAACCAAGGCTAACGACTGAATGGAATAGATTGAAAACTTGTCGCGCCTTTCTAAAGTGCAACGCTATTTTTAATTTTCAAACTGTCATATTCTTGATATTCTAATTCGTTGATATGACTGTAGGAGTAGCATTAACTATTGTATTAATACGACTGGTAAATAAACTCCACGTTTCAGCTTAGCTGCTGTGGGTAGGAGAGTACTTGCGCGGGAAGGATTAAAGTTTTCTAGGAATAAATAAATAATTTCAATGTCTCGTAACTGGTAATTTATTCGATTTTATTTACTTATATATTTATTATCAAAATTCTGGTCTTAACTCTCTATGTAGTTTATAAAACGAGAATAATTATCGCTTTCCTAAACTATTGGCAATGCAGCCCTAGATCGCGTTCGGGTATAGGTGAGTTCGATGGATAAAACTAATTTCTGTTTGTTCTGTGGTTTCCTAATTTTAAGGTATTCCTAATTTTTTCTAATTTTTTCTTCTTCTCTTCTAATTTCGGGAAACGTTTAGTCAACGTTTTGCACGTTTCCTGCTGGTATAGCCTCTACCTCTACGATTCCTTCTTGCTTTTGGCATTTCTTTTATGTGTATTGTCGATCGCACTTCAGAAATATTGTTGTAGATGACTTTTGTAGACAATGTTTGATCGTGAAATGTATTAGACGAGATTGCTCGTTGTTGAAATTGTCGAATATATTTAAAATAATTGAATAAATATGTATGCAAACCATAATCGCTAAGACGCCCGTACAGTGTATAAGTCGCAAAGTAAGATCGCTAATAAATATTCGATAGATAACTGGTTGATAACTCTAGATAATTAAATTCTTTTCGGTTGCGTCCGTTTATTTATGCTGATCGGGAGAGAACCGGAAAATCGAATTCTTCTACGTTTGACGGTTGCACGAAGCGGCGACATTGTTTTGCCCGGATATTATTTGTTCTTACATTACTTGGAACCTAACGGTCTTGATACTCCGAGGCAAAACAACAACATCATTTAAATTGTGTTCTGACTCATGTGCCGCTACATCACCCCCTACCAGTGATAACGTTTTTATTAAGTTAAACTTTTGAAATATTTACAGAGTTTCTATTTGTCATCGTTATTTTCTTCTTTTTTTTAATTATCGATACACTCGATCCGACAATTTACGACGTCTAACCGAAACCTGCCGGGAACTGATCGGTAAAGCGGACCCTACGTCCGGACCGCGCAACATACCTATTCCTGGAGTTTTCTTCCGCGATTCGATCGCTGCTTGCGCTGTTTTCGTCGTTCGCGTTCGCCTGATCTACCGGAATTAGTATGTCAAGAGATACGGCGATTTTTCCTTATACTACAAACGCCGGTTTTAGACGGTCTGTGGAAACCGTTACGTCGCGATTATTAATTTCGGCGGTGTAATTTTTTCGCCTCTTTTTATGACTTCAAACGTTCCGTCATACGGCGGCTGGAAAGGGCCCCCTATCGCGTCATGACATAAGAAAACATACGGTTTCTAATTCTAAGAAAACGAAAATTTTCTTTTCGCCATGATGCGTGACCGGATGCGGCCTGACCTTCCCCATCCCTTCTTTAAGCCGGTTCGCGTACTCCGAGTTGGCCTGCTGCTCGGTTGCTATGAAAAATTTCGCCGGCAATCGTATGCCGGTGCCGTAAATCATTTCGGCTGCCGTTGTGTTTAAGTCCTCTTTTATCGCGGTTCGAATGCTTAATAATATAATGGGTAAAATGTCGATCCAGTTGCTCGTGTCGAGACACTTTATCGCCGCTTTCAATTGTCTGTGTAGGCGCTCTACCATCCGAGCTATCCAAGTGGAAAGGAGAGCCGAAGCAACGGTTGGCGCTTCCATATCGACGATGGGAGTGGCTTCGGGCCAACGCGAGAAACGATCGATACACTTTGGACAATATCGATAACCTTGTGAATATGGCATGACGATAATGTCTAGTGTATGTGTTGGAACCGGCCTTCTAACGTTTTGAACGTTCCGACATGCTATGATACGTGCCTGGTGACTTTGCAACGTTGACATGGTATACACTGTCGCGTCCAAGTTCGACAATCTTTATTAATGGACGGCCAGACGAAACGTGTTGTCACCAATTTTTGCGTAGCGCGTATTCCCGGATGGGAAAGTCTATGTAACGACTGAAATACGGCGCGACTTAACGGTTCCGGTACGTACGGTCGCGAGGTTTCGTTCGTGAGATCGCAATAAATTCCGACATCCTGATCGGGAAATCGTATTTTTGTCAATTGCAGCGCGCTAGAGCCGGACTCAGTGATTTCGCGTAGCTCGGTATCGTCTTCTTGCGCTGCGGCTAACGTTTGATGATGGACGGATTTCCCGATCGCTTCTATTCGTGGTAGAGTATCGGCTACGTTATTGTCTACCCCTTTAATGTGTCGGATATCGGTCGTAAATTGTCCTACGTAGTCTAAGTGTCCAAACTGTCTCGGCGAACACTTGTCGGGATTTTGATCAAACGCGTATACGTTTATATACGCGTATACGTACGCGTAGGGGTTTGTGATCAGTATAAATCGCGAAATCTCTCCCTTCGACAGCGTGCCTGAATCGTTTCACCGCGGTGTACATCGCGAGTAATTCTCGATCGTATGCGTTCTACTTTCGTTGCGCGGGGGATAGCGATTTCGTCATGAAACCTAGGGGCTGCCAAGTATCGTTGACGCGCTGTTGAAGTACCGCTCCTATGGCGTAATCGGAAGCGTCGACCTTCTCCTTGCTGGTAAAGGGATCGATATTCCTGGTCTGTAAGGTTGCTCTGTTGGCGAGAGCAGCCACCTCCGTATTGTCACTCAGAGCGGCTCTTAACTTGACCGCCACCTCGTTCACCGCCACCGACCTGTCGAATTCAATGAATATATGGCCGGCTCTCGTTTTACGCACCCCCATAGCTCCTTCCAAGGTGCTCCTAGCTGCCATTATTTTCCTATAAACTTGAAGCCATTCACAGCCTTCTTCAACTTTATCTAGAATGGCTTCCTTCCATCTCCTATTCCTTGGTACGCCTCTCTCTTCGATAACAACCTGCCGGTTGTTACCCGGACGCACCATAGGGATAGCTTGATCTAAGGGAGCCCTCCTCTCCCTTTTCCTTCTTTCTATCCTCATCCAACCTTCAGAATCCTCACTATAATCCTGTTCACTCCTTACCTTCCTGATTTTCCTCCCACACGCCTCGGCGTATGTGGCCTCTCCTCTTCGGGGCCTCTTAAGTTCCACTACTCTCATTGTTTCAGCCGGCGATACCACTTTCCTTTTAGGCTATCCGCCTTTAGTCATCATCGCTTCTTTCATTCTTTCTGTCCTCTCTACCCTTCTTTCTATCTCAATAGGCTCTCTTCTTCTCTTTCTCCTTCTAGCCTTCTGCTCTCCACATTGTTCCAAGGAAGACAGGATGCCTTTAATCAAATTTCCTATCTCCCTAATCCCCTCATCCTTATCTTTATCCAACTGAAATTTTTTGACTGAAACATTTAACATCTGCGCTGCACCCGCCAAGGCTTGTATGAACCCTTTCAGCTCAGCCCTGGAGATCATGTCGACCCGACTTTATTCCTTCATAATAGGAACTTACACCGAGCCGACCGTACATACTCTTAAACGATGCCGCATCGACGAGGCGAACCACCACATATGTTCGTCGCGACCCGCTAGCGCATGCGTCCTAACGTTACCCATCACGTAAATGGTGTCAGTTCTACACACGTGCGCGTCTTAATAGTAAATTTATTACGCGTATTACCGCTTCACAAAATAACGTCATCGCGAGTGTTATAATAACTCCGCTATAATTAAAGAAACGAATCTTGCTCGCATGGCCGCCCGAACCTGCAATATCTACGGCGGATAGTGAAGCGTTCCCAGAAAGTGCACGTGCGTGTTAGTATTTAGTGAATATTAATTAATTGATTATTTCTACAAAGCTCATTATCGCTTATGCATTTCCCGCAACGCGTGAATATCTTTCATTACACGTTCCTCAGTGTGCTGTTTGTTCATAATGACAAGGTGAAATACGACAGCAAAGTCGAACGCTACCGCTAATATCGCTATATACGCTAATATCGTCGCGTCAGTTATGGCGCGTTTCGACTCGCGGAATCTCTTTTCATATTTAGCCATCAGATATATCGCGATGAAATAAGGGAATACAGAGGTTAGGACAATTATCTAGTTTACTATTCGATGGAATTTTACTGCAAGTAATTTTTGAGTTACTTGTTTCTTGTTACTTGTTGTTGTTTATTTGTTTCGCTCTTCGTTAATATTCCAAATTCTCTTTTGTCATCGCTTTTTTAGCACTAACAATAAGCGTTGAGAGTAATCTTGATATGAACAGGATGATCAGAATTTTTACACGAAACGCAACAAGGTTGATTTGTGTTATCCTTACTTTCTTCGATACAGAAATCTGGATAAATACTTGCATCTGGATCGTAATTCATCTTTGAATTTAACGCTGCGACAGTCCGTTGCAATTAGAAGCAACATGACCTAAACGTTAGCAGGTCTTACATTGCATTTCGTTTGTCACATCTAATTTTTGGTGAAAAGTGAAGGCAAAATACTGAAAATCAACCGAAGATCAGAAATTAAAGAAAATTTCAGGCTGGCTTTTGACACTAATCTCACCAGGCCCGGTCAAATAACTGGTTTTAAAAGTTGAGAAATCAATTAATCGGAGAATATAAAAATTCACGTAAAGCTAAATGAACAAAAGATAAAACGATAAATGTACAATTTTAAATTAGATATTTAAACCAGTCATTTGACTAGGGGTGGTGAGGTTAGTGTTAATTAAATAGTTTAGTAGTCGTTGAGCGACATTTTGAATATTCATTCGTATAATAATTAGCAAAATAACTTTTCTTCGTTGATTCCTCCACCATAATTAATTTCCATTATTTATATCCTTCATTACACATTTCTTAATTCCCCGTTCATTCAGGATATTTCTAAGAATAAAAATCATTAGATCGGTCAAAACTTCAGGTACTACGTCGTGATAATAAAAATGATATAGAGAAAATATCAATGGACTTCAAACTTTCAACCGTGAAAAAATTATTCTCTTACTACATTTTGGACTTAAAAATAAATATCGTTTCTCTTTTATTATTTTTATATTAGTATTAAAAGCGAATACGCACTCAAAAGGCGCTTAAGACTTCATCTGCATACTGGGTCATTGCGAAACAGTAATTTTAAGTAATTTTTCACTTTCTTCATGCTGTTGTTTCAATCTTGCTTTGTTTAACGAAATTAAGATTATAAAGTAAGGTAACTAAAGTAATAAGTTAGACAAATGTGTCTGTGATGTTGCCAGTAGGGCTACGAATTATTGTACGATATTTGTAAATATCGACGTAGAGAAAGAATTGTGCTGCGCAATTCGAAAGATTCCTGCTGCGTAATTCGAAAGAAAGTGCTTCGTAGAATAGGAATGTTTTTGTTGATGTATACATTTCTTTGTCTAGATCGTTAACTGCGAAGCTGCTTGTGCCATCGGCTCATTCCCCCCCCCCCCCTTTCCCCCTCCATCACACTTTGTAAGTTACTCGGCGAAACTGACGTACAAGGAGTCATTTAGTCGTCTTATTTCGTACCGATAACATGGATCGTGTTGCGTCAGGTTTGCAACATATTGTAACGTATTGGCGGCGTCGGTCTTTTATTACTCTAATAATTTAATCCAATTAAATAATCACACGCGAAAATAATAAAATTTTATCACATAATTTTGTACGCGACGTTAGAGTTCTTGTTCGCCGATTATAATTTTAATGCTCACGGTAATGTGATCCTATTTCATATTCTTTTGAATATTCTTTTTCGGTATTAGAGTCAGTGCATCTCTCAAGAGGACAAAGCTTCTGCAGGAGCTCAAGAATGTAAGTAGTTTTACATATTGTATTTCAGTTTGTTCCTTTATACAATAAATTTATTATACAATAAAAATGATTGATAATTTAGAAAACTGTAAATGCCCTCTTTAATTGAAATAAAGTCTTAAAATCTTAACATTAAAGTACAATAAAACTGGCTGATACGCATCAAAAATCACTGAATATGTTGTTCTCAAACTTTTATATTAGAGTTCCAATTTACATATTTATTAGAGTTTAGTCTTTATTGTTGCTAAAGTTTCACGTTTGTTATTATGTGTTACCGATTTTAATATCTTATGTTTTGTTATAGACATATCACTACTTCAACTTCGTCATCTTCTTCAGGAGTGTTCTAACAGTGGCACAAAAGCCAAGTATGTAAGTATTTTTACATACTTACTTTCAGTTATGTCTATTCTGTATATTTTTCTTTGATCACTATCAATGAAGAAATTTGACTGAAAATTTAGGAGGATAGCATTTTCTGAGGTTATTTTTTCGTTAAAATAAAATAAGAGTTAAAGTCTTAATACCGAATTATAAAACAAATGACTAACATACTACAGATTATTTTAGATTTTACACATTCATATTAGTGTCTCAGTTTTTATACTTATCAAATTTTATTAGAATTTCAATCTTTATTATTGCTAAAGTTACTAAAGTTAATAAACCTTCATTTTTCATTATCTCCAACTTTTCAAATAGTCAGCGATCACTCATCCTGTTTTGTTTCGTAACAGATTTTTCGCAGTTTGCATTTCTACTATTAGCCTTTCGACGGTTCCTGTCTGATGTTAGTCTCCCGGATGAAATTCGCTGGGATAGCACAGCATCCACGGTAACGTTCTCTGTTTGTCTGCTTCGAACGGTGAGTCGCATGCATTTCTGTTCTTCTGGTCACTCAATTATAAAAATAGGATAGGATAAAAGACCCGAATCGGCACGGGTGACTGGTTGTATTACGTAGAATTCTTTGCGAGCATAGTGAACGCGGGTATCTTTTATACCCGTGAGTAGTAACGCTCTTTTTTTCAAATTTATTAGTTTAGGATAGGTCTTCTTGCACAGCGCGATGATAATAATTAGTTTTTTAATAATTAAGTTAAACATATACACTTGAGAATATATTCGCGTTATTTATAAATATGCATGTTAATATTCCGTATGAATATTTGCAAATGGCAAATATCTACACGAGTATACTTGATCTTTAGCAATGAATTAATCGTGACAATATTAACCCCTTAACCTACAACTACGGGCATAGCCCGTAGTACGATGATCGAACCAAACGTAAATATTACGGGCATAGCCCGTAGTACGATGATCGGACCAAACGTAAATATTACGGGCATTCTCAAACATAAATCGTAGGTTAAGGGAATAAGTCGCGTTCGTTTATTTCACTTCTCCTAGAATTTAAAATATCAGTTAATCAAAGCAATAATTTTGAACACTGCTTCTGCATTTTCGATTATGTGCTTTGATAAAGAGATTATCTGAGATTATTTCTTTCTTAGTAATATATTTAGAGTCAGTTATTCCATTTGATCGAGTCTCAGTCTTTTTCGCTACCTTCTTTGCAATATTAAAATTTCGTTCTGGCTTATTAAATTAATACAGCAGTGTTACTTAGTTACTATTAAATTAATAAAGTAGAGTTAATCAGAATCGAAGTAGTAAAATACAAAATGAAAGAGCGTTAGTCCGTTAAATAAAAATTACACAAACTAATCATCTTCTCAGATCAGGATTTTCAAGTTTAATCAGTGGAGGTGGACCTGTGGTCGGGTAGACGCGTTTTCGGGTGACCAATCTATTTCAGAGAATTTCGTTCGAATAATCGTCGGTAAAACTAGCGCGAATGAAACATGTCATCGTCTCTGCCTTTGCCCGTCGATTTTTTCGAATTTCGCGATCGTGATCGCGAGTGGTTTTCGAAACGAACGTTAATATTGCTCGAGCATGCACGTGCGAACAGACAGCGATCGCTATATGATCGTTGTTCATCCATGAGTACTTGGATCAGCTTCCGCGATTTATCTTTTTATTTCACCTTTGTACTTTATTTTTTGGTTTGCTATTTAGAAAGTCTCGAGCTTAGATGTAAGTTTCAGCGGGCATTGCGCCCGAAGGAAGAAGAGGCTATGAGCCGAAGAGACCCGGCAAACTGCCATAGAAGAGGACAACTATCAATGACTCCTCATCCTCTGGATCATCCAGGGCATGGGAAGTCATACTTGTTACTACTTTGTCACTATGCTCGCTTTTAGTATTTGTAGTAGTAGTAGTAGTAGTAGTAGTAGTAGTTCTTTTTTTGGCCGATGAAAGGGAAGGACGTAACGGGCTAGAACACAAACTAACCAGACGAGAATGGGTGGAGACAGCTCGGGGAAACGCCAGTTACTTGAGCGATCACCCCAGTTCAAGTACATAATAGTTATATCGACAGTGAAACTATGTCGTTACCGTAATTTTAAAAAAGTTATTCTGTTTTAAGGCGTGACGGAATATTAATTAGAGTAACCGTACGTAATTACTTTCATTGCTGTAACATTATAATGTAATGGGGAAACCCGATATGTGGAAAAAGAGCGTCCAATATCGCTTTTTTAAAGCATTGTCCGCTTTTAATGGAAATGAAATAATCGTTCTTTTCGGTGTCATTTTATTCTATATTAAAAATGAAGTTTGTGTAGCATCGGTTTTATAGCATACTCATAAATATCGCGATTCTATAAACGAAAAGAAATTCTAACTAACTTTGAATATCTCAAAATGATATTGCAGATAACTATTCGATTGTTGAAAGAAATCATTCTGAATGGCAAGATCGTGGCTTGAAAGTTAACATCTTGTCTTTGAACGTGCGTGTCATAAAACGACCTACGAAAATTCTCACAATTTTTGTTCCTCCCGGCGAAACAGTATTGACGTAAAAGAAATTTATCGTGGTTTACGTTTCACTTTAAACGTTAGGATAATAGTGCAAGGATAATAATATAGTAATCTAAAAACAGAAAGCTGATACCTGGTCGAAACAAAATTGTTTCTCAAAAATAGGATCTACTTATGACACATGTATTTTGCATGAATTGGGACATAAAGGTCAATAACTGGGTCATTACATAATTTTAATGAGAAAAAGCGTCAGGTTTCAAAGCGAGCGTCTTTATGACTTTCGGTCTATAAAACTAAGCAAATCGCGAGAAGTCGCAGCTGCTTTTAGATTCTATAATTGCAGAAATGTATATTATATTGCATGTAGAAAGAAAAGATTCTTTTTAACATATTCCAAAAAAGTTACGTACCAGCATTCAAAGTATCACAAATTGCACCTGTTATCTAAATAATTAGTCGATTATTTTAATGTGACATTTTCAGTATTTCAAACAACTTGGAACATGATCATTTTGGCGGAAGAGAAGAATGATTATTAAAATTTAAATAAGATCAAATGGAGGAAAACTTATCATTCGTACGCATTACAATGTACAATTTACAAAATAATTTTCTTTCTCATTTTTGTCCTAATTTTCTAAATGACGTCTAGGATTTCGTGTATTTAAGCATTCAGTGTTTCTTAATTTTTTACATATGACACATACAGCATGAAGGGTGGGCGCAATCTGGATAGGGTTCAGCATACAGTGCTTGTGACGTTACTAGATTCTGCTGAGTCTTTTCATACACATGCAGCATATCTACATACTTGCTCAGTAAATGAAAATTCCACTTTCATAGTAAAATGTTTTAGCAATGTCGATCGTTATTTACAGTTTTTACTATGTCTCTTGCCAACACGCGCTACAAGTAACCCAAGGTGATAAAAATATACGGACTTCGGCGACCTGCCGATTCCAACGTTCCATCGATATAAACAGAAACCTATTTCTTCTACTTCGGACACTTATTACGACGTAAAATTTGTTGCCTACATTTTTATTTACCCTCGAACTACCTTGTATTAGGTGTCGTTGAAATCGTCCCAACACGCTCTGATATACTAGACATAAAAAAAAGTAGGGCAAATAATTAGCAAAAATGCAGACGACCTTAAAATCTTTGAAATCTTTTCACCCACGAAAGATTGTTACTACCACATTATGGCATCCTCCACGCTGTACATCTTTTGTACAGTATATACAGGGTGGTTGGTAACTTGGTGGTACAAGCGGAAGGGGGTGATTCTACGCGAAAAAGAAGTCGAAAATACAGAATAATCGTAATTGTATCGTTGGCGTCTGTTAGTCCAAATATCCGGTACATTCTATTAAAGTTATTTATTTAGAACAAATTGTACATATATGACGATAGTGTCGTTTGCAAACAAACTTTTTCCAACTGTTATTTTCTCTTTTATT
The DNA here is from genome assembly GCF_024542735.1 of Bombus huntii. Lineage (NCBI taxonomy): Eukaryota > Metazoa > Arthropoda > Insecta > Hymenoptera > Apidae > Bombus > Bombus huntii. The sequence goes on along the minus strand of NW_026099316.1, from coordinate 576,528 downwards.
TACATATGTAACATCTAGTGTATACATCGTGTAATATAATTTTGTATCAACGCGTCCCTAAATTTTGGAATGTAGACCATAAGCATCCACTGCCGATATGCCCAGCATGTTTCAGAAACCTTATTGCCTAATTATTATAATTTCGAACAAGAACAAAGCTGTCATAGCGTAATTTTATATTTATTTATCTTTCTATTCGACTTTGCTGTCAGTCAAGGTTTCGAAATATTTCCCTTCTATGATTGATTTCCATCGTTAACTTGTGTCTTAACATTACTGGATAAAAAAGAACCAAAGACTTTATATGTAAATATTTCGATAGTCTTTTGTCAAAGGTATAATGCTAAGAGAACGCAAACAAGCATATGCGTAACAATGTTGTTAGATACTTTCAAAGCAAGTTAAAGTCAGTAAAGTTGAAAAAAAAAAGGAGTAAGGACAAAAACCTGAAGATCGCAGCAAGGTTAAGCAATAGCATCCAGTTCTAAGTCCTTTCTCTTTACTTTTGTTGCTTCGTTTGATAGTTTTAACGACAGACACTCTTTTAACAAATTACTTGAATCGCTTCTTATTTTTTATTTCTGCAAACAGTTTATGTTAGCTATGCTCATAAAAAATACTAATAATTAATAATTTTAATAGGGGGAGAAAAGTTATTCCACTGAAATATAAAGTTCAATTTACCAATAAGCATTGAATGTTTTTAACTTTGCACTTATATTAATTTAAGACAACTATAGAATGTTATTAATTAAATAAATTTAAATAAATGCAATAAGTATCAATCTTACATGATATACTAAGATTCAAATATTTCCCTTCGTGTTAGAATTTGATTAAGTAGAAAGTTGTATTTTCTAATTTTATTAGATGATCTTTGAATTCTGTTTGTGAGCCGCTTAAACGTAAAATCCATGCTTTTGTGCTCAGAGGCACAGATAAATTAAGGTAAGAACTACTTTTCATAAATTATAATAAACGCATAGTACGTTTAATTATCATAAATACAAGATATGGTATAGTAAAAATCAGTAATTACATAGAGATTATTTCTCAGTAGCTGTAAATTGTTAAAAAGAGAAGACGATCACCTACAGGCGATGCTAGTACTGAAATGTTGAGGTTATTCGGTGTGTAAACAGAGAAAACACGTGGATAAATTGTAAGGTAGAAAATATATTTAAATAGAAGTGTAATAAGTAAAAATACAATTTGAGCTGGTCCAGATCCGCACGCTAGCAGTGTTACCTAATAACTTAAAAACCCCGAAGCCAACGTCGCCTGTCTACTGATTATGGCCTGACTTCGTCGCAGTCTTTTGTCTACGCGCTGTCGATGGCTTCAGTGCTTGAGAAAACTAAAAAAGACCAGATGTAGAGTTTTCTTAGAAGTGGTAACCACTTCAACACCCTCCCTAAAACTCTACATCCCTACAAACAATTATCTCAAATTTACAAATTATCTCTTAATATTTTCTAACTCTTGTCGTAAATATCTGAAAATTAATTTGTCAATGCCTTCTCAAGTACATTTGCCAGCCGCCTTTCTCTTTTCCATACAAATTAATTTATTACACAAAAAAAAAACTAGAAGACTAAACAGATCATGTAGAGTTTTTCCTCTTTTTTTTTGAGAAGTAATAATCACTTCGACACCCTCCCTAAAAACTCTACATGTTTACAAGCAATTACCTATTAATATCTTTTTTACTTTTGAAACCTAACTTTTTCCTTAAATATTCAAATCTCGGTTTTGGCAACGCCTTTGTACATATATCTGCCAATTGCTCTTCGCTTGTTACATACGTTATATCAATTTCGCCTCTATTGTATAAATCTCGCAAGAAATGATATCTTACGTCAATATGCTTACTTCTTTGATGGAATTCTGGATTCTTAATTAATTTCACGGCACTGGTATTGTCTACACATAGCATATACTTAAGGATCTCTAATTTACATTCAAGAAATATTTTCTTTAGCCACATAATTTCTTTCGCTCCTGAGGCTGCACTGACATATTCAGCTTCGGTCGTAGATAGAGCTACACATTGTTGTCGCTTACATTGCCATGTGATGGCCGCATTCGCATACTTACATACAACGCCTGATGTCGACTTTCTTGTTTCTTTGTCGCCTGCATAGTCAGCGTCGCTAAAGGTTTCGAGACTGCCTGCTTTTGTATATAAGAGTCCCATGTCTGCGGTCCCTTTTATGTAGCGCAAAATTCGTTTGACTAATTTCCATTGATACTGGTTTGGATTCTCTAAGTGTCTCGCCGCTATATTTATTGCAAAACTAATATCTGGCCTACTTACGGTTTGTAAAAACATTAAGTTCCCTACGGCTTCTCTGTATGGTGCGTTACAATCATTATCGCCTATGTTACTTTCGTTCCAATTAGTCTCGATAGGTGTAGAAACACTGTTTGCCTCATTCATATTAAATTTTTGCAATATGTTTTCGATATACCTACTCTGATGAATGAATATTGAACCATCTTCTAATCTATTAATTTCAAGTCCAAGAAAACTCTTTACTTCTTTCGAACTCGTAATTTTGAATTCTTTATTTAAATCATCGAAGAATTTATCAATTAAAGATTCGTCTGAAGCTGCTACCACTCCATCGTCTACGTATATGGTCATCGACATTAATTTGTCGTCTTCTGTATAAATATAAAAACAAGGATCTGCGTTACTCTGATAAAATTTTAAGTTCGAGATAAATTTTGTGAAACGTTCCGTCCAACATCTTGGAGACTGCTTTAAGCCATATAGGCTTTTTAGCAATTTACAAACCCGATTTGTACCATCATCATAACCTTTAGGTTGTTTCATATGAATATCTTCTTCCAGACTTCCATATAAGAATGCGGTTTTAATGTCGAACTGTCCGAGGTGTAAATTATTTTTGGCTGCAATACTAAGCATTAATCTAATTGTGTCAAACCGAGCAACGGGACTATATGTTTCCTTATAATCTATGCCTTCTTTCTGTGAACACCCTTTTATTACAAGTCGCGCTTTGTATCGTTCCGAGTTGTCCGGATTTAGCTTTATCGTTAAAACCCACCTATTGCTAAGTACCTTCTGATCTTTAGGTTTTTCTACAAGTATCCACGTCTTATTTTCATGGTGCGATTTCATTTCATCATTCATAGCTGTTTCCCATAACTCTTTCTTTTCGGATCTCATCGCTTCGTTAAAATCCACCGGTAATTTTTCCGCTACGTACGTTACTGGGTTACCATAAAAATCGGTTCGTTTGATCTTATCTCTATCTCTCAATTGTCTCACATTGTCGCTAGTTCCATGAGGTTGTTTTTCATGTTCACTCTCTGCACTTTCATACGTACATGCTCTATCGCTCTGCGCACTCACATCTTCGCGCTCGACAATTTTCGGTAAACTTAATTTTACGAATTTCGCATTTTCTAGTTCAGGCTTAAATATTACGTCACGGCTTAATATTACATTTTTTACTGTTGGCACGTACACTCGATACCCTCGTCCGTCATCTAAATAGCCTACCAAATATCCCTTGTTAGCCTTTTTGTCACGTTTTGTCCTTTTCTCCGCAGGTATGTGAGCAAAGCACTCAGTACCGAAAACCCTAAACTTTTCTAAATTCGGCGGTTTCCCGTACCACAGTTCATTTGGTGTTTTCTTATCTTGTCTTGTCGGCCCCGTCTTATTTATGACATGTACTGCTGTGTTCATGGCTTCGGCCCATAAGAACAGCGGTAGATTTGGTTTCGAATATAGCATCGACCGACCTGCCTCTACTATTGTTCTATTTTCCCTTTCTGCGGCACCATACTGTTCAGGCGTGTATGGGACGTTAATCGTGTGCCTAATTCCCTGACTTCTTAGAAATTCCTTGACTTCTTTATTTTGGAATTCTTTCCCTCCATCACTATGAATTTCTTTAATTTTATCCTTAAATTGATTTTCAACTTCTAGGCAAAAGGTTTTTAGTTTTTCAGTTACTTCTGACTTACGTCGGAAGAAGTAAATCTTTGTGAATTTTGAAAAATCGTCTTTAAATGTCAGAAAATACAGTTTCTTGCCTAATGACTCGACTTCCATAGGTCCACATACATCCGTATAAATAATTTCGCGAGGTTTAGTCGCCCGCTTGATTTTCTCGTGAAAACTCGATCTATGCTGTTTCCCGTACGCGCAACCTTCACAGAAAAAGTTATTATCCTCTACAACTTTCATATTTGAATTCTTTAAGAATTCTTTAACATGTCTGATGTTCTGATGACATAGCCGTTCGTGCCATAACTGCAATGTGTCCGCGTTTGACTCCGCTCTATTGCTAAAATTACAAACTGACGGTATGATAACTCGCATATCTACTTTATACAAATTTCCGATAACAGAACCTCTTGCTATTATTTTCTGATTTTGTAAAAATATGCAAATGGTCCCTTCCTTTGAAATACAAAAATCTATGCCCCTTCTTGCGACAGATCTAATCAAAAACAGATTTCTTTTCATACCTGGTACGTTTAGAACATCGTTCATTGTACATATTACCCATTTGCCGTCCACAAAAGTCTCTACTCTGATTTTTCCTTTGCCGCACGCATCCATGAACGTACCATCGCCGATCTCTATCTTCACCGTGTTATCGAATTCTTCGAAAACGCTGAACCATTCCCGTCGTCCTGTCATGTGATCCGTAGCTCCTGAGTCGATTATCCAAACATCAGGGTTTGCCGTTTGTATCGCTGAGGTACTTCCTAATAGACCAATTCCGCTGTGATCCCGATTTTGGTTTCTAGGTTCCTGGTTGTCTCTACTGTTGCTTCTTTTGTTATTTTTAAAACAGTTTTTGCTGGTGTGGCCTTTCCTTTTGCATATAAAGCATCTAAAGCAATCCTTCTTTAGATGGCCAACTTTTCCACAGTTAAAGCAACTTGGTCCTTGTTTCTCGTATTCACGTTTACTTGACTGCTTCTGCTGTTCCCTTTTATAATTATTACCTTTTGTTACCAGTGCCACCGATGTTTCCTGGTCGTCTTTCTTCCATCTAATTTCTTCCGTCATCAGCCTGGTACTAAGCCTGTCTAAGGTCTTCTTTTCTTCTTCCACGGAATCCCACGCACTGTGAAAATGATCGAATTTGTTTGGTAACACCGATAAAATGCGTGTTATCAGCATTTTCTCGCCAATTTCACTCCCAAGGGCTTTCATCTTCGCCGCTATGAGTTCCAACTTTGATAGGTTGTAAGAGACATTTTCAGATTCTTCCCATTTAAAATCGAAGAACTGCTTCTGGACCATATTTAAATTCTCATCCGACTTCATGTCATATACTGTATTCAGCTTTTTCCACATTTCATGTGCTGTCGTGCAACATAAAAGAAGATCCAACGGTTTCTTTCCTACTGAGGTCACGATTAATTTTCTCGCTAATCGATCTGCTTTCAAAAATCTTCCACGAGCGATTTCTTTCTCCGCGCTGTTACCTGGATGACACAAATTCCCTTCACACACGTTGATCAGGTCGTCATCTTCCTCCAAAAGTGTACGCATAACAAAACGCCACTGGAGCCAATTTTCTTCGCCGCGTAACATCTCGACCTTCGCACTTGCTGATTCCATTTTAGCACTATCCCTTATGTTACTAAGCACAACACTTTAACAATTTATTCATTTCACGTTGCTACCTTGCAATTTACAGCCCTGGGCCCATAACCTGTTGAGGTTATTCGATGTGTAAACAGAGAAAACACGTGGATAAATTGTAAGGTAGAAAATATATTTAAATAGAAGTGTAATAAGTAAAAATACAATTTGAGCTGGTCCAGATCCGCACGCTAGCTGTGTTACCTAATAACTGAAAAACCCCGAAGCCAACGTCGCCTGTCTACTGTTTATGGCCTGACTTCGTCGCTGTCTTTTGTCTACACGCTGTCGATGGCTTCAGTGCTTGAGAAAACTAAAAAAGACCAGATGTAGAGTTTTCTTAGAAGTGGTAACCACTTCTTCAATTTCCACTTCAATTTCCAAATTTCAGTTTCCTAGCGGGATGGGTAAGTGAGAGTGAAATTTCGCTTGCAAAATTCCACTCGAACAGATAGACGGAAAAGTAATCTAAATAAAAAGCACGAATAAAAAAAGTTTGAGGGAAATCAGATGCGGTCGCGTAAAATTGATCACCGTGAAAAGTTTTGCGGAGTGTATTTGATGACAGTTAATTCCCGACACTATTTTCGTTCGAGGACTATCGAAGGTCGATCGTTTCCACAGATTCCTTCCGTCGTAAACCTCGTTCTTCCTTCTATCACTTTTCAAGGCATAAGGATCGAGAACGGGGTTTGCTGCCATTTCAAGCGCGCCCCTCATTACTCGTTCTCGTAAGTTCAACATTCGTTGAGCGCTTTGCTTCGCGGATGGCGAATCTTCTCAGCTTCTCCTGGTAGATTGTCTTCGTCTTCTTTCGTTTCCAATGGCAGCATCCGCCTTGGATGAACGATGCTGCTTCCTTGGAATCTCCACTATGTCGCCTATCCGCGTATTCCATTAGACCGACCTCAGTCAGAACTTTCTTTGTAAACATGGAACAATTTAAGCTATATCGAGCATGTATCACGCGTTATGTCGTCTGTCTTTGTCTTCCGCCACTATACTCATCGTAATTTTTATTCCAATATGGCTTATCGCGTAAAAGTTTGTTATCACAAACAAGTTGCTTGGTCGAAAACTCGAAACATCAGCAACTATGGTGGAGCTATCGAAAAGCTAGCTTCCTGTTGCCATGACCAAGAAATATGTTGTCAAGATCGTCATTCTGAACAACTTTTTCTTATACATATAATAGGCTCCGTTTTAGTTTTAGAGTTGTACACAAACGTATGTTTGATAGTGTATATGAATTTTCTTTTTATATTTTCTATAAAATTGTACATTAACATAACATAATACATTAATCGTACATTAGACATAACAAATCTACTGATTAAATACTTATTCGTGTAGCTTAGTATTTTTCCTTCTTTTTTAATGTTACTGGATTATAATCGCCTATTTAACTAACCTGGAATTCCTTGGAATTCAGAGATTGTAATTTTTGTTACTTTTTCCAATGTTTATAATGTATGATACTGTAATATCGTAAGGTAGTTTGAACTAGAGATCGGTTGAAAATAGAAAAAAACCGTATACGTCGACTTCCTGTGGTTCGTTTACATTTAAGAGTGCCAACGTGACTAAAGTCACCTAGTTCTTACATAGGTGTGAGGAAAACAATAGACAACGTTAGACGAGAAGCACGGTTTCGTTTTTCAAGGCGTCGAAGAGTAGAGTTGATAGGGGGGGGGGGGGGGTAAGATTAATTCGTACAAAAAAAGGCATGTTTTTGTGAATTTTTTCTGACGATACAGTTAAAATTTCTTTTTTAAAACCAATGGTGCATTAAAGTATGACATTCGAAGAATATTGTATAAAATTTTCACGGAGAAATATTAAAAAATACGGCAATGGCAGCAGTTATTCGGACGTGTCTCGGAAAAAAGTATAATTGCAGTGCCCCTCAGAACTTGGTGCTGTATCATCAGAAATCAAAAAGTTGAAGTTCATTCGTTAGCTAACAGCCTTCCCCAGGTAACGCTGCGAAGGTTTCTTTAAATGGGAAGAATCTGAAAATGTCTCTTACAACCTATCAAAGTTGGAACTCATAGCGGCGAAGATGAAAGCCCTTGGGAGTGAAATTGGCGAGAAAATGCTGATAACACGCATTTTATCGGTGTTACCAAACAAATTCGATCATTTTCACAGTGCGTGGGATTCCGTGGAAGAAGAAAAGAAGACCTTAGACAGGCTTAGTACCACGCTGATGACGGAAGAAATTAGATGGAAGAAAGACGACCAGGAAACATCGGTGGCACTGGTAACAAAAGGTAATAATTATAAAAGGGAACAGCAGAAGCAGTCAAGTAAACGTGAATACGAGAAACAAGGACCAAGTTGCTTTAACTGTGGAAAAGTTGGCCATCTAAAGAAGGATTGCTTTAGATGCTTTATATGCAAAAGGAAAGGCCACACCAGCAAAAACTGTTTTAAAAATAACAAAAGAAGCAACAGTAGAGACAACCAGGAACCTAGAAACCAAAATCGGGATCACAGCGGAATTGGTCTATTAGGAAGTACCTCAGCGATACAAACGGCAAACCCTGATGTTTGGATAATCGACTCAGGAGCTACGGATCACATGACAGGACGACGGGAATGGTTCAGCGTTTTCGAAGAATTCGATAACACGGTGAAGATAGAGATCGGCGATGGTACGTTCATGGATGCGTGCGGCAAAGGAAAAATCAGAGTAGAGACTTTTGTGGACGGCAAATGGGTAATATGTACAATGAACGATGTTCTAAACGTACCAGGTATGAAAAGAAATCTGTTTTTGATTAGATCTGTCGCAAGAAGGGGCATAGATTTTTGTATTTCAAAGGAAGGGACCATTTGCATATTTTTACAAAATCAGAAAATAATAGCAAGAGGTTCTGTTATCGGAAATTTGTATAAAGTAGATATGCGAGTTATCATACCGTCAGTTTGTAATTTTAGCAATAGAGCGGAGTCAAACGCGGACACATTGCAGTTATGGCACGAACGGCTATGTCATCAGAACATCAGACATGTTAAAGAATTCTTAAAGAATTCAAATATGAAAGTTGTAGAGGATAATAACTTTTTCTGTGAAGGTTGCGCGTACGGGAAACAGCATAGATCGAGTTTTCACGAGAAAATCAAGCGGGCGACTAAACCTCGCGAAATTATTTATACGGATGTATGTGGACCTATGGAAGTCGAGTCATTAGGCAAGAAACTGTATTTTCTGACATTTAAAGACGATTTTTCAAAATTCACAAAGATTTACTTCTTCCGACGTAAGTCAGAAGTAACTGAAAAACTAAAAACCTTTTGCCTAGAAGTTGAAAATCAATTTAAGGATAAAATTAAAGAAATTCATAGTGATGGAGGGAAAGAATTCCAAAATAAAGAAGTCAAGGAATTTCTAAGAAGTCAGGGAATTAGGCACACGATTAACGTCCCATACACGCCTGAACAGTATGGTGCCGCAGAAAGGGAAAATAGAACAATAGTAGAGGCAGGTCGGTCGATGCTATATTCGAAACCAAATCTACCGCTGTTCTTATGGGCCGAAGCCATGAACACAGCAGTACATGTCATAAATAAGACGGGGCCGACAAGACAAGATAAGAAAACACCAAATGAACTGTGGTACGGGAAACCGCCGAATTTAGAAAAGTTTAGGGTTTTCGGTACTGAGTGCTTTGCTCACATACCTGCGGAGAAAAGGACAAAACGTGACAAAAAGGCTAACAAGGGATATTTGGTAGGCTATTTAGATGACGGACGAGGGTATCGAGTGTACGTGCCAACAGTAAAAAATGTAATATTAAGCCGTGACGTAATATTTAAGCCTGAACTAGAAAATGCGAAATTCGTAAAATTAAGTTTACCGAAAATTGTCGAGCGCGAAGATGTGAGTGCGCAGAGCGATAGAGCATGTACGTATGAAAGTGCAGAGAGTGAACATGAAAAACAACCTCATGGAACTAGCGACAATGTGAGACAATTGAGAGATAGAGATAAGATCAAACGAACCGATTTTTATGGTAACCCAGTAACGTACGTAGCGGAAAAATTACCGGTGGATTTTAACGAAGCGATGAGATCCGAAAAGAAAGAGTTATGGGAAACAGCTATGAATGATGAAATGAAATCGCACCATGAAAATAAGACGTGGATACTTGTAGAAAAACCTAAAGATCAGAAGGTACTTAGCAATAGGTGGGTTTTAACGATAAAGCTAAATCCGGACAACTCGGAACGATACAAAGCGCGACTTGTAATAAAAGGGTGTTCACAGAAAGAAGGCATAGATTATAAGGAAACATATAGTCCCGTTGCTCGGTTTGACACAATTAGATTAATGCTTAGTATTGCAGCCAAAAATAATTTACACCTCGGACAGTTCGACATTAAAACCGCATTCTTATATGGAAGTCTGGAAGAAGATATTCATATGAAACAACCTAAAGGTTATGATGATGGTACAAATCGGGTTTGTAAATTGCTAAAAAGCCTATATGGCTTAAAGCAGTCTCCAAGATGTTGGACGGAACGTTTCACAAAATTTATCTCGAACTTAAAATTTTATCAGAGTAACGCAGATCCTTGTTTTTATATTTATACAGAAGACGACAAATTAATGTCGATGACCATATACGTAGACGATGGAGTGGTAGCAGCTTCAGACGAATCTTTAATTGATAAATTCTTCGATGATTTAAATAAAGAATTCAAAATTACGAGTTCGAAAGAAGTAAAGAGTTTTCTTGGACTTGAAATTAATAGATTAGAAGATGGTTCAATATTCATTCATCAGAGTAGGTATATCGAAAACATATTGCAAAAATTTAATATGAATGAGGCAAACAGTGTTTCTACACCTATCGAGACTAATTGGAACGAAAGTAACATAGGCGATAATGATTGTAACGCACCATACAGAGAAGCCGTAGGGAACTTAATGTTTTTACAAACCGTAAGTAGGCCAGATATTAGTTTTGCAATAAATATAGCGGCGAGACACTTAGAGAATCCAAACCAGTATCAATGGAAATTAGTCAAACGAATTTTGCGCTACATAAAAGGGACCGCAGACATGGGACTCTTATATACAAAAGCAGGCAGTCTCGAAACCTTTAGCGACGCTGACTATGCAGGCGACAAAGAAACAAGAAAGTCGACATCAGGCGTTGTATGTAAGTATGCGAATGCGGCCATCACATGGCAATGTAAGCGACAACAATGTGTAGCTCTATCTACGACCGAAGCTGAATATGTCAGTGCAGCCTCAGGAGCGAAAGAAATTATGTGGCTAAAGAAAATATTTCTTGAATGTAAATTAGAGATCCTTAAGTATATGCTATGTGTAGACAATACCAGTGCCGTGAAATTAATTAAGAATCCAGAATTCCATCAAAGAAGTAAGCATATTGACGTAAGATATCATTTCTTGCGAGATTTATACAATAGAGGCGAAATTGATATAACGTATGTAACAAGCGAAGAGCAATTGGCAGATATATGTACAAAGGCGTTGCCAAAACCGAGATTTGAATATTTAAGGAAAAAGTTAGGTTTCAAAAGTAAAAAAGATATTAATAGGTAATTGCTTGTAAACATGTAGAGTTTTTAGGGAGGGTGTCGAAGTGATTATTACTTCTCAAAAAAAAAAAGAGGAAAAACTCTACATGATCTGTTTAGTCTTCTAGTTTTTTTTTTGTGTAATAAATTAATTTGTATGGAAAAGAGAAAGGCGGCTGGCAAATGTACTTGAGAAGGCATTGACAAATTAATTTTCAGATATTTACGACAAGAGTTAGAAAATATTAAGAGATAATTTGTAAATTTGAGATAATTGTTTGTAGGGATGTAGAGTTTTAGGGAGGGTGTTGAAGTGGTTACCACTTCTAAGAAAACTCTACATCTGGTCTTTTTTAGTTTTGTCAAGCACTGAAGCCATCGACAGCGCGTAGAGGAAAGACTGCGACGAAGTCAGGCCATAAACAGTAGACAGGCGACGTTGGCTTCGGGGTTTTTAAGTTATTAGGTAACACAGCTAGCGTGCGGATCTGGACCAGCTCAAATTGTATTTTTACTTATTACTCTTCTATTTAAATATATTTTCTACCTTACAATTTATCCACGTGTTTTCTCTGTTTACACACCGAGTAACCTCAACAATAGAGACAGACACTAAATGTATCGGTTTTGAGGAAAACTCATTAGAGGCAGATTAGAGAAATGATAGCGAAGATAACTATTCATTGGATGGTATGGATAAGGAAGAGTTAGAAGGTAGGGAAGATGAAAATGATAGTAGTACTGAAAGCTCAAACACTACTAGGAGATCTACACGTATTAAGAAAACTCCAGTAAGGTATCCAGACTATGGATAAGGAAATAGAATGTCTCTATAAGAATAAAACTTGGAAATTGGTAGAAAGGGTAAAAGGCAAAGAAGTATTAGATGTAAAATGGGTTTACACGAAAAAATCAGAGGACAGGTATAAGGCTAGATTAGTGGTAAGGGGATTTCAACAAAGAAACGTAGCCGATGACATATATTCTCCAGTGGCGAGTAATCAGACCTTTAAGATATTGCTATCATATTGTTGTCAAAATGGATTAATAATTGAGCAAATGGATGTAGAAACTGCCTTTTTAAATGGTGAAGTAACCTCGGAGGTATATGTAAATCAACCAAAGGGATATGCGGACGGAACGAATAGAGTTTGTAAATTATCGAAAGCGCTTTATGGGTTAAAAGAAAGTCCGAGGGACTGGTATGAGTGTTTTGATAAGTATGTGACGAGATTAGGTTTTAAGAAGAACAATATAGAGCTGTGCCTATATACTTATGGAGAGGGAGAAAATGTTGTTTATTTGTTAATATACGTAGACGATTTGTTGATTTATAGTGAAAACAAAGGGAAGATACAAAGTGTAAAGAAAATTATTAACTGATAAATTTAAAATGAAAGATTTAGGTGAAGTAAAAGAATATCTTGGAATAAATATAGAGTATGATTATTTAATAAATGAAATGAGATTAAGCCAAAAGAAATACATAGAATCATTAGCAAACAAATATAAATTACATAATAGCAAATTGTACTGTACACCTATGGAGACCAACTTAAAAATTGAAAAAGCTGAGATAAATAGAGAGGACATTGGATACAAGAATTTAATTGGCGCATTGCTGTATATTAGTGTAAATACCAGACCCGATATAAGTTATAGTGTGAATTATCTGAGTAGATTTCAAGATTGTTGTAACGAGACACATTTTAAATATGCCTTGCGAATATTGAAATATTTGTACCGGACTAGAGATTTAGGGCTACATTATAAAAGAAATGCAAAGTGCGAAACGATAGATTGTTATGTGGACGCTGATTGGGCAGGAGATCATATAGATAGGAAATCGACTTCTGGGTATGTAATTAGATTGTATGGAAATGTAATTGGATGGAAGTCTAAAAAACAAAGGTGTGTGAAAAAACCTCGCCGAGTATGTAGCACTATCGGAAGCGGTGAGCGAAGTAATGACTATCAGAGAACTAATGAAAATCTTCGATGTAAATGTAGACGATAACCCTGTAAAAATCTATGAGGATAACTCTGGAGTAATGAGTATAGCAAAATACGGAACTTTTACAAAAAATTCTAAACACATTGAAGTTCATTACCACTACGTTCACGAGTACGTAAAGGAAAATAAGATAAACATAATAAAAGTAAGTACAGAAGAAAACACTGCGGATATTTTTACGAAGACACTGTGTAGAGAGAAATTTGAAAGGTTTAGGTCATGGATGAATGTAAAATAAGAGAAATGTAAATAAAGCGATAAATGGTAAATATTTTGTTAATTCGACAAGTATGTAAATAAAATTAAGTGTACAGTATTGTAATATCGTAGAATAGATTTGAATTAGAGGTCGGTTGAAAATAGGAAAAAACCGTGTACGTCGTCTTTCGTGGTTTGTTTACATCCAAGAGCGCCTAGTAACAGCGACGCGAGAAAGGATAAGCAGCGTCAAAACAGAGGTACGGTTTCATATTTCAAGGAATGGCAATCGAGAGGCCAGAGTATGTGAGCCGAAAAGTGTGTATGTGTGTGAGAGGACGAGAGCAAGAACGAGCACGACCGGGCAGGAGTGTGTTGCGAGAGTCAGAGCGAATTGAGTCGTTGAAGAGTACAGTCGTTAGAGGTTTCGAGTTGTCGAAGAGTAGAGTCGTTAGAGGTTTCGAGTCGTCGAAGCGTAGAGTCGTGAGAATTGATAGAGTTGTTAGAGAGAGAGAGAGTGTGTGTGTGTTAGATTCGTTGTGACGAGAGTGATCAAATAACTGTAAAGTTATTTGATATAGATACGAGTATTGCATTTAGTTTCCGTTAAATATCGTTCTCTGTCCAATTTATATTTGTATATTCAATTTAATATTAATAAGTTGTAAGTAATCGAAAAAAAAAATTTCTATCCTTATTTTCCGATATTACAGTATAAATGTAAGGAGGCGTGTTAGGGAAATGATACATTTACACTGTACATGAGAGTGTGTGTGTAAGGGTCAGAGGGCGTCCAGGTCTTAGTTGAGACAAAAGACTGCCGTTAGAAGATTCTGGATAGTCGGTTGGCGACAAGCGTGCGTGCAAGACGTTCTTCAGAGTGTAATATAGATGTATAGCTGTTGTGTGTGAAATATAGTCATTTATTTGTATTTCCAAATCCTCGAATTTCCTTAACAGACACAAACCACCTTGAAGGTGACAACCTTCAACGAGCCTTCGGTCCTGAAGAAAGAGAAGGTCTCAACAGGCGACAAATCGATTCAGAAAGTAATCTCCCCCAATCTGTTACAGAACGTTCATGACTCTTTGACCGTAGTTCACAACCTAGGTAATAACGGGTTGAGTCCCATCCAGGACAGCAACAAGGTCAACGTCGAGTCGAAACCTACTGTAAAGGCTTCGAAGTCCACTGTGAACAAACCATCCAGGGGCAGTGTTTCTTCGGGCAATACTTCCACGATGGACGTCCAACACAACGTATCGACGTCCAATCATCTCTCTTACATCACGTCATCTGCAACCACCCCAGATTAGAAACATTCCATCGGACAGTCACACTCCGAGACGTAACGTGAAGACTCCTCCTTCGCCACCTCAGACATGTGCTACGCCTGCAATTGGCCCTACTCAGAATAATTTCAGCATTATTAATACCATGACTAATCACTCAAATGGTGTCGGTAATTTACAGAACATTCAATCTGATCTCAACGATTCTCTACTGAGTTCACAGAGCGCCGTACCGAACTCGTCGCGTATCATAAACATCTCACTGGAGTCACCCGTGGCTCCAAAAACGCCAATATACTCTCCAACACCAAGGCAAGTCACAGTCACGACGTCCAACGGTCACTCTCCACCGAGGATCATCACTAAGAGAATGCGATTCGAGCGAGTCATCGGGGGGAGTCCAGCCTCCCAATGAACCTCAAAACTCCGCACCGCGCTTGATGAATCTTCACCAAGCACCACCGACGTTCCCTTCAACGATACTTCCTGGACCGAGGTGTTTAACGACACTTCCAGAAGCAAGATCCACGACACTTCCTGGGTCGAGAATTTCACGTGGAAATCGCTCGGCATCGACGAGGAAGACGGCGATCTAGACTACAAGGGAGACAACGTGCCATCCAGGCAACGGCCCTTCGGCCGCATCGCCAAGTTCACCCTGGGGACGACAGCATCATCCGGACGGCTGTTGTTCACACGGCGAGGAGCATCTTGGATCGAGGTGCCACGCAGCTCGTCCTACGCTCCTGTGTGAGTCAGACGCCGGATGCCTACGCAAAATAATAGTGAGTGAACAACTAGACGACGGGACGCCTTCTCAATTCTACGGGATCTGAAAAGCCTCACCACTCCGGCAATATCAGACGAATTAATCCGGACTCTCTGGGAAGGCCGACTCCCGGTGTACGTGCAACGCGACCTAGCCGCCGTCCAAGATAAGAGGTCCGAAACTCTGACCGCGATCGCCGACAGCATCCACGAAATACGCCCGGAACTAGGACAGGTTGTTGCGGTCAGTACAGAGCGAACCACGGCAGGAGGCAATCCAACAAAGTACGGCGGCGGAGTGAACGATGCTACGGCTGCCGCCATCAACGAGCTGAAGGAACAAATAACGCAGATACAGGCGCAGGTAAGCGCGTTGACCATCGGGGGCCGCCGGCGACCATTCTCCTGCGCGAAATACCGTCGCCGTTGGCGATCCCGAAGCCCGTCACGGCAAGGTGGCTTATGCCTTTATCATGCGACGTACGGGGAACGCGCGAGAAATTGCACCTCACCGTGCACATGGAAATCGGGAAACAGAACCGGCCGTCCGTAAACGCGGCGTACGACGACGGTTTGATCTCCCGCTGCATTTTTCTTCTGGATAAAAACACGCGCATCTCGTACTTGGTGGACACCGGCGCAGACTTCAGCGTCTGGCCGCGCAGCAAAATGCAGGGACCTGCGAAGAAGAGCGAGTACGAGTTGTACGCGGCTAATGGGGCACGAATTGCGACGTATGGAACAGTCGCGATCCACCTCAACCTGTCCCTCCGACGCGCCTTGAAGTGGTATTTTACAGTGGCTGACGTCCAGACACCTATCCTCGGCGTGGATTTCCTGAGTCACTACGGGATGCTCGTGGACCCACGGAACAAAAGATTAATCGACACGACGACCCAGTTATCATCAAAGGGGTACGCCGCTATATACAACACGCCATCGGTGAAAACTATCTGCGGCGATTCGGTGTACCACCAATTACTGGCGGAATTCCCGGCCCTCACGCGTCCTCCGTCTTTCGGGAAGGAAAAGGCCCGACACGGCGTAGTACACCACATCGAAACTACGCCTGGCCCGCCGGTACCGGACCGCCTCAAGCAGGTAAGAGCTGAATTTGAGTTGATGATAGAACAAGGCGTGATGCGCCCATCGAAAAGCCCGTGGGCATCACCCCTTCACGTTCTGTCCAAAAAGGATAGAAATTTGCGACCATGCGGCGACTACCGAACGTTAAACGTTCGCACGATACCCAACTAAGCAGCGTGCCACCACGGAATTTGCAACCCTGCTCAAGGAACAAATGGAGAAAGTCCGGCCTCAGCCTGTGACACAATACAGGAAAAAGAAATTATTCACTTTCCGCGGAATTGGAGTCTTCTCCCTACGTATTTGTGGCGGATTGGTATCAATAGGGCGCCGACAAGTCGAGCCGCGGGTACCAACCGCCAATACTAGAGGGCTACGACGACAAAGAGTCTGTCTGTCTAACTCGCTGGCGGTCGAATATACGATCAATTGATATAAATACCGCACCTAGCGAGACTCCCTCTACGTCTATGGCAGGGACTACCGGGCATAGCCTTACTGACGAGTCCACCGGTAGTCCCGGGACGAAACGCACTCTCTCTCTCTTTTCTTCCGTCACATATTCTTGCGACACGACGCAATTAGGGGCCCTTTACAGCCGCCTTACGATGGACCATTTAGAGTAACGCGAAGAGGCGAGAAAATGTACACCAACAATGTTAACAATCGCGATATAAAGGTTTCCGTCGACCGGCTTAAGTCAGCATTTGTAGTATCAGAGAATCTCGACGCGAGAACCGCCGAAACCCGTGACATACTTATTCCACTAGAACGAATGAACGCTCGCAATGAAAGCGACGTGAAGAGCGACAACGAAGGAAACACTAGTAATAGGTATGTTACACGGTCAGGCCGAAGAGTCCGTTTTCCTGATTGGTTACAGGCTGGTTTCGGCTAGGCATCACAAAAAGATTACCCACGGGGACTTTCTCTGCAAAGGCAATAAAACGTTATCACTGGTAGGGGAGTGATGTAGCGGCACAAGAGTTGGAATTTGCTTCAAACCATGTTGTTGTTTAGCTTCGGAGTATCAAGACCGTTAGGTCACAGGTATTGTAAGGGGTTATAAACTCCGGGGAAAACAATCGCGCCGCTACATGTAACCGTAAAACAAGACGAATTTGTATCTTTTGACCTTCTTCTGACGATTATGACTAAACGAACGTGATCGCAAACGATTCAGTATAAACTGTGACTAAACGTCTGTATAGATATCGTTTCGCGACAAGATCTGTTTTAAATACACTAACGAGTACACATATTGGTAGTCTCATTATTCGATCCCCTACAGCTCTTATTAAGGAAGATAGAGGCCTGTGACATTATTCAGCTTGGCCAACATTGAACAGGGCATATTGATAAGCCAGAGTAACTAACATACAACCTTTTTTTTTTTTTTTTTTTTTACGTGGAGAAATCCTCATGGACACTCCGCTGTTGCAGTAATTGCGTAACAGCAGAGTAGTGTCGGACTCTTACCGACTAAAACTCCACGATGACCACCCGACGCGCATGACAGAGGTGCTCCAGGATTCTCTTATGAATTAACTTCAGTTGCACCCCCTTCACGCGTTCTCTAGTTCTAGCCAGTCCTAATATTTCCTGACTATTGAATTGGCGTTAGGGGGGGCCATTACCCCTAGCGCTGTCTCTCCTTATTGATATTCACCGGAGGCTTGTCTTGTGTGCTTCGACAACTCCCATACAACCTGGTGGTACAAGCTATGAAAAAACTTTCCCGGACATGAGAAAACACATTTGCCCAGATAACGTACGAAAGGTATTAGAGCCCACCAAATAAGATTTGCTACAATTAGCTGTAGTTCGTCACAATAAGCCTATGAGTATCGCGCGTCAGACGATTTTCGAATTAGTTGATGCTTGGATGTTCAAGATACGGAAGTGTGGAGAGATGAGACGTTTATGTACAACTTGATCATGGTGCAACCCATTCGTCAGCCAGAAAACTTCATGCACGATTTTCTAAAAAGAAACACATTTCCCCCCTTCCTTATGCCGTACCAATCCTCTCTCGTCGCTCCTTATCTCATACACAGACAGGCCAAATAATGTTGCCGATGACGGCCAACAGCCTGGGTACATGTACGGGTCTCTTGCCTGCGACAGAATTTTGTTATGTGTAGTATGCGGGGCAGAAAAGCACTTTTGCCATTAATATGAACTAGAAGATTGCAGAAAAATTGTAAACATTTTCCAAATTTTATTAATTTCATTTCATTTCTTAAAGTCTACAAAACTGTTAATCAACATTAAGCAAATATACAAAATCTTGACGTACAGAATAATGGAGCGAATATTAGAAACGATACTACTAAATCTACAAGCTAAAATGTACTATACAAATTTTCTTTAAAATATAAGACATGCAAAGTATATATTTCTGAAATTAAAAAATATCGGATCAAACACTCTTCGAACATACTTCGAACGCTCATTATTACGTATATTACCAAACCAATGCATACAATATAATATATAAACTAAGCCAACGAAAGGCGCAGAGACTGGAGAACATGGGGTCCCCGAGCGTGCAGTGCGCTTCAGCATCGTTGCGAACACCAACTCCCTCCGCTTGTCCCAATGCCATCTCGAACGGTGAGACTGCAAACAGAAAATATCCATATATACATCAAGATAGTAATGCAATTTCTATTCTTGCAGCACCGACGTAATACGCGGTGCTCCGTAATCGCTCGAGATTCCATATAGTTGTTGAAATCTCTACGCATTTGGTAGATAAAACGTTGCGAGAAATCCTCTTGTCACAGTTAGGTCTTCCAAACCTGATCGCTTGCATTTTTCCGGCTACTTCTGCGTTGCAACGTTACTTTTATTTCTGCCAACTTAGACACGACATCGTCTAAACTGCCCAATTCAGGACACGATGGCTCCTCCCGGGGATTCTGTTGAGACGATCCCGGATTTTCCGTATCCTCACCATTGTGATAATAATGTATAATAATTTATACATTATTTGTTTATACATTATTTATACATAATTTGTACAATTTACCTTCTTCTTCAAGCATTGTTTTTTAAATTTCTGCCATTTTGAAGCTGCTGATGATCGCCGGATGCGTAAATCATTTTTAGCTTTGGAAAGAGCGCACGTCAGCATTGCTTCAATCCGTAAATCGCGTCTGCGCTTTCGGCGACACTTTGATCTTTTGCGGCGAACTTCGTCAATCCAAGTTAGTAACCGTTCAGTTTCTGGCTTGTCGGCGTTAGTTTTCGAAAGTCCCTTCTTTGTCCTCGCCATGCTTTCTCAATTATTTCACCTAATTATTGAGTAAGTAAAAAGTATACCAACCTGTATCCGGCTCCTGTTTGTTGTAGAACAATACAGAAGAGATTCACACAACTGCACACAAAGGATTTGAAACCACCGAGCAAAACACCCTCCTCACAGCACAGTCGTAAGATGACTAAGGGAAGTCTACGCTGCGCGTCTGAAGTCCGCTGTCTATACCCCCTCCTCTGTCTTTATGACGTAGTCTTACGCGCGAAAATGGAAACTAGTTCCGTGTAAAATCTTACGTTGGCCTTACATTCTCAGAAATTTTGAAAAATTCTTTAATCCAATTAATTTTTAAATATATGTGCGACAATTTTAATGCTAAATTTTATATATTTTGTACATTATATTAAAATTCTTCATTTACAGGAAATAATCAATAGCGTATGAAGGTGTACTGCACGTATTATTTGGCACGTACACTAATGTTGATGCAAGAATAATTATTCCAATGATTTTAAGTTACACACATAATAGATAAAGTAGGCTGTAGACTATGAAATTCGTATGAAATAAGCAGAGAATAGTAACTAAATAAATGTATATGTATATCGAACATAAATCTTGTAAAAATAATATATTAAATTACATTCAAATCAAATATATAAACAAGATCTGTTGACTTTTAATTATTTTTTTGAAGCACTAGTATCAAATAAAATTGCGTCATATAAAAATGTCATCCCGAAACACAGTTTAACGTGATACAATTGTATTACTTTAATTTAAGCAGAAAATATCTAATCATATTTAACAATTTTGAAAAACATACCTCTACTAAACTATCATTATCTTTTCCTATACCATCGGCAAGGCCCTGAACAGCAAGCAGTTCAGCGGTTGTTAAATAACTAGCCAATTGTTCTCGAACTACATTTACTTCTCCCTGATACATAAAATCAACCAATGCAGCCTAATCATCGAATTTTACATTATTATTATATATTATAACAGGATGCTGACATGGATTTTCGTAAAATAGAATAAGTATCATTTACAAAATATATGTTAACAGTAACAAATTATTAAATTCTTAATTTCACTTTACCTTAAATAAATCTCTAAAATATGTACTACATGCAGATAATAGCAGTTTGTCTGCTCTTATTCCTTTTTCCTTCGCAGCTTAAATTTACATCAACGAGATCTTCTTCGGTTCTCAGCGTATCAAAAGCACAAGTAATATGTTTTAAGTAATTATTCCACCTAAGAGAAAACTGTTTAATCCGTAAAACAATTATATTAAATTTGCAATTTTCAATCTGAAAAACATTTGACTTCAATGAGTATATTTTGATTTTTACCTGCCGGAAAACTGATGGAACAAAAATTTGTTACAACTATCATGTACTTATGTAATTAAAACAAGACAAAGCTTTTATAAATATAAAAATTGTCATAAATATTTTGACGCAACGCATTTGAACATTTTATGACTCATTGTATTAACACCACATTATTTCTTTTTTTGCGAGTATAATAAAAGCAATAATATTTAAACAATACATACTTGTTTAGATGCCTTTCGCAATATGACTTTCCCATAGAGCAGGTGGCTTATTACAAAATTCACGTCATAAATGTAATTTTCTTCAACTTCCAAAGCAAAAGTTATAAGTGTCCACCCAGGAATACCCAACATTTTGAAACACTTAAATAATACAAATTTCATATTTGGGTATTACATATTTCTAACAATTGAACACTACCATGCTTACCATGCTTTCATTAGCATGCTTAAAATGACTTTATATTGAAATTATTTGTATGGTATGCCCATTTTCTTATCACCCTTTATTTTTCTTTCTCCTTCTGCAGAAGAGTTAAGACTATTTGTATCCTCCCTATATTTGTCTATTATACATCCTACATACTTTCGCAAATAACAAAAAATAGCAAGGTCAGATATAGCTTCAATGTATACGGTCATCACAATGAAATGTGAATTACCTTCGGCAGATCTAAAATATTAAAGTGAAACGATGATCTTAATTTGGAATAGATTATAGATACACAATCTGTTCGTTTTTTCCTTTCTTAGCAATGATCTGTTCCATTGTCAAACAAGTATTTCCCTCAGTAGCCGGATGAAATGCAAATTTATATCGTATTATGCTTATCATTATACTGCAAGTACTTTGAATCACTGAAATTGCGGAACCATTTCCTGTTATTGAATGCAAAACATACAGCACGAACACGTTTTCCATTATCAAAAAACGCCATACAAATGTCTCATCCATTGTATTAAAGTGATAAGAGATAGACACAGCACCAAGCCTGCAGCTTATAATACAACAATTTGCACCAGTTTCTCAATTTTCCCCAATTATATTCAATGTTTACAATAATCATCCTTTGTTGCGACCGTTCGCGGTGAGACGCGTTCGCTAGGATAACGCGTCAGAGAGAGGCGTAAATTCTCGCTACGATTATGTTAATCGACGCCGCGAAATAGTCGTTCCCCTGTTTCGGTTAAGATAACAGAGGTGGTTTAATGAATGTAACACTGTATTGACAGGTTAACGTAGAATAATATATTTTACAATAATATGATGAATATATTACAGAAATTAGACTCGACTTTGCGATCTCTCTAGATTAATTCGTTTGCTCGTCAGATTTGTCGAAGTGTCACGTTTGACTCGTCAGAAGGAACTGATCGCCCTTCGATTATTCCTTTGCCTCATTTGGAAGACGACCCCCACTATGTACGAGTCACGCCACCGCTCGCGCCTATGATCACGTATGCCTCTTCTTGTTTGAAAATCGTAACGGTCAAAAATCGACGTTTCTAGAGCTCGCTGCTTGGCGACAACTATGCTCTCGTCGATACATTGTATATGATCCGGAGGGCAGATAAGATGGTCTGCCTGCGACGTTGTAGAACCGCGAGCGACGGTTAGAAAATATAGCCTCTGGTGAGCCTCGTGGCGTAACATACTCCCCCCGTTGAGAGGGTACCGATCAAGTAATATAGTATGATGTTGTGAGGATCTCTGGTCAGACTTCGGTGCTGTTGATTGTTTCGGAGTCATCTGGAGTCGTTATGCTCGGTAGTGGTACCATCCGCTTGATGCTCCGATCCAGGGTGCTCGTTGCTGTTCGAACGGTAGCCGTCCGTATGATGCCGTCTGCACCTGGATGGACCTTGATGATTTTGCCCAATGGCCATTGCATTGGGGGAACGTTGTCTTCTCGGAGAATGACGATGGTGCCTTCTCGTATGAAGTGACGGCCCTTGCTCCATTTGTTTCGGATGTCTAGCTCATTCAGGTACTCTCGTTGCCAGCGGCGCCAGAAATGTTGTTTGACCTTTTGAATATGTTGCCAGCTGGAGAGACGATTGGATGGAGTGTCCCTGAAATCTCGTTCTCGAAAACTTGTTAAAGAATATCCGATGAGAAAGTGACCGGGAGTGAGGACAAGATGATCGTTTGGATCAGATGATACTTTTTTTTTTTTGTACGTGGAGAAATCCTCATGGACACTCCGCTGCTGCACTAATCGCGTAACAGCAGAGTAGTGTCGGACTCCTACCGCCTAAAACTCCACGATGACCATCTTATGCGCGTGACAGAGGTGCTCCAGGAATCTCTTATGAATTAACTTCAGTTGCATTCCCTTCTCGCGTTCTCCTGTTCGAGCCGGCTATTGAGTAGGCGTTAGGGTGAGGTTGTTGCCCCTAGTGATGTCACTTCTTCTGGTCGTAGTCCGTTGGGGTGGTGGCGGGGTGGCTCTGGGTCGTCTGACTGCCTTCCGTCTCCATCGTCTTATCCTGCAGGGGTGAGAGTTTTTCTTCCTCTCCCTTTCCGCTCGCTCCTTCGCGAGCATAACTCGCTCGCAGAAGAGGCGGACGGCCTCGTATTCCTGTGACCCTCTCAACATCGCTTCCACAATCGCTGAGGGGATCAACGTTTCTCCTATGGCGTGCCGCCAGGGTGTAGCGGGGCAGCTCCCACGCCGGACAGAGCTCCAGGGTGTGCTGCGCTGTGTCCCTGTCCTCTCCGCAGTCGTGGCAGATGTCTGTCGTCTCTCGCCTTATTCTCTTCAGGAACTCGCCGAACACGCCGTGTCCGGAGAGTACTTGTGTCATCCTGAATGTGAGTGGGAGGCCGTGGCGGCTCCTCCATGCCCCCCAGTTTGGTAGGACCGCATCCGCGCCTCGGTGTTCGCTTCTCCCGTTGATCAGTTGGGATCGCCACAGGTTCCATGTGTCCTCCTCGGCGGTTCCTGTGTCGTTTGGAGCCGCCTGCTCGGTGGGGTCTTCTCCCGGGTGCCATTCTCTCCGGCGGGTGTATCTCTTTTTGAGCGCCAGCGCCCGCAGCTCCCCCGGGGGGGACGCGGCTAGGGTGGACGCCGACGCGTGCGACACCGTCCGGTATCCCCTAATGATTCTGATGGCGGTCATTCTGTGCAGCCTTCTCAGGAGCAGAATGCTGCGACGGCTTGCCATCAGGTCGTCCGCCCATACTGGGGCCCCGTACATCACTCGTGACCGAACGACGCCCTCGTAAAGTCGGCGCACCGCGTCTCCGGCCCCGCCGATGTTCGGTAGTAGGCCGCACAGGGCATTGGCAGCCGCTGACACCTTCGGGATCAGTGAGTCGAAGTGCGGCTCGAACGTCCACTGGCTGTCGATGGTGAGTCCCAGATACTTCATCTGTGATCCCACCCGGACGGTTTTACCTGCCATGTTTATGCATAGGCCGGGCGGTGGTGTCCCTCGCCTCTTCCTGTCAAAGAACCAGGTGGCCTCCGACTTCGCAGGGGAGACTCTCAGGCCCAGTTCGTTCACGGCACGGGTCGCACAGGCCGTTGCGATTCCGCCAATGCGCAGCGTCTCGTGCCAGCCACGACCCTCGACCAGGATTAGGGTGTCGTCCGCATAGCATACAATGGCCGCGCCTAGGGGTAGCGGGCATCGTAGTACCTCGTCGTACGCAACGTTCCATAGTATGGGGCCCAGCACCGAGCCCTGCGGGACGCCACGCTCAACGGATCGCTTTTCCTCTCCTTCCTTACTGGTCTAACACACCCACCTGTCGTCGAGGTAGGCTCGGATCAATCGGACGAGGTAGCTGGGAACCTCGAAGTGCTCCAGGGCCGTCACTATCCTATCCCATGGCACGGTGTTGAACGCGTTGACGATGTCCAGGGAAACCGCCAGCGCCACGCCTTTCCGGGAGACCATGTCCTCCGCAATCGCTCGTGCGCGTCTGACCGCGTCAATCGTCGAGCCCCCCTTCCGGAAGCCGTACTGGCTTTCGTGCAAACCTGGCACTTGGCCCGCTATGTGTCGTTCCAAGCGGGCGGCGACTACCCTCTCGAGTAGTTTGCCGACCTCCTCCAGTAGGCATATCGGCCGGTACGCTGACGGCGAGGTCGTCGGTCGGCCCTCTTTATGGAGCAGGACCAGCCTCGCCGTCCGCCACGCCCGGGGGTAGACTCCCTCCCTCAGGCATCTTGTGAAGAGGTGCCGGAGTCTGGGGGCCATGACCCCCATCACTTCCCCCCAGATCCGGCCAGGGATTCCGTCCGGGCCCGGTGCCACGTTGCGGACGGTCATTCTTCTGGTTGCCTCCCATATCTCCTCCTCCGTGACTTCCCAGTCGTCCCTCCATTCCAGCGGTCGTGTCGTTTACCGTGGCCGTTCCGCCGCTCTGTTCTCTTGTGGGGGAAAGAGCGTTCCGGTGATCCGCGTCAGCAGCGCAGGTTCCATTTCCGCCGTTGTCAGGGTGCCCTTCGCGCGTAGTTTCTGTGTCACTGTATGCCCTCCCCCATGGGTCCGACTCGACTGTTTCGACCAGTTCGGACCAGGCACAGTCCTTCGCTTTTTTAATTTCCCTTTGTAGCGAGCACCGTAGCGCGCGGTACGTCCGGTAGCGCAAGGAGACTTCTTCTTCGTCGCGTCGTCGCCAGCGGCAGGCCCTTAGGTACTGTCTTCGGGCCCGGACACATCTCGTCCTCAGTTCCGCGATGTCGGGGTTCCACCAGTAAACTGCTCTGCTTCGCACCGTGCCCGGTGTGGCCCGTGGCATGGATGCGTCGCAGATTGCTGTCATGGCTTGTCGCAGGTTCTCGGCCTCCTCTTCCACGTCTGCTTCGGTCGTCGTTGTCGAGGCCTCCCAGCTCCAAGCTGTTGCTATAGCCGCCGCCCGGAGTAGATCTTCATTCCTCTCCTTTATTTTCCATCTAGGCGGTAAGCGCGCGTGTCTCCCCCTCGGCGGGCCGCGCCCGTCGTTTGTCGTCGGCATTCCAGGTCCAGGTGCGTCCACCTCCATCAATATGTAGAGGTGGTCCGACAGCGTCTCGACCCCTTCGGCCACTCTCCAGCCTGAGATCCGCCTGAATGCCTCGGGGGAGGCCCATGTTATGTCAACAATGGAGCTCCCTCTGCACGTCACGCAGGTACTGGTCGAGCCCCTGTTCACTAACAGAAGTCCAAGTCCCGCGGCCCAGTTCGATAGCGTGCGGCCGCGCGTTGGCCGTGGCGTTCCCCCATTCCGTGGAGTGCGCGTTGAAGTCTCCCAGGACGAGCACTTGTCGTGGGAGTCGTCGCCTGACGCAGTCGCCAACTCCGTCTAGGAATTCTTCGAACGCTGCCCGTCCGCTGTTAGGTGACACGTACACCCCCACCACCATCATCCCTGCCCACTCGACCGCGGCGTATCCGTTGCCGCGTTCCAGCAGGGCTCCGTGGACGAACGCCCCGGGCGTTGATGTCCAGGTGAGCAACCGACAACCATTCCGTCCTCCTTTAACTCCTCCTTGTCCAAGCCGGACGTCCCGTATCCACACCCGTTTTGCGCTCACAGGCACTAGTCCTCCACTCTGGTTACCTCCCTTGCCCAGGCTCTCCAGTTTTCCGGAGATTTCGATTACGCACGCAGCTCCGTCCTCTCTACGTCTGCCTCCCATGTATCCCCACCCTGTGTTGTAATGGATCAGATGATACTGGAGTCAGCGGACGGGAGTTGAGGATAGACTCGATTTCAATGATAAGTGTATTTAAATTTTCGAATGTCAAGAGCTCGTTACCTGCGACACGCCTGAAATGTCGTTTGAAGGATTTCACTGCAGCTTCCCATAGCCCTCCGAAGTGAGGTGAGTTGGGAGGAATGAAGAGCCATTCGATCCGTCGGTCGACTAAAAAGGACTGAACCTTTACCTTATGATCGTCGGATTGCAGGAGATTTCGGAGCTCTCGTAATTCATTGTTGGCGCCAACGAAGATGGTACCGTTGTCGGAGTAAATTGTCACACAGAATTCTCGGTGAGCGATGAATCTTCGCAGAGCAGCAATGAAGGCCTCGCTAGTGAGGTCGCTGACCAGCTCGATGTGGACTGCTTTGACTTCAAGACATATAAAGATTGCTACATATACCTTAATTTTGCGTCGGTTGCGATCCTTTCGTTCTTTGATGTAAAACGGTCCGCAATAATCTATTCCGACGTTGGTAAACGGTCGAGATTCCGTTATCCGTGAGGCTGGGAGGTCGCCCAATACGTAATCCACTGGAGGTGGATTAGCTCGGCAGCAACGGACGAACATCTTCAGCGTGCTCCAAACGTGACTACGGCCGTCGATAGGCCAATAAGATCTTCTTAAGGCGTATAAGGTAGCTTGAGTTCCGGAGTGGAGATTGATGAGGTGTTCATGCTCGATTATGAGTGCTGTGACTGAGGATTTGGGTACAATGATTGGGTGTTTCTGACTGAACGGCATTGGTGAGTGACTGAGTCGGCCTCCGACTCGCAACATCCCGTCTTTGTCCAGAAATGGATTGAGTCGTTGCAGCTTCCCCTTCACTGCAGAATTTCGATCTGTTCGGAGAGTGCGGATTTCATCTGAAAAATAACAGAATTGTAACAGTTTGACCAATTTGTTATGCGCATTGGTTAAATCATGTGTGGTTAGAGGTCTCCCTCGATCCTGTTTTTGTCTCCATCGGAGGCAACGAGCGGTAATTCTAATCAGCTTGGGCCAAGAAGAAAATCTCTCCAGTAGACTGTGGTCAGCAGGAGTCACGGCCAGACATGTTGCTTTCTTCTCCTCTGGTATTTCAGTTAATGGTACTGGGTTCCACGTCGGCCAGTATCTTTCTGGTTGTTGGAGCCATTCCGGACCATGTTGCCAAATGGTTGGTCGCAGGAAATCTTCGGGTGATTGGCCTCGAGATATGAGATCTGCAGGGTTATCGGCAGTGGGAATGTGACGCCAATCTGAGGTGTGAGTCTTCTGCTGAATTTCTGTCACACGATCAGCGACAAAGGTTTTCAGCGTATGGGGTGATGTATTGATCCAATGAAGTACGATTGTAGAATCCGTCCAGTAAACAGTCCGAGAAATGTTGCTTGGTAAAGCTTGAAGGACTGTGGTGGCCAATGATGCGAGAAGAAGTGCTCCACTCAGTTCCAGCCTTGGAATGGTTTGTGATTTCAGTGGAGCCACCTTTGATTTTGCAGTGAGGAGTCGTGTCCAGACATGACCATCCGGAGTGATGGTGCGAAGGTAAACGCATGCCCCATAAGCCCTTTCGCTAGCGTCACAGAACCCGTGTAATTTAATTTCCGCTGCAGCCTTGATTATCGTTTTACGTGGAAACTTCACGTTATTCAATAATGGCAGCTGTGCATAATATTTGCTCCATTCCGTGTGCACGTCAGCCGGTAGAGATTCGTCCCAATCAATTTTTAAAGTCCAGAGTCGTTGGAGCAGCATCTTAGCACGAACGATCACTGGTGCCAATAATCCAGGGGGGTCGTAGATCTTGGCGATTTCGGAGCTGATTGTTCTCTTCGTGATTCGAGAGGCGGTAGAATTAATTTTTACGGAATATAGGATCGAATCGTCAAAGGAATTCCAAACCACACCCAGAGTTTTGAAGGTTTGCGATTCGCCTAGTAGCAGCTTGTCGTTTATGTCCTGCTCGAAAAGTCCTCGTAGCAGTTCCTGGTCGTTCGATGCCCATTTTCGAATGTTTAAGCCGGCCAGTTCCGTGAGCTCCGTTCTCAATGATCGTGCCTCGACCTTTCTATCAACTCCTGTGAGAACATCGTCGACGTAGAAGTCTCGCTGTAAGACCGTCGCCGCTCGTGGGTACCGATGTCCCTCGTCGTCCGCCAGTTGATTGAGGCACCGAATGGCTAGATAAGGGGCCGCTGACAGCCCGAATGTCACTGTATTAAGTTGATAGGTGTCAACTTCTCCATCAGAATTACGCCACAAAATTTGTTGAAATTTTCGATCCTCTGGACGCACAAGAAATTGTCGATACATCTTTTCGACATCGAATGTAATGACGTATTGATGAGAACGAAATCTTAGAAGGATGAAGAATAAGTCATCTTGTAGTTTCGGTCCCGTATGAAGTATGTCGTTTAATGAAACTCCGGTGGTGGTTGGTGCAGATCCGTCAAACACAACTCGGAGTTTTGTAGTTTGGCTGGACTCTTTGATCACGCCGTGATGTGGCAGAAAATATCCGTCGTCCGTGCAGTTGTCCGTGGTAATCTTCGTCATGTGTCCTAATTCCACATATTCTTGTATCACGGCGCGATAGTCGGCTTCGAATCGTTTGTCTCGTTGGAATCGACGACAGAGGGAAATGAGTCGCTTCATCGCCATTGTCTTAGAGGATCCAAGCGAAGGAATTGTTTCGTTGAATGGGAGAGCGACCATGTATCGCCCTTCGTTGGTGCGTTGAACGTGATTTCGAAAGTGTTCTTCGCACTGTCGTTCCGCTTCCGAAATGTGTGCAGTGGGCGGTCCTTCGTCGATTTCCCAAACACGGGCGGGGTCCGCCTGTAAAGCCGTCGTGAAGGCGTGAAATGCGAGTGCTGATGATTGCGAGGTTGGGCTCCCCCCGATAACCCATCCGAATCGCGTTTTTTGCAGACGCAAGTCGGGCCCGTTTGCTTGACTGATGTCAAGTTGGCCGACACAGAGTGATGCTAGCGTTGGTCCGGCGCTCAACAATATTTCGATCGGCGCAGGCCTATGGAATCTTGGATCGGCTAGTTGGAGATTCCTCGGTATATGTATTATTGAGCGATCTACGGGTTGATCTGGGACCCAAGGCGATATTGTCGGTATGATTAGGAACGTCAAGGTGCGTTCGTATGTGCCGTCGATGGAGATGATCGTGGCCGTGATGTAACGTTTCGAGGTTGTCGATAACGTGTTGAGTGTTCCGATTGGGACCTAACGTTTCCGTTGGTTAAGTTTTAGCGAATCAGCGAGTTTTTCGGTGATAAAGTTCATGCTAGAGCCGGTGTCTAGCAGAGCTCTACAACGGAATGGTTGAACTTTATTGTTCAATATGTTGACCTGCGCTGTGACTAACAAATCGTGCTGCAGTGGTTCAGAAGGAAGCGAGGTCAATGAGTCCGTTTTCTGTGGTTCGGTCCCTAACAAGGTCGTTTGATGACGTCATTGTTTTCCTTGTCGTCTAGGACTGGACGATATATTTGATCCCGATGCCGTCGTTCGCGATAACCGAGATTCACGTTTCGGAGATGTTCGCGGAGACGATCGGGGAGACGATCGGGGAGACGTGGATGCGCGTCTCGAACGATGTGACGATCGCGGGGTCGGTGAACTAGGCGAAGATCGACCGTTGGATGATCGATCGCTCGATGATCGACCGCTCGATGATCGGCTTACACGTGGTCGTGATTTGCTATGACCATGGTCTTGATGTAGGTATGTATGGTGTCGCTGCCTGCAGATGCGACATGAACCGGCGGAGCAATGAGTAATAGCGTGTCCCTTACCTAAACAATTGGTACATAGAGACGCCCTCTTGGCGATTTCAAGGCGTTTTTTAGGCGACTTTGCTTTGAAGACATCACAATTCCATAATTCGTGTTGTCCTTGACAATTCGGACACACCAACGTATTATGTGTAGTTGTGAATGCGTAACTTCGCGGTGCGTTCGGTCGCTGACGTTTGTGTTGATCGGACTCTCTTTTTATCACGGTTGATGCTGAACTTGTCCTGTCGCCGTTCGTCCGTGTTTTCAGAAAGTCTACCAGATGCGTATATGACGGCATTTTCCTGTCCGGCAATGTGCGCTGCCATTTGCGAATGATGGCTGAGGGTAGCTTCGACGTGAATAATTTTATAAGAGCGACATTTGAGGTAACTGGTTCACCGAGTTTTTCTAGCGCTTGGAGGTTTACCTTGACCGTCTCAAGAAAATCATCTATCGCTTCGGGTGTCTCTTTGGTTATTTTCGGATAGTCAAAAATCAAGTCCCAGTGGCGCATGCAGACTTGACGGTGGCAGTCGCATTTTTCCATCAGAACGTCAATAGCGTTCGATTAATTTAACTCGGTGACATCTAACGATTGTATGCTTCGCGCGGCCTTTCCGGTCAAAGAGGATCGTAGGTAGTGGGACTTCTGCACGGGTGTAAGTCGCTCGCTTCGATCGATAGTGGATAAGAAGGAGTCGTAAAATGAATGCCAATTTTCGATGGTACCGTCGAAAGTAGGCAGGTGAATTTCAGGCAGTTTAATTGATGTCGGCTCGGCGATATTAGACTCGCAGCCTTGTGATTTCGACGACGATGCTGGTGTATCATCCATGAGAGTGTGTATTCGTATTACCAGATTGTAATATGTGTCGGTTACTTCGGAAACGCGCGCGTCGTCCATCTCGCCTAAATCTTCTAATTCCTCTTGTAACAATCGATATTGTTTCCACGTGTCGTCGAGTAGTGTCGTATAGGCCGTTAAATGGGCCTTATTCGGTTGTCTAGATTTTTCGTATTCATCGAGTCGTTTCGATAGAAAGGTAAATCGACCGATTTGAAAGCCTCGTCTCCGATGCAAGGAGGTAATTTTCTCTGTATTTTCCATTGGTATAGCAGATTGTGAGAAGAATGCAATGAACGAGCTTACCTTGCGGTTGCGAGTTTAAATGTTACTCGTCACCGTGTGTGTCTCGTTTAATGTGTAAGACGTGTTCTTACTGAAGTCGACCGTCTAGTTGTTGGCGTGAGGCTGCGTGGTTGCGTTCTTGCGTTTTCAAGAGGGTTATGCCTCTTCAAAACTGATGGTCCCTGGCGCTACTGACTTCGCTGGAGTGGTAACGCTTCTGCTGCTGTTTGTATTGGATTCACGTGGCACTGTATGATAGTGGAGGTCACTGGCGTGCACTTTTCACTTGCCACTGTATCCGGCTCGAAGGACCAAATGATCGCGGAGAGACGCGGTCGCTAGGAAAACGTTTCAGCGAGAGGCGTAAATTCTCGCTACGATTATGTTAATCGACGCCGCGAAATAGTCGTTTCCCTGTTTCGGTTAAGATAACAGAGGTGGTTTAATGAATGTAACACTGTATTAACAGGTTAACATAGAATAATATATTTTACAATAATATGATGATTATGTTACAGAAATTTGACTCGACTTTGCGAACTCTCTAGATAAATTCGTTTACTCGTCAGATTTGTCGAAGAGTCACGTTTGACTCGTCAGAAGGAACTGATCGCCCTTCGATTATTCCTTTGCCTCATTTGGAAGACGACCCCCACTATGCACGAGTCACGCCACCGCTCGCGCCTATGATCACGTATGCCTCTTCTTGTGTGAAAATCGTAACGGTCAAAAATCGACGTTTCTAGAGCTCGCTGCTTGGCGACAACTATGCTCTCGTCGATACATTGTATATGATCCGGCGGGCAGATAAGATGGTCCGCCTGCGACGTTGTAGGACCACGAGCGAACGTTAGAAAATACAGCCTGTGGTGAGCCTCGTGGCGTAACATCCTGCATATAAAATTGTTACCTTTATCCAATGCATACCACCTCTCTCCTCCTCTTTAAAAATATGACCTTTATGAACTTAATGTCTCCCAAAAACGTATTTAGCAGAAAGGATTCGACATCTATAACGATCCAATTACAAACTACCAGAGCATGTGTATCATAAGCGGATCTTTAAACGCCGATTAAACGCATTCTCTATCCAATCCTGGCTGAAACATAATTACTCGCACCCCCAGTAACCCACCTCTAAGTCATTCCAATCAACGTACTATGCAAACACGAATCCAACGCGTTCCAGGAATACAAACAACTGCCTGTAGCTGTTTAGCTGTACACGACGAGTATAATTATTTCGGGTACTCCTCCAGTACAAAACAGACACCCAAACGACAATATTTCAACACAAAAATATTTAAAACAATAGTTATAAAAGCATGATACTTAATACCGCGCTTGACATCAGGTATAATCAAAAATAAATTTCTTCAAAAAAATTTCAAGTTAAATCTTTAGCTTGTGTAATTGTATCAAACTTGCTCAATTAACAACGAGCAATTTCCATCGTGTTTTGACAACTGACTCATCGATGATGTTTTTCCTTGGAATTGAAAAAGGAATGTGCATAGTTTTGTCCTCCGTCCACACTCAAAATACTATCTACATGCTATAATTAGGGATTCAATTTTATAATACGTTGCCTCACTTTCCATCACTGCTTTCCTACTATCAGTCACTTGAACTGTAATATAAACCAGTCTTTTATTTCCAATACTATTCTGCATACCATTTATCAGGAACAATACATTTTATTTGTTAATTTAATAACATGCGAAGTTCCTCACTTGTCCTAACATTAATCAATGGATAAGTGAATTGAAATCTGTGAATATAAGTATCTAGTAATACAACTTCCGAACCGACGTAATTTGTTACGTCGCGTAACATTCTACTTAGCCCAGGCCACACACCGCGGGCAAGATGGCAACCAGATGTTTTCGGATACTCACTGCGTACGCTCAATAGTCTCAAGTACCTTCCATAAATCTCAGGAATTTCCTAGTCGAGGTCCTCCAAACTGAACAAACGTCTGTTTTCGAAGCATTTCTAAAGACCTTTGTCTACTACGGCTTGACAAGGGAAGTTTTTCTCACGTATGATGCAACATTCCTCCCACTAACCACTTTCTCTCGTGGGCGGTTAAGACCCTTCGTTTAACCAATTAACAACGAAGCCTATTCCCTCACTCTCCTAACTAAAATCGTCACCAACAAATCCGATGGCCCCGTGCGCTAGACACACCCATCCTTAGCTTTCCTCCGCCACAGAATCCTCTCCGAACCACACTGATTTTACATCCTTCGAACAGTCAACATCCTTTGACCGGGAATACACCCGTAGATCAGTCACTCACTCATCTCGTACATACACACCAGCGTAAGTGTCTTCTTTACAAGTTGTCAGAATAAACGGTGATATATAACTTACTATACTGTGTCATATTCATTTAACCACCTCTGTTATCTTAACCGAAACAGGGGGAACGACGATTTCGCGGCGTCGATTAACCGAATCGTTTTCCTCGCAACCGCGTCTCTCCGCGAAGGGTCGTAACATTTGGTCCTTCGAGCCAGATTCAGTGTCAAGTGAAAAGTGCACACCAGTGACACCCACTATCATACAGTGCCACGTGAATCCAACATAACCAGCAGCGGAAGCGATACCACCCCAGCGAGGTCAGTAACGTCAAGGGCCGTCACCCTTGAAGAGGTATAATTCGG
Organism: Bombus huntii; assembly: GCF_024542735.1. NCBI lineage: Eukaryota > Metazoa > Arthropoda > Insecta > Hymenoptera > Apidae > Bombus > Bombus huntii. Next base: position 542,097 of record NW_026099316.1, on the reverse strand, counting down.
TGGTTGAAACGCAACCACGCAGCCTCCTGCCGCAACTGGACAATCGTCAACAGAAGTAAGTTATAACCACTCCATTCTCAATTATATAACAAATAATGGCAACCGGAAACGAACTTGCCGCCTTGCGTCGACGCCGGGGCCAATATACCGGCCACTTTACACGCTTAAGAAAAAAACTGGACGTAATCGAACAATCCGGCTGTCCGCGAGAGGCCAAGTTTATCCAAATCAAAAATCGTCTGGAAATCTATGAGATGGAACTCCGCGTCATTTAAAACGAGATTGTGAGCATAGACGAGGAAGCGAGCGAGCGCGGCCTTGAAATAGCAGACGAGTACAAAAAATTAGTACTCCGAGTAAGCAATCAGTTAAACCACATACGACTAACTACGACGTCACAATCGACCAACGACGAATCAGCTCGCGAGACTGCTTCGCTTAAATTACCGGAGAATCATTTTCCGGGACATAATGCGATGACGCCACCTTCGCCATTGCCACAAGGGCCCACGGATAAAGTACCCACCATGGCGAATTCACAACCACCAGAATATAGCAGCAACACGTCTATCAGGATCCAGGGAAACAATAATAATCTAAACAGTAACGCTATTCAGACTCCGCCGACGGAGAAGATCGCATCGACTCGAACGCCGATCTCGTCGCGAGTCACGCGTAACTCATTGCATGACACCTGCAGCTCATCACCTACACGCGACTTAACGACAACCAAGTTCGCGTCCGCATTATCTCGACCGTCCTACCCAAGGACACTGTTAGGGAAGTGATACATTTACACTGTACATGAGAGTGTGTGTGTAAGGGTTAGAGGGCGTCAAGGTCTTAGTGGAGACAAAAGACTGTTGCCAGATGTTAGAAGAATCTAGGATAGTCGGTTGGCGACAAGCGTGCGTGCAAGACGTTCTTCAGAGAGTAATATAGATGTATAACTGTGGTGTGTGAAATATAGTCAATAATTTGTATTCCCAAATCCTCGAATTTCCTTAACACGTAGGAATATTTTTATCGGGTTATCGATGTAGCCGAGTTATTAAAAACGGATCGGACAGATGATATTCGTTTGCATATTCGAAACGTAATATCGAAACACATTTGGTCGTAAACAATAATACGCCTTCGTATAATATGTCCCATCTATTCACGTAATATGAGTACCATCGAGCTTTCTAATGGATTTGTGGTTCGATTACGATTCGATTCGGGATTTCGCGCGGTTAAAATGTGAAATTAGGGAACCACTGTCGCAACGATAGGATCTCCACTGGACGATGTAGTAATTGATCGGTTACGCGACCTCTGCTTCGTTCCAACCATTGCTTAGAGGAGCAGGCACGATCGTTTACGTCTCCCGGTGACATCGAGCCGCGTCGTAAATACGTACACGTAGCTCCTTTTTCGATTTCGACGATGAAACTAACCTGGCAACTAGAATCCGTTTCGATCGTTGTTAATGCCGTTGCGATTTTAACCGCTGCGAGTGAAAGGCCGCGTTTTCTCGCGAATTCTCGCGTCATCGCGTCCGTATTCGAAGAAGGGGAAGAGCGGATATTCGAAATTCGAAACGTTGGAGCGAGTTTCCGGCATGGTACGGCGGTCGTTGCAAATTGTTTCAACGTCGTCCATTGTGAAACTTTCCCCCGGTTCCACAGTTGCTGGTGCACGTACTCGGCTTAGCGCGCGGTTGCACTTACGTGCTAGGTGCGTGCTAAAGTATTTTCGAGTCTGCTGTAAACACACACCCGTAGACGTAGGAAACGCCAAGTCGTCCGTAGACCGTGTAAGAAGACCGGTCCCAACGCGGTTCTAAATACGGCTCCTTGCATTATTAATCCCCCAGAGGTGGTACCGTATACCGGGCTGTTATCGCGGTTACATCGTAATTCGCGACAACGTTGCACTCGGATACGCGAGCCAAGGTGCAATCTCGTCGTGCCATCTCTATCCCTGTCCGACGGGCGGAACTGTTCCGCACGCTTGTCACTTCCATGATCGCGCGCCTATTAATCTTTCAAGTGAAAACAGGGCGAAAGCTGCGAACAATTTGCTTCTTTTTTCTTCCTTTTCTCCTTAATTTCTTCGGATACCTGTTACGTTTTATATCCTTCGATTCTTCGACATCGAACGTCTCGATCGAATCGTGACGAAATATAGAAAATACCTAGAACTTGCAGCGATAGGTCGGACCTCGGAACCATTGCGCTGCTCCTTATCCTCGTAACTCTGTTCCATCGGACGTTTAAGGCATACAGTTCTAACGAGCTGTATACGTTGCTTACTTTCTCTTGCACGTTGAGTGCTTCCAGCGCTTCCATTGAAAGTGTATATAACGTTGGAGCGTTCGTTAGCAAGATGATAAATATTTAATAAATAAGTTGGAAATCGATATCGCACAGGCTTTCGAAACGGCTTTACGCGATGGTCGTTTACGTCTACGATCGTTTACACGATCGACGTTCGAACAACAAACACCGCAGCAACCCTGAAATCCGATTAATCTGCAGTAGGCAGGCACAGTTTCGTTTTTCACGCAGATTGCGAGCAATCGCGCTTTCGAACGAGCGTGTGAATCTGGGTATACTACTGCGGTAGCTCTCGTTATTAATTCACTCGGTCGTGCACAATTAGGTGAGCATTGTAGCTAGATGTCTCTTCTTCGGCGACACGGCTCATTTTGCGTAGTATCGTCGATTTGCCTAACTCGCAGGCAACGTACAATCGCGAGTTTATGCCGGCGGCAAAGTTTCCTTCGTGCATGGAAAACTTGCCGCGCGAGAACTATCGTGTGGGGAATAAATTAAGCGAATTTCGGGTTGCAGCGGCGTTCGTGTAGTCGAGAATTATCTCGAGACGAAAACTTTCACGGATTAAAGCGTGTTAGAATTTAATCTTGGAATTAGGATTAATATTCTGTGGAAGACACAATGTTTATGTTGAAATAATACAATGTGATATTTATTAAACAATTATTTCGAGAGTTATAAATGTGCGTTCTGGAATGTAGACAGTTGGCTAGTTATTCACAGACTGGCTTAGTGACCATGGCCCTTGAAAAGGTTTAGATCCCCACTCTCTATGCAGTAATGAGTGTGACCTGTGTGGGTGTCTGTGTGGCGTCACATGTGCCACAGAACCTTCTAGTAGCTTCTCGACGTGCTCGTCTAGAATGTTCCATCCATATCCTCACGTTTCTTCCGGCGTCCTTTTGAAAAAGCATGCACGTGCTAACTGCCGTGGTGCATCTCACGAACGCACGCTGGTGGGGATGGCGCTGGGCAACGAATGGAAGAATCTGTACGATCAAACACTCTATCCGCATGCGACTGATATCGTTGTATTCCAACAAAGCGTAATAATTTAGACTGTGAAAAAGCGACTTTTGTTCCGCTCGTCCCTTTTTCTTCTCCATCGGAAGCGGAGATAATTTGCGGAGTATCGAGATATTCTTATTCTTATAAAGAGCGAGGAATTCGCGAGCGCGGTTATTAATAACGCGATATTTATCAGCCGGCGTAAATAAAGCTCGTAAATACAGACTGATAAGCCCTGGGGAAAGGAGCAGAAAGTTGTACGGTTGATCGACTTTTACGAGATTTCTTGGCGAAAGGAAATTGGGTCGGTCGTTAATTACACCTATTAGCGAGAAATAACATTACAAGAGGGTGGTCGGTAAGGGTGCCGCGAGCAAGTTTCTCAAGTTACGTATTCCTGGCGGCGAGTCTCGGTTTCTCGAAAGCGTAAAACTGTTAATTATTTATCTCTTGGGGGGAAAGGTGTCTGTTTTATGTAAACGGTACGTCTAAACCGATAAATTATATCTCGCAGCGGAACCGAGTTATCACCGGAATTTTATTAGCGCGATACGTACTTTAATTTTTGTCGTCTGCCTTTGCCTGTGTCTTTAATCTCGGAGACGACACGCGACAACACGACGCGTTATGCCGCGTCAAAGGATTTCGGCTTTAAAGCTTATCGGGGAGGACAGCGCTGCTCCAACTTTTCTTAGCTTCGGTTTACAGGAAGCTATAACGGAGTATCGAGAGACCAGCAGTGTTTTCTAAACTAGAAGACGCGACGCTCGGTGAGAAAAATGATCGCGAAGAACCGGTATATATTCTCCTAACCCCGAGTCTCCAGCGAATCTCTCCATCGGTATCGTGTGCGTTCACCGAGAAACTCGACAGCTTTAATTCGCATTCAGCTTTTTCAAGCATCATCGTGTGCCGGGCTTCGTACGTTGCCCCTTTTACCGGTGCACCGTGCGTCCGTATATTTTATTAAGCGGCAAACAAACGAAAAGAAAAAACAAAAAAAAAAGAAAAAGAGTTCTTTCTAGGCTGAAAGTTCGTTGGGCGGTATATCTCCGTGTTCGCCGTGCCACCGGTCTTGCGCGCGCGAGAAATCGTCGAAACATTCGGGACACTGCTGAATGTCCTCGAAGCCAAGATAAATATACCACGGGCGTTATTGTCGGGAAAGTTGCGAAACGCGAGGGACGCGTAAATCGGACTAGATTAAAGTCGAAAGATCGTTGTTGCGAGCTGGAAGTAAGAGGGCAAGAAGTAAGACGAGATACCGAAGAGGAAAATGCATTAGAATCATTCGAGATTCTTGCAAACTAGGTGGCCGACTTGCGCGGCCTTCATGAATGCGTAATTCGTCAAAGATTCCGTGTTTTGTCGTGCACTCTTCGCGCTACCGTCTCCACTTTCCAAGTGAAAACGGATCTTCCATTCGACGGATACAATAGCGATATTAGCGCCGGCAACAAATATTTATTTATTTATTTATTTACTTTTACGGGATAAATCCTTGGATCGAAAGAAAGATTAGCTTGGAAGACAGAAAATAGGACGATAAGTACGTTCGAGTTGTGGTTAGGTTGGGTTACACGTACGTAAGAGAAGAGAAAAAGAAAATACATATGTAGATGGAGTAACGAGACAAGAGAAGAAAGTACAAAAGGACAAAGAACAGGATATAGTAATGTAAGATGGTCGGAAAAGATGCTCGAGAGAATGTCTCGAGTCTTAAGGATAGCATGGGTTGACCGAAGATATCGTTAGTCGACTAAGCTCATCGATATGCAGCTCGTACGTCTTGCGGACTGGTTTGCCAACTGCAAAGGAAACGGTCGATCCGGAGAAAATTCATCGAACAAAGTTCCGGTCGACCACACCGTGCTTGGAGACACGGTCGTCTCGGAATTTGACCAGAGATGGAAGACGAGAAGTCCCGTTTACTTTCATCCGAGAAGTTGGACTTCGCGTGGAACGATTCGAATACGCGTTTTGGGCAGGTGAAACAAAATCGTTGGAAGAAAACACGTTTAACGCGTAACGAAAGGAGATTCTTCGTTTTGCGATCGACGGCTCGCAAATTTGTCGAGGGCCGATCGCTCCTAGATAGCGGGATAACGGAAAGGTGGAAGGTAGGCCAGAGTCGAAGGCAGTTTGCCGGTTATTTTCTCGGTTGGACCGATCGATCGCGAGAGCCCGCTCCTCGAACAAACGTCGACTGTAGAGAGAGGTGGGGAGGAGAGGGTTGTAAAGAGCAGCGACGGCGTCTCTTACTTTGCTTTTTTACTCTTCGAACGATCCTGGAATCGGCCTGCTCGGCCGGTGACGGACCACGAGGAATAATTATTATTCCGCGAGAGAGAGAAGGGAAAAAATGGGAGTCGTTTGTTCAAACGCGACGAGGGTATCTTTCTTCAAAGTGGTTTCGAAGATTGCACGGGCGGCAATGGAGAAAGAGAGAGAAGGAGGCGGCCGTAATAATCAAAAACATTCTTAAACGTCTTATCCCGGGACTAATCTCGAAATTTTTCTCTCCTGGATGTCGAGAAGGAAAAGAGATTTCTCCGGGCGGAAAGAAACGCCATCCGCTGGAACGACTGCCGATGTTGGTCGATCCGGATCTAGAAACGTCGGATCGAGGAGGATCTCGAGAAACGGCGAGTCGCTGTGCTCTGCTTTGGAAACTCGATGGCGGGGCCGAAGGCGGAGGCCAGCGAGACCAGATACACGAGGTTCGTCGTCGTGTTTGCAGCGCACGCGAATGAAAAAAGAGAAGAGAGCAAAAGGTCGTGGGAACTGCAATATACACGCGTCCATTCATCCGGATGAAAAGGTTCGTTATAGGGGCAATTACTGTGGTGGTGTGGTGCGCTGACCTCTATCAACGGCCGCACCCCCGTTCTACTACACCTTACTCGGACGCGCCTTACTGTTCTCTGCATTTTAGATTAGTTTAATGTCGGCCGAAGCGAGCGAAAGCAGCCGCCCGTTGCTCGATAAGAGAATTAACCGATAGGGTAATAAGGAGGAGGCCACGCGAACCGTCGTTCCTCCCGACTCTTCCTTCCTTCCTTCCTTCCTTCCTTCCCTCCTACGTTCTCCACCTCCTCCTCCTTCTCCTCCTCTTCGTGATCCAGTCTCCGCCTTTCCCTTGCTTCGAACGCGCTTCGTCAACCCATCGGTAAAGTAAAACCATCATCTTGCGAGACGACCGATGCGCTTTCTCCGTTTTCGTTTGCTTCGCGCTTGCTGCCCGAACGAATGGACAAACAGCTGTTCGTCGATTACAGGACGACAGATTTTCTGGTTAGTAATTCGGATATACATAATATCGAGCTGTGTCGCTCGATTCGGAATATACTCGCTGGCCGATGAAACTTATTAATATGATAATCATCGAAGCAAGGAATTATTATCACGGTGACCTATTAAATATCGCCATATATTACGCATTGAATATTGCGTTATTACGCTGAGCCGTAAAATAATCCTATCGTGGGGAGTAAATGTTAATAAATTCAATCGGTTAAACGAACGATGCGCATCCGACTGTCGTAGATGGTTGGTTTCGAAAACATAAGAAGACGAAGACTAAAAATAAACGCGAACAAATGTGATCAACGAACGACGATATACGATTAAATTGGCTGGTTTTTAATGGTAGAACGGCGAGTTTCGCGACAAAGGATCGAACGATTCGGCTGGGATCGATAGTTTCGACGAGTTTCGCTTCGAGATACACGGTTACTCGTATTCGTTGACTAGTGGAAAATGAAACGACAGAGAAGAGAAGAGAAGAGAAGAGAAGAGAAGAGAAGAGAAGAGAAGAGAAGAGAAGAGAAGAGAAGAGAAAAGAGGAAGAGCAGTGCGTGTTTTTTTCAAAACGGAAGAATCGATATTCCGTTTGGAACGGTTGGATCAGAGGGAAGAAAAGGACGCCGGCGACGGGGGAAGGGAGCGAACGCGTGACTGTGACAGCGCGCGTTGAAAATATACCTATCGACGTTGTCATCGATAATGCGTGGAATCGAAATTTCCAGGCGGACGAGTTGGTTCGGTGGCAGAAAAAGTAAAAAGTAGTTAAGGCTAACTATACAGCCGTGAATCCATCATATTAGCCATGGGACTAATCGGTTGTACAACGGGCCGCGCGGACGACAGAAACGCGCAATTTCGAATCAATCTCCGGGGATATCTGACAGGGGCCGGTCCTCGTTCGTTTTTCTCCGGCTGCAGTCAAATCGATAGCTCTATACGGCCAGAGCGAAACCGCGCCACGCCGGCCTGCGACAAACGCGAAACACCATTTCCGTGGAAAGCAACCGTGTAACCTACTTGCTTTCGAGTAACCGGAGCCCCGGGGTCACGCAGACGAAACGCCGGTCGTTACGACCGTTCGCGGAGAGACGCGGTCGCGAGGAAAACGCGTCAGCGAGAGGCGTAAATTCTCGCTACGATTCGGTGAATCGACGCCGCGAAGTAGTCGTTCCCCTGTTTCGGTTAGGATAACAGAGGTGGTTGAATGAATATGACACAGTAGTAAGTTATATTTCACCGTTTATTCCAACAACTTATAACGAGGATAGTTTCGCTGGTGCGTATGTACGAGATGAATGAGTGACTGATCTACGTGTGTGTATACCCGGTTAAAGGATGTTGACCGTTCGAAGGATGTAAACTCGGTACTGTCTTGGGAGACGATGCTGTGTCGGAGGAAAGCTAAGGATGGGTGTGTCTAGCGCACGGGACCATCGGATTTGTTGGTGCCGATGTTAGTTAAGAGAGTGAGGGAAATAGGCTTCGTTGTTAATTGGTTAAACGAAGGGTCTTAACCGCCCTCGAGAGAAAGTGGTTAGTGGGAGGAAAGTTGCAGCGTACGTGAGAAAAACTAACTTTCCCTAGTTAAGCCGTGGTAGACAATAGTCTTTGGAAATTCTTCGGAAACAGACGTTTGTTTGGTTTGAAGGACCTTTTCTAGGAAATCTATGAGATTTATGGAAGGTACTTGAAACTATGGAGGTTACGCTGCGAGTATCCGAAGACATCTGGTTGCCATATTGCCCGCGGTGTGTGGCCTGGGCTAGGTAGACTGTTACGCGACGTAACACCGGTTCTCCCTTAAACGCGATTAATGTATCGCTAGCTGGGAAAAAGGGAGAAAGAAAGAAGGAGAGGGGATAAGAACGAAGATAGAAAAGGGATTCGCATCTCGTGGAAATCGACACGGTTCGATCCACGTTTCAGCGAGCTTTCCGCCGTCGGAATCGACAATTGCCGGAGGAGGACCTTTTTGTCGAGCAAAATAAATAGACATTTTTCCCCTCCTTCGTTTTTCAGTATGTTTACCAACCCATTGTTCTATTCACCGTCGCTTCCGGCAACGTTCGATTTGGAAATGTTGACTCGGGAACATTCGATTTGGGTAACGTTCGATTCCGAAATGTTTTATTCGCTGACGATCGGTTCAGAAATGTTTGAGCCCGGAGATGGTGGATTCTCATACGTTCCATTCTCGGAACGTTCGATCCTCGGTAACACGGAGTTTAGCGATTCTCAAAACCCGGCAGAATCTTCGATTCGAAAGTGTTTGATAGACGTGCCCCGTATATCGTGCAAACACTCTTTTATACGAGTTTCGTGTATCTTTCTGCTCTCGGTTGTGCGACCAAAGTGCGCGATCGGTGTTTAGAACGAAACTTTCTTCGGGAAAAATCAGAACGTGCGTTACAATTCATTTACCAAGGAAATAAAGGCAAGGTCGATTTTGCACCGAGCTCGCCGTTTTCCGGGAACGTGCTGATATCCAAACGGACGGTTTGTATAAATTTCGGGGAAGGAGTAACCGGTTTACGATTTCGTCTGGCAGCAGCCTCTCGCGAATTATTCGCGTCGAAGATTCCGATGAACAGGGAAAGGGAAGGAAGGACGACAGAGGAAACGTATCGGTACAGGGCACCGAGTTAATTACATTAAAGATTCTGTACACAGATAAATTAGCTGCTTCTCCGTGCAGATAGTAATTATCGGGGTGATAAGTGGTAATAACAGTTTTACGCTAGTTTCAGCCTCTACCTGCTTCAGCTAACCGTTAACGAAGAAGACGCGGCAGTTAAAGCACTCGTTATCAAACAGCTTAACCCCGTAACTCCTTCGTGATTAAAAGCATCGCTATTAAGTGTCGTTATTCGTCGCGTTATTAGGGCGATACAGCTCGAACGTAATTAGCTCCTTGTGCAAATAATATCGGGTTGTCCGACAGTTTGCGCGGCGGATGTCGCGCAAGAAGAACGAAAACGACGAAAACGGGGAACAAAGGAAAGAATGAAGGCGGAGAGGGGCCGGAACAAAGCATGAGTCGGCTCAATGCGCGTACCTCGTTTTTCGGTTCTCTCGATAACCTCGAAAGCTCGTCGTTGTTCTTCGTAACGACGTCGTCGGCCGGCGATATTCCACGTCGTTAAAACAACCGGGACGAGTCAACACGGAGGCTTTCTTCCTTTTTTCTCTCCTGGAACGGATGCTCGAGAGGAAAAAAGTTTCCCGCCTCGTGCTCGGGCCACGAGCAAACGTTTTAACGCGATTGAAAAAGTTGAAACTCTAACGAGTGACTAGCAGCGATTAGCAGCAGTTTCCGAGTCGTATAGAAGGCGTGGTGTTTCGTTCGTTAAGTCACTGTTCACCTAGAAGCGTTTTCTATCGGTCGGTAATCGGAAAAGCTCGTCCCTCTGCTTCCGTTCCTCTCTCCATCGGCCGATTTACGCGACCCTAGTTTTATCGCTGTTTTATCGGTGGCCGTGCGTCGAAGCGTGCCTTTTTAAAAAGCTCGTACCACGGCAGTTTCTTCCGCTGCTCGTTTCTCGCTGGTCGCCACTGCGCGCGCACTTATAATTAACAATGTCACCGGTCGCGTCGAGTTGTCGCCGGTGCGGTTGTTAGCGAGAAGCTTTTAACGAAGCCGGACGAGGCGACGTACTTCTCTCGACTCCGTTTCTCCGCCAAAATACCAAGATCGATATCCGGTATCGGCGATGAAAACGCGCCGGTCCTTCGCCGCGCGATACGCAACGAAAGCAACCCGATCGCAGCGGGCTGATTTCACCGAGCCTGATGATTAAAAACGGGAGGGAATCGACGGTGCGAGATTTCCCGGCGAAGCTGCGGACGAGTACTGGATATTGAGATGAATTTAGCCGCGCGACGACGTCCTCCTTTCGGAAAATTTCAAGCGAATTTTCGCGGAAAAGTCGAGAAATTTGTAGAAACGTCGTACGATTCGTCGTATTTTATTAGCTCTATGGGCAACACGACAGACGTACGTACGTATCTCGAATTTCGTTTCCGCGAAATTTCACGGTGCCGGGAGAAATGATTCGCAAGGGCTCGGATCTTATCGTTGACGCGAGTCGATTTTCCAGGATCGTGAAGAAAGTATCTGATCAGCTGAGCGTATAACACGGTTTCTTAGATATGAATTTCTACGAGCGCAACCTAACCTCGACCTATTCCGATTTCAGATAAGATTTCCATCTTCGAGGAGACGCGAACCATGGAAAGAGAGGAGAAAAGTTGTAGGTATCGTTTCTGCCGCGTAGCGCCGGCACTTTCTTTGGAAAAAATTGCCGTTCGGCGAGCGTGTTTAACGTTAATCGCCGATCAACTTAGCCGTCGTCAATCGACCGAATCGAATAATTTCGAGGAATCTTCCACCGACTCTTATCGTCCTGGCCTGTTTCGCGTCTCCGTCGGCCGATTTTCTCGCACCGCGTTCTCCACCGCGGTTTTCTATCCGTATAATAGAATAGTATAGTAGAATAATACGTATAATATAATAGAATAGATACAACGATTATAACGCGTTGGATACCTGGATGTACCGATTGCCCCGGGGCGATCCTCCGTTTCTCCGGTTTTCGTTTCTTTCGTGCCAACCGAACCGAACAAAGGCGACGGATAGTTTCGCGGATAGTGGGCGTGCATCCATACGACGATAATTCTTCCTCATTTGTCGTCGTTTCTATAATTTCATCCGCTGCTGCCCCGTCCAGTAGAGACTGGCCTGACCCCGATTTTATTATATTATATCATCCGCCCTTTTCCTACGTTTCCTCTTTCATCCCCCTCTTACCACTTTCCACGCTTTTCCTCCATTCTTCGCCGTTCCAATTGTTCCGTCGTATCTCTACCTCTAGCCTGTTTCTCAGGCTGCCTTCCCCTGTTTCCTGCCCGCTTCCTTTTTCTCCTTCGCTTGTCACGCTTTCTCTTATTTAATCCAGCCTCTCCTCTCTTCTTCGCCGCGTTCTTTCTAGTTTTTCACCGAGGCCTGCCTCGCGCCTCCCGTCTGCCGCCTCCCGCTCCCTCCTCGTCGCTGTCCCTAATTCCCTTCTCAGCCGGTTAAACCCTCCTGCCCCGTCGTTCCAAGCTCCAGTCGATCCGTGTCTCCGTTCGATGCCGCCCCATTCCGATAATAACGCGCCAACCCGTCGCCGGAAATAAAGAGCACCTCGCGCTGATCCCTTTTGTTTCATCCCGAGCGATTCACCCCTCTCCTCGTTCGGTCGCCACCTCCCTTTATACCAGGCCGGTAAAAAATAATTGCAGAGCCGAAAGCGACGGAGATTCACGGCCCCCTTTTTCACCGCTGCGCCACGCCGCGCAACACCGCGCCATGTCGTGCCGCTACGAACCGCGTACCGTGTTCCCCTTTTGTCTTCGATTGCCGTCCGGTGACAGCGTTCTTCATCACGGCCTACCGTCGCACGCCCTTTCGTTACCGGGTTGTCGCCACCCCTTGGAAAATACACGACCCGCTGCAAACCCGTTGCTTCGGGACATCCTTTCGTGTAAGAATTCCACCGGTGAATGCCGCACAGAGGATTTAAGATAGAAGGGTTCTCTGGTTTGAGCGAGTGGAGCGAGTGATTAATGCGAGGCTGGATCTGACAAGCAGGGCGTGCAGGGGCAAGAACGCAGCAGACCGAGTATACGAGAACAGCGGATTGCTTCTGAACCGAGATCGAGCGACGGTCAGTCTTTGCCAGGGATATCGAGTAACCGTATTGATGCTGCCGACGATGACTTATAGCCGCTAATTTGCCGGAGTAGAAAATACGACGCGAAATTTCCAATTTGGAGGAAACGGTTGCCGCCACCTTGATTTTCGCTACCGTTTACAAGCTTCTAACGTTAGCACGTTATTTGCGATTCCATGGTAGACGATCCAATTATCTCGGCCAAGTTTTCTTCTTCCACTTTAATTACCACTTCTCAGGCCGTACAGTTGTATTTTCTTTGGCGAATCGGCTCTTACACGCGCTGCGCGAAATTAAACTTTACCGTTAAACTTGGCTTTCTTGTCGATAAAGTTCGATGGACATGGACGTATCGCGCATTGCGGCGATCGCCTTCCAAGCTCAGCGACCAAACGAAGAATCAAAGTCCCGCACCGTGTTTCGTTATTACGAACTTTCCGTTGAACACGCGCGCTTACAGCCCCCTTGCTTCCTTTTGCTGCGTTTCAGCCGCAGTTCCCAAGATATTACGACGTTAACTACGGTAATTAAAGTACGGTTCTACGTAGACCGTGATTAACAGCTGGCCGGTGTACCGAGTCACAGGCCGCCCCACGACACCCGACGTAAATAACAAAATTAACTTCTTCCCTTTCTTAATCGCCAGGCTCCGGACGAAAGCAACGATGACCGATCGTTCGTCGATCCTGCAAATTGTCCCTATAGCGGACTACGTTCGCCTATACCGGAATCGTCACGGCCCGCCATAAAGTTCACTTTGCCTTCAACGCTGTTACGTCCAAGGAATTGAGACGTTTGACATTGATCGGCGAGCAGCCAGCGCAATCAATCGGAATTTTTGCTCGGTCGTCGAGCTCGATCAGCGGCTCGCTTTCAACGCATATCCCAGCATGTTGTTTCGCGACGAAAACGCCACCTCGAGGGAGCGTTTGTGCAAAAAGAGCGGCTAAAAGGTGAGAACGCGACGGCGACAGTTTTATTCGCCCGTCACGACGTCACGACGGTACGACGTTACGACGTTAGGACGTTACGACGTCCGACCGAGCCGCGACGTAACTACCGCGAGACAGCAAGCCGCTTGGAAGGGATGTTTTTAAGGAGAAGAGGCAAGAAGAGAGAAAAAAGACAAAGGCGGTTATAAACGCAAAGAAAATACGAGTTCGCCGCGATGTTTCCGCGTTGATATTACGTTAGAGGCGGAACGCTGACATTCACGGTTGCGGAAGGAATCCATCCGTTAAACGATTTAGAAAGCAACTGGTTTTATTTCGGACAAAAAGATCCGACTCTTGCGCGACGTAGTTTAAAGCCGCCGTTTAATCTTGAGTCAGTTGCCCGACTTTCTGGTCAAGGGCTCTCACACGTATGCGTTCGTTGATGTTTCGCGAACGTTTATCGATAAAGTTAAAAAGTTAATTAAAGCGAAATACCGATGAAACACCTCGTTCGACGAGTTTCTCTCGATAAAGGAGTTGCAAGTCTGAACGTTATTGGAAATTGCGCGAGAAGGTTGGACGGTGGACGAGCTTGATAGTTGGACGAGGTGAGGGCGATCCGCTCCTCATCGCGGAAACTTCCAGCGAAACGTCGGACTTTATTCCTGACCTATCGAAACTTGGCGCGCAAAATTTACAAACTCGGCCGCGTTCGTCGTTGGTTGTCAGAACGTCCAACGATACGGGCATATTCTCGAAAGATTACACCTAATACGGGAGGATCGAAACAGAAAACTCGAACGAAGAATTGAAACGAAGGTGGCTAGACGGGTACATGCTCCGACCTTCTCCGTTTCGTATTCGCTGCACCGTGTACGATAGCTGTGATATACGGAACGCAGTGAAACTGGAACAGCTAAAAGAAAAATCGAAATTGCGAGTTGAGCGTTTTGCGGCGCAATAGAGCGAGATATATTTAACGGCGCTGATCAATTTACCCGGAAGATCGTTGCAAGCCTAAGAATAGCTCCGAGTTCTTCGAGGCAAGCCCATCGCGCAGAGTAATTAATTTTCTTAATCGACTAGCGAACAATAAATTAATCAACGTCGAAAAATCCAAAAATTTAACGTCGATCCAAGGATATTTTCGGCCAAGGCGTCGCAGGTTCCGTTCGCCAGAACGACGATCAAACGTGCTGCTAGACGGATTAACGGTGAATTACGCGAAGCAGCTTTTAATCGACGCTGCTCGAATATCAATTAAGGGCGGGAGTAGCCCGAGTGGCAAAACCGAGGTAATGCCGTATTTCGAAGAGATTGCTTCGCCCCGAGTGATTTAACGTCGTATAATCTGCTACGTGTTTCTTTTTTGCGTCGCTTCTTTCTATTCCTTTTTTTTTAACGGTACCTCGCGCACTTGTCGACGCGTTTGAGTTATTAACTCTCTTGTCCCCTTCCATCTCCTTCCTTTCTCCTTTTTTCTCTCTTTTTTTAATTTCTTTTTTATTTATTTAGATACCTTTTGTTTTTCAACCAATCTTTTTAAAGCGTTCGCGGAGGTGCTAAATATATCGTTTTATGCTTAATACATGCTCAACAAAGTGGATATAAAAGCGACGTTGAAACATTTTACTCTAAAGTTAGCCGTTACAAAGAAATCTGCGCAACGGCTCCCGCAGGACGTTACAAATTTCGAGGACCAGTTTTACAGCGTTACGAAATATACCGCAACAACATCGGCACGAAACCTCGCACAGTCTGAATTACCGTAGGAAAAAAGAAATTCCACTCGGCAGCAGGCATTCGCGAACGAGTGACGCAAAAATATGTCGGTTTCCACGAGGATGGGGGGCGGGGGGGGGGGGGGGGGGGGAATGAAAAAGAAAAGGAAGAAACCGTGGAACACGGGGTGTCGCTGAACCGGACGATAATTTATGTATCCGTTCGCTAAACTTGCGGATGCTCGCTGATCGCGTCGAACGACAAAGGCTTAACGAAACCGTATTATTTCTGCGAGTCCGACGCGGCGTGCCGATAAAAAGAACTAGCAAACGGTTACGAGCTCGACACCCGGAACGTCGCTTGGATCTGGCAGAAGACGGTACGATACGCGGAACATTGGACGGATAAAACGAACACCGTCGTTTATCGATAAACAGAGCCGCTGTCGTAACGCGTTCTGTCGTGACGCGCTCGAGCAAAGTGCTGGAAATTTGTCACGTCGTGCTCGAACGATCGTAGCTAAACTCGGACGAAACGTGGCGGCTTCCAGTTGTTCGTTGTTAGTCGTTTCCAATGGGATACGGCGGCCAAAGGTAAAATAAAAAGCTGTTAACGAGATCGTCTACGGCGATGAGAATCCATCGGCGATAGCCGCAATTCCGTCCGAGTAAACGGCAACCTACTCGCTACAAACCTAATCGTATCCTTGTGCTCGTGATTGGTATATCTTGCCACGTCGATAGACCGCCAGCGACAGGTGCTACGTATCGATCTTATTAGACAGGAGGAACAATGGCAAACAAATCACGATCGCGTCAATGTCTATACGTACAACGACGCAAACGGAAACGTTTGTCCCCCTGATCGTTCGTAGTTAGACCTGTCGGACCAGCGAAATCGAGCGTTCTCGATCGAGCGTTCGCCAGCACAACTTTTCGCTCCTCTTCTTACGCCTCCTACGAGCGTGCAGGTAATCTTATTCCGAAAATGTATATGGAGAGTCGTGAACGCGCGTTATAACATACAGGCTGGAACGAACGAGCGAAGAGACGGTATCGCGATACCGATATCTACTTGAAACGCAAGATAAAGGAACGAGGGAGCAGCTCCTCCCTTTCGGAGCTCGGTATTCGATCGATGACGATCGTTTCGACGTCCAACGGACTAAATACGTGTGACGACGAGAGCTGGAATTACCAATATGAAGGTAAGTAGGTGTCTGTTTTCTTTTGCCCGACGCGTCGAAATCAACGCGCGTGTGTTTTGCAAAGTTTGAGAACAACGACGCGTCGAACGTATTTCAGCGATTCGCAAACTGTAACCGTTTCCTCGATATTGTCCTATAGATCAGCTACTAACTAAATTGTTACGAATTTTCAGTTCGTTCCGTTCTCGTTCTCGTTCTCGTTCCGTTTTCACGCTCTTTTCGCGCACCAACGTATGAAACGGACAGAGATTCGATGGTTACACGCACGTCATCGTACTAGGAAACGTATCAAAGTCTCGCACAGAAGGATCAGTCTGGCGGAAGATCACACGGATGTCACAGGTAGCATATTCGAACATCATGCGGGACGTACGTCTCGCAGGCAATCTGTTTATGCGTTATTGTCCCGTCCTTGAACGGAATAATTTTCAAACAGCCGCGGGATATGTGCATCTGTTGCGATACGAGCGTTACAAATACCGCTGACACTTTCTCTCGCCAGCAATATCTCGCTCGGTAGAAACGCTTCGCCGCCTACGTTTGCTGACAACGATGCTGGAAAATCTCGATTCTTTGCCTCGACAACGTCTTACGATCGTCGCCGCTGTAAAAACGAGAAAACGTAAACGGAACGTGTAAACGAATAAACAGGCAAGTTCATCGAAGCAACACGAAAAACTTCTAAAAACTGCGAGAGCCGCGTTTCAAAGCATCAAACACCACCTGTAAATATTCAGCCATCGCGCAGACAGCTTTCAATCGAGTCGTCGTCGATCGGCCACTTTTTTCTGGCGTTTGCCCGTGAACGCGAGTAACCGTGCCCTGTCGAATCTGTCGATACGCAGAGCGCCGAAAACAAGACGCGACGTTCGGCGGAACGTGCCCGAACGATCGTTCACCCTTAGCCGCGGAATCAACGCGAGAGAATGGACGAAAAGGTTCGATATTGCTGGAACGGCGCCCGTCACGCGGATCGAACGACGCGCCAACGACCGTGCGTTATAAACCGATCTCTCGAAAGCCGTTCTGTGCGTCGCGCGATCGTTTTAATACGTTGGAAGCTCGCTCTCGCGAGAATCACCGCCCATTCTAACTCGCGTCTCCGAACGTCGTGCAAAGCAAATACCTATCTGTTATCCAGCCACCGAAACCTTTCCTCTCTCTCGCCGACGTCACTCCTCTCCTGGTAAACTCGAGTGCATCCGTTTAACGACGGAACCTTTCCGCAACATTAATTCTCTTTTTCCTTGTTCCTTACGCGCTGATTCGCCGATCGAGTCTTCTATTCGCAGAGACAGCGTCGAGACGGTCACCACGGTTTTTACGTTGGTAAAACGCGGCAATACGTTTTACAAAGCCGCTTAAACGCACCGTGACTATTGGCTATTAACGTATCCTATTATCGCAACAATGCGAAACTTTTCGTATGCGTATTTTCGTATATGCGTATATCGGTCGAATATCGAGAAAAGGGCACTTTGGATTTTCACGCTTTTCCGATATATCGCTAAACGCTAAAGACGTTTTAAACAACTTTTTCCTGCGCATACGTACAACCGATGCGGCGTTTGGTCTTAGTGTTGCGGTTATGCGGGAAAGCCTTGGTTTTCGAAGCTCGATGTAGGTAGCAGTATCTAATATTAATCCGTTCACCGCCGTGGCATTTTTTATGTTTACACCGATAAGGGTAAGCCGTGAATATTGCTAAATACTATAACCCGACCCAGCTTGGAAACTCGGGCCGAGCTACGTGTAATATTTTCCCGTGTAATTCGTGATTGAAGGCCGAGCGCCGACCGTGCGTGTAGGACAAAACCGTTCGAAACGTCGAGCTTCGCAACGTATTTCGAAAGCATCGAGATCGAAGGTGGCCTCGTTTTTTCGAATATTTACCGACTCTCGAATCGTTGCGCTTCTTCTAGTATTCTCCGCATTCGTCGTCGAAAACGGCGATCAAACGAGCGATAGAAAATTTTAGATAAATTTCACGTCATTCTGTATTTTCCTTCGCAACTTGCCCTCGATTATCGATTATTTCTTATCGTAGAACAAATTATCCAGGAAAAATCTTACAACGTGCTATCGTCAGCGTGATTTCCTTCTGTGATTCGCTCGTGCCGGGCAGCACCAGCCTCGTTCGAAAAGTTCGAGGGGCAGGGGGCGAGCGAGTCTATTTCCGTGCGCGGAGTTAACCAGCATCTGGAAGGAGTCGCGTAAACGCGTCTACGCCCGGAGAGGATGACGCTCGTTCGCGAAGAACATATACACGAGGGCCAAGAAAGCACGAGCGAGGGTTGTTGAGCGCGTTTTGCGTTCGACGCGCAGCCACCAGCGAACCAGTTAATTCTCCGCCGTTTCGCGTACAATCCCTAAATTACGAGCGAGACGAGACCGCTTTGTCGAATTCCTGGTACTTAAGTCGGACCCGGTGGTTTTCGCATTCGACACTCCGCGTTGGTTATTCGCAAATTTTTCGTCGCGGTATTTGATCGATTTGGCCGACTCGGAAGCGCGGAGAGGGCTCGAGGCTCCTTCGCTTGGTGCAATCAACAATTGCAATTTTGTTAACTGCTCCGCGGGCGATCAGAGACCACGAAAAGTATCCATCAGATGAAAGCAGATCAGAGGCGGAAGATCAAACGACAAGGAACGCGGGCATAATGACCTTAGGTCGTGTTTAGGTAACTCGTGTTTTGTTTTCATCGCCGAATCGTTTGCGATGAGGAAAAAGCCAGATCCTGGAACTTTTGAGTCGCTTACGAGCTTTGTGAATGATTCGTCGCAGTTGCGAGTAAATTTTTTTTTTATATTTTACGTGGAGGAAATCCGCACGGACGCCAGGCCGCTTCTGGGGAAAGCGGCGTGGTAGTGTCGGATTCCAACCGACTAAAACCTCCACGATAACCGTCCCGGCTGCGATCGAGAGAGGCCCGGGAACCGATGTGAGCGTTGCAACGGGGCCTCCCCCGCGCGCTTAATACCACGGCTGATGGAGCGGTGTGTGACCATTGTCACACCGCCTCGTCGCCGGAGCCACCGACCCAGGCAGCCCGATTCCCCTAACGGCCTAATTAAAAAATAATTGTAGGAATTATCAAAAAATATGGACTACGGGGCCCCAGGTGGATGTAAACCTGGAATCTGTAGCTGGACTACTACACTAAGGCAATGGCAGTACGGATATTCACAACACAACTGTTCTTCTGTATACACAACACAATTACTCTTCTTCACTACCACATTTTGATGACAGGTGACGATCGTTTCGTTGTTCGGGGTTAGTATCAATGTTGCTGTGTTACAAGTATTACGAATATCAGGAGGAAGAATTTTTTTTCCTCTTTTCTTTTTTTTTTTTGTTTTTTCTATGTTGTTTTCATAGGTATTCTTTTTTTTACTTTTTTTATTTTATTTTTTATTTTATTTTTATTTTTCACATCTCGGGAGGTAATTTCTCGTAGAGAGACACCTAAGACGTAGAAGCTGCGTCGCCCAAGTACGGATTCTCACACACATCACATTTCACTTCTGATCCTGAACTCACTTATATCAAAATCCAGGAGGGAATGGATTCGAACCGCCAACCTATGTGTTTGCAGTCTGCTACAGTAACCACATAGCCACCGTCGTCCTGTACAAAGTATAGTTCCATAATTCTTATTTGAGGCTAAACATTCTGATCTCGCACTATTAGATATATATTATTCATTATTCTCCCTCCCCCACCCCCTCTCATCCCACCCCAACCCCGCCCCCTCCCTCTCATCCCACCTCTCCCCAAAGTTACACAGCACCCAAAAAGCAGGCTACCGAAGCGTCCTGTTTTGCGACAAAGTTTTCAGGACAGAAAAAAATAAAAAAAATTCATAAAAAAGCTCCGCTCCTCAGCGGCTTAAACCCAAAAATTGTATTATACACGAAAAATATAAAGCGCCGACGCATAATACAGCATGGCTACGCCGTACCGCCACGTATCAGTACCTTTGCCTAACATATCTGTTGGAATACGACGATATCAACCGCATGCAGATAAGGTAATTGATCGTACGGATTCTTCCCTTCGCTGCCCAGCGCCATCCCCACTAGCGTGCGTTCGTGAGATGCACCACGGCGGCTAGCACGTGCAGGCTCTTTCGAAAATTCGCCGGAAGAAGCGTCAGGATATGGATGGAACATTCTAGATGGGCACGTCGAGAAGCTACTAGAAGGTTCTGTGCCACATGTGACGCCACACAGACACCCACACAGGTCACAATCATTACTGCATAGAGAGTGGGGCTCTAAACCTTTTCAAGGGCCATGGGTCACTAAGCCAGTCAGTCTGTGAATAACTAGCCAACTGTCTACATTCCAGAACGCACATTTATAATCCTTGTAATAATTGTCTAATAAATATGTCGGGTTTACATTAGAATTAGGGTTAGGGGCGTGAAACGAATCCTCGTTTGGGTTACACGTTGTCGTTATGCAATAGAGAAGACATTGACTAGCGCAAATACGATTATTATAGAACCGGACAAGTAACCGTGGTAGTTAGGTACTCGAGAAACTAATGACAATGATCCTAGGTTCAATAACGAATCCGCGGTCGACGGGATGATAGATGAACGTACTCACAAAATCCAAGTCGGATGCGTAATATTCACTGGCCGTAAAGGGTTACTCCTTAATCGATGAGATCGCGAGCGAGAATGCCTTTCCCGTCCCGATGATGCCACAGAGGAAAACTATAACGGGGTGTGTCTAAGGATACGAGATCATCGGATTCGTCGAGAAAAGCCTTCGTTCAGAAAGTAAGGGAAATTGACGTTGCTGCTAATTGGTCAATCTCCATATCGGTGGTTAGAGAAGGATGCTAGCCGCCCTCGAGGGAAAGTTGCTAGTGGGAGACGCCGCTCGTTGAAAAATACGTCTCCCCTATCTTCCCGTAGTTGGGACAAAGGCTGTTTGTCTGTTTGAAGGACTTTAGTTAACTAAACCTTAAGATTTATAACGGGCCCTCGGGCTAGCCGAACATGTACTGCGGAGACGCATCGACATCTTAATACCACGGCTGATGGAGCGGTGTGTGACCATTGTTAGACCGCCTCGTCGCCATGCCAGGCAGCCCGGTTCCCCTACCGGACTGCTTGGCGGCCCCGAGGCGCTGAGCCGCCAAGCGCCCAAGGCCCGAACCCCACGGAGGGGGGGCCAGCACGCTTCGCCAACGCCACACGGAGGTCCCAGGCGTTCACCCATCCGAGTACTACCCGTGCCCGGCGCTGCTTAACTTTCGTGATTTGACGGGAACGAGTGCATTCAGCCCGGCCAGGGCGTTGGCGTTGCGAGTAAATGGCTCTTTACCAACGTTCTTCTTCCATCTTTCCGGATTCCAATCCTCCAGCATCGATCTCGTTTTCTTGGTCTACGACGTCGTTCGACGTATCATTAGCAGGATAATTAGTTTCCTCTTTTGACAAATTTTTATCTCTGTTGAGATGCGATTACATCTTTAGACACAACGTTAGGCAATATTCTGAGGGGACAAGAAGTTTTGGAGAGAATGGTAAAGAAAATTTGACTTATGACACATAAGAATTATTTATTTTATTATGTAAATAGACCGCGGTTTTTTACGCATTTGTGGAAAATTTGCACGTAATACGACGAAATATATATGCTTCCTTTAATATTTTTCTATAATACTTAATAGGTAATGCAATTGTCCACCCTTTTGTCTTTTATCGGGATTTTATTTTTTTAAATATATTGTAGGTCTAATTATAAAATATTATTGTAGGAATTATCAAAAAATATGGACTACGGGGCTCCAGGGGGATGTAAACCTGAAAGCGTAGGTTTTGTGCGTGTCTATGGAGAAAAAGGTTTCCCTCGCGCAACTATGATCGAGCATCCAAGCTCGAAGGATACAACGTAAAAGTGGAGAGGAAAAAGCATAATCCCGGCAGAAAGGAAAGATCCAAGTGCTTCTCGCTTGTTCTTAAATCCGCAGAGTAAATGGAACGGCAGTAAGAAAAGCAATGACCGAAAATGGAGCGTTCCACTGAATAATGCAACGTTAGACGGTGAATAAATACAGACGGATAAAGCCGTCGCAGCCTCGGTATCGCCAGCTTATTAACGATAAAATCAACGATGTCGCGATACTTTGTCGATGCGACGAACGCTCGTTCGAGACTTGGCTTCGCGATGAGAAACAGTTTTGGAGGAAACGCGTGTAGATAAGGGAGTGGCGATTCCGTCGAACCGGAATGCGAGGAAAAGAAGCGAACGATTCTGCGAAGCTGACGCAGCGCAAACTTTCCTCACGACGTTAACAAACAGAGAAACGGAAAAGTAATTTCTCCAATCTCGAGAATATTTATAAAACGCGGCAAACAGAGGTACATATCGCGTGTTTACGCTTTATAAATAGGAGGAAAACAGGAAGGATGAAAGAGGACAGGCGGAAAGGAGAGAGAGGCGGGGGGATTGGCGAGGAATATCAGGATAAATTTCCACGACAAACACCGAACGAGGCAGTCGAGTAAGCTGTTTCAAAAATATACGTACGGACAGCTCTGGTTTCCAGCTACTGTTCGCAATTCGTACGCTTTGGAAAGTTTGGGAAAGCCGACGGCGTACATGCACGCCGCTCGCTATTTTCTAACGCTCTCATAAACTTTCGATGCAGTCCAAGTATTAACGTGGCAGGGCAAAAACAAGGAGAAAAACGCGTATTCGTATTCGTCGATGCTGCTCTTGGCGTCGATGAAACCCCCATTGCGATCGAAATAAACGGGCGAATTTTCACCGACCTATGAAACGCCCGACACCGCGTATTTGTTCCCGGCGAAAAATACGAGAAAACCTTTGGTAGGGTCAATTTTTTTAACCGTAATCGCTCACCGGATACGCAATGTTGCAAGTTTGTCGCGATGAAAAAATGCCAGGAAAAAAAGAAATTTCTCTACACGCGGCGTACAGCCCGATGACTCTTGACAACGCAACAAGTTCGGCGATTTGAAATTTCTATTCTTCGAAAGTGAAACAAACGTGGAAAAAGCGCGATTTTGAGTAAATTCCCGGCAATTTCATAATGTAAACGTTTCGATTTAATTTACATGTACTCGTATCGTCATCGATGTTTCGAGTTCGATCTTACGTGGCGCGGAACCTATTAACGCGATGCTTTTCAGAATGAAACGGAAAGAGTATCGGAAAGTTGCTGACGTTCTTGAACGCGTAGACCCGGTATTACCTGGGCACGATTCCAAACGCCGCGAGCTTTTATCTGCATTTTCAATTTACTTTTTCGTATTAAAAGTAACTGGCTGCTGCTAGTTTGTTTACATCTACATATAAACCGAACTGATCGAGGAAAAATTGCGTGGAAAAGAAAATCACGAAAAAAACCGAAAGACGTTGGAACCGCTGGTTCGTGGGAGCCTTCGTATTCGCGAAAGCCATATTTCGTAGAAATATTATTTTTATTCGCTCGTTTGAAAGAAAGCGACGAATCTCGTTGCGTGGGTGACGCTTGCGAAGCATACGAAAGGAGGGAAAAGAGAAGAAAGGAGGAAACACGGTACAAAACAGGGCAGAGCTGGCTGGTTAATTTGCTTGTAACGATGCTCGCTAGTTACAGCTGGTTGACGTTTCCCGGCTCGGTTGCCACGGACTAGAGCGGTCTCCTAGAAAATCGTCGACTCGCGAGGGTGGAGCGTCGCGCAACGGCTTAATTATCACGAGCACGAAATGAAAATTAGCCGACGACGATGCGTTCGTTCGTTTCCGGGTGAAACGTGGTGACACTTTGCACGGCGAAACTGTTTGAAAAGCAGACGGTACGCGGCAGCAGAGACATCCGTTAGTCGCGGTTGTATCGCGTGCGAATTATCGACGGGATCGGGATCGCTTTAAAAATGCCTGGCTCGTGTTCGATAAATCCAGCAAACAGGATTATTACAGCAACAGGAAGAGATTATAAGAGATACAAACTCTCCTCTCTTTGCAACTTTGTATTTCGGAAAAACGTTTCGAAACGAACGATCGAGTCACGTTCCGTTCCTCCCCGTACACGCTTTCGCCACCGGATCGGTAAGCAAGTTCAGTTTCAGTTTCGCTTTCGGTTTCGGTTTCGGTTTCCGGTAGAAAGTGGAACTCGCTGTTGAAACGTTATCCTCTTGACGTCTCTTTAAATGGTCGTGATTTTGCTCCGCTTTAACTCCTTTCGAACGACGGAAACCACGCTTGCAGAACCGACGTTAACTTTTCAGCGAACATGGTTACAACGTGTCTCGCGGTGTCGCCAGTCAGATGCGTTTCGAACGCATCGACGTCCACTAGAAAACTAGAAAACGATAATACCTCGTGCCCGAACTGTGAGAAACCAAGGATCGCGCGTCGCGCAAGAAGAATTACTGCTTTCGTTGGTCTATCGAAGAAACGATAAATAGTCCCTCGTAATTCCATCGTGCGAAACACGTGGTCGGCCTATCGAAAAATGGCCACGAAACAAATCGTGCACGAGTTGGAGCGATCCGCGACGGAAACGTCTTACTTAAAGTATCGTTGCCATTTGCTTCGAAGCGACAGGGACACGATACGGAAAGCCTTGGGGATCGAGTCGTTAACCAACAGACCGTATAGGTAGGAGAGTACCAGAAACCGCGAAGAAAGGACGACGAACCGCGACACGGTCGTCGTAGAATCGAAGCACTGCAGCCGTGTCGGCCCAACAGACGTAACAACGGTGACCACCGAGAGAAATAGGAAACGGGATAAAGGAAACCCCTGGGCTATGGTTTGACAGCCGACCCGTGAAACCTGCCGATATGCGCGCTGTATTAGAACCCCGTCGGTCGAATCCGTGTGTTGGCGAGACTTCAAAAAATCCTGACACCGAACGCATCGCAACTCCACTCGTAATCCGATGTAGCTACACGCTAGAAGGACGTTCGTGTGCACTGGGGACCGGATACGCGCAGCTTTACGACTCAGCTAACCCCGCTGCGTCTCCTCTCGTCCTGGTCCACACACACGCGTGGCCATGTTTTCCTCGTCTCCGAGGGACGCGCCGCTTTCACGGAATTACGATCCATCTTGTCCGAGTTAATTCTCTTTGCAGACAGACGTGGCACTCAGTAATCCGATGAATTCGTTTTAATCGGTCGACTTGTCGGAAATTGGCGGATTCTACGCGGAATGCACGGTCGAACAGGCGCCTCGCGTCGTGAAATTTTTACCCGTCCGACGTTTCGATTCGAACGACGATCCTGGAGAAACAGGTAGACGCGGTTAATTGCAGCTTCAGAACTGCGCTGGCTGAAACGAAAGGTAGATTTGGTGTATTCCGTGGAACGAACGAGCTGTTTCACTAACATCGGAACAAAGTAGAAACGAATCGGTACTTATCAAGGAGAAAACATTGTCCAGCGTGGGGAAAAGATTAAGGACCGATATCCCTCGATCCACGCTGGAGAGGGCCGAAGAAACAAGGCGAATTAGCGGGAGATCGGGAGAAGAAGGCAGAACGGGCGGAATAGAAAAGGAATGGATACGGCAAGCATCGGCCGTGCGATTTCGGTTTCGTATCACATAGCGTTATCCCCTCGTAAAGTTGGCCACTCGTGCCACTAGCAGAAACTGTATGGCGGGCTCCGAGAGGGTTTTAATCGCGCGACGGACGAACGTATCGGTGAAATTACTGGAGAGCCCCGTCGACGTGCCTTTCTTTCCTGTCTGCCCCACGGCTCGGCTGCCACGGATCTAACAGATTGACCGGATCCAACGTGCCGGGTTACGAAACTTCGAAACTGGCTAAGTTAATTGCCGGTCGCTCCCCCGCACGTACTCGTCTATCAGGCGACTCCAACTAGTAACCAACGAGGAAACCGCTGATTTCAGGCGTAAATTCAGCTGAAAATCCGTAACGTGGAACGATGAAAGAGGCCGCACGGAAGAAAATAGCCTGGCGATCAAAAGGCTGGAACGTGCTTTCAGACCCGGACGCTTAGCTGCGCCGCCCCGCACCGAGATCCACTCTGACTTTCGCCCTTTGCTGCGAATATGACAGCCCGTTCGCGCTTTACCCTCGACGATCGACGCCGACCACGCTTCTGCCGCCTGTTATTTCCCAACCGTCCACCGTTTTGCTCCCCTTCTTTTTCATTTTCTTCTTTCCGCTCTTCTCCTTTTATCCTCTTTTCCCTTCTTCTCTCGCCGAAGCGCCGCGTTTGCTGTCGAGTTCGGCTACGATTGGCAAACACAAATCTTACGTGGACGCGCGATACGCGCGTTCCACGCATTTCAAATTTCACGACGTAACGTACTCGACGACTCAACGTAACGTGGAAAACGCGACAAGATGTTCGAATTTGGAATTATGCGAGCGCGCTGGGTCGATCGGCATGCCATCCGCCAAACGCGCGGCAAATAAATCTGTCGGTGTAATTTTAACGAGCCGCGATACCGCTCGAGGATTATACGGGTAATTTAAATTCCGCTCGCTCGATCGACGCGACCGATGGTAGAGCAAATCGGACGAACGGTTTGTAACACGAGACATTAATAAAGTTGGTGGAGCCGCGGAAAGCGGATGGAAATGGAAATTTTCCGATTTTAATATCGGTGAATGCATCGAGAAGAAAGATCAAAAGGTTGACTGTTGATTAATTTGAGCGGCACGCGAGCCACGAGCCCCGAGCCCCGAGCGTCGCGATGCTCGCGTGCGCCGAAGCTACTGCGATCGAGCGAGCGTCGTAACCTCGGTAAATAACCCGTCGTATAATATTACGTACACTGATCAACGATTCGGAAAGGGAGTATTCGCTAACCGGGGCATCGCCCCACCGTCGTGCGAAAATAAACTAATTAGCCTTTGGGGACGTCGAGGCATGCCCCTCGACGCCCCAGCGGATTTCAAGTCGTCGATTTTACAGCTAGCTGCTGTTACGTTCGAACCGTTTGTAAACCAGTGACGCGCAATTTGGGATAGCGATTGCGATCGAAATCCGACCCCTCTCGAGAATCCTACGGAAAGAGAATTTCTTTCGCAGTGGTTGGTCTGGCCGATCCAAGTTTCGGCGCGCGTTGTCGCGATGCCTAATCGCTGCGTTGCCGATCGTCGTTGCCATTCGAACGCGCGGCGAGCGAACAGCCGTGAGTTTGCTCTGTACACTCGAGGCCTGAACTTAAAGGCTTAAGGACCTGTTTGCCGTTGCAGCTCGGCAGAAACGAATCTTCGGCGTTCGCCAGAGCTAAACCAGCGAATATTCGAGCGGCCTGCCTCGGAACGGTCGCTGAATTTCTGCTGAAAAATTAATCAACGCGGAACGTAAATCGCCAGTGATAAACACGTGAAAAACCATGCGCTGATGATGGGGGGGGGGGAGGGAAGAACGGCAACGGCAACGTTGTTGCCAAACGAATGTAATGAACGGGCAAATACGCGTTTGTTTGCAAGTACCCTACGGCGAGCAAATAACGTTACGCGAAATACGCGGCCCAGTTTCATCCTGTGTCTTCCTTTTATACAAACGCGTGAAAAATTTCGCGGAAATTCGCACTGGCGACGCAGAATCGGTGCGCGGAAGAAATCTGGCCGACTCCTGTTAATAAATTTCTTTCTTACAAAATTTTCCCCGTGGTTCGCGCTATCCAGCCTCCCGTGTTTCCATCTCCTCGCCAGGAATTTGGCAACAGAGTTTGCGAAAAGTTACGGGCGCCGACTGGAGAGAACGGCGAGACCGGTTTTTCTAAAATAAAACGATCCTGCGAAATAGACGCGACGAGTGCCACGGTCAGTCTTGGAAACTCGAGTCTCCGCGAAAACTTCTTCCGCTTCTGGCTATACGTACAAGTATATCAACGCGCGCCTTGCAACGCGTCTCGTGCCGTTTTTCTCCTATTCTGCTTGCACGTTTCTCAAAGAGAATACCTAATACCAAGGTGGTCTTCGCTTTACGCGTCTGTGCGATTCCCGCGATGGAAAAAACGTCGCGCTGTTCAGCAAACCAGCGTCCACGCAACGACAATACGTATACGACGATGCATAAATCAACGAATGTTCGCGTATAGAAACTTGTAAAAAAAATCCACTGTCGAAAAATAGAAAAATTCGTACTCGTGCAAAGATCAGCGGGAAACGAAACGATTTTCGACTCGTCACCAAGCGTTATAGTCATAGGAATGTAACGAAACGGCGCGCAAACAACCGACGCGAAACCATCGTGA
Source organism: Bombus huntii (assembly GCF_024542735.1). NCBI lineage: Eukaryota > Metazoa > Arthropoda > Insecta > Hymenoptera > Apidae > Bombus > Bombus huntii. Next base: position 513,671 of record NW_026099316.1, on the reverse strand, counting down.
CGTAAAAGCATTTCGCGACAGGGAGCGCGGGTCCGACCGTAGCGAAAAAACAGCAGCCAGCCCGCTGTCGTTTCACCCAATGGGGGTGTTGTATCGATATGTCGAGGCAGCGTCGCTGAAACCTGCTTGTGGCAGAGAGCCAACGATAAGGGCCGCCATCTATCGACCGTAAGAGCCTCCTTTTGTATTAACGACGCTGTTCCGACTGTAATTGAGAGCCTCTGTACTCCGGCCCAACGTCGCCAGGTTATTAAATCCCGGGATATAAATTAGTTAATATTATCCACGCGCCGCTAGCTCGCACTCTTTTCTTCGCCAGAGAAATGGATTTTCCGCTCAACTTAAATTGCTTAGCGATCGCCGGATGTGAAAGATTTATCGAGTCCGTCGATAAAGAGCTTTCGCGTACATCCGACCCGATTAACGTACCATCGACACGCGACAACTGCCAACGATTTACGACGGTAACGATGGTATTACCTTTTCTTCACGATACTTTTCTTTTTCTTTCTCTTCTTCCGCCGTATTTGAGTTGATCACTATGGTTGGTCGCTTTACGTCATCGTGTACGAGGGACACGCCGAATAAAGTTTGTGGAAAATCATTACTCCACGGATCCTTTTCATCGAGTGTTCCAAGATAGCCGTTAGTGGAATTTTCGACCGCGTTTAAGACCCTTCAACGAGCTGAAATCTGCTCGCCAACTTTACTCGGAATTCAATGCTTTTCAATTACAAAGATTTTCCGGTTAACCGTTCCTTAATTAAACATGTAACTATACCGAAACGTTTAAATTACCTTTTGAACCTGGTATACAGGTCAAAGCTACTCCAGTTTACTCTGCTTTTTTCAGATCGTCCCTTTCAATTTCGCTGCGCGGAACGTCGGGAAAGGAACTCGAATACGAACGACACGAATAATTTGATAGAAAATCATCGTCGAAGCGAATTCGAAGCAAATTCGAAGCAAATTCGAAGAAAATTCGGGCCGAACGAATTCTCGCCTCGATTCGAAGCCAATATGCTTGTCCTTAAATTGGCTGTCCTCCTCGGCAGGATACCTACGAAATCGCAAATACGAGACCGACGATTCGTAGGAAAATCTGTGTGACCGCCGGTAATAAAATCTCCTATAATCGACGTTGGCCTGCTTACGTCAATCTGCTCGTGGCAGGTGTCCGACGATACAGGCTCAACGCGACATCAACCTCTTCGTTATAATCCGTACAAGCTTGGTCTCGTGTAACGGAAACGTTAGTCGTGTAATAGATACTTTCGATGTCGGCGTCGAAATCATTTCCCAATATATTTCCTGCGAAATTGCTTCGTAATTTCGTAGTAACACACCGACTGGCTATGTGCCACGTCACCGACTCGCCTACACCTCGCTATCTCTCCCTTAACGACAATTTTATTGAACCGAGCGATCGACCCGGCTCGCCCGGTAAATACCTTCGCTCCTCTGGACACACCGACGATAATTGACCCAGTTCGATATCCTTGTAAACCGACGCCAGGCGTTTCTTGCCTCGTAAAGACGAATCTTTCGAACGGTGTCATTCGCGTTCAATTCGTTTTTCTAGCGAGGGGTCTCGAATCTTTAAACGACGAGAAACCTAATCACTTTCAGACAACTTTCGTTTAAAGACGAAAGAACGTAAAGAACTGGGTTCGGCCTTCTCCCATCTGCGTATCTTTCGGGGAGTCGATTGCGATGGTCATCTCCTTTGTCGGATACGATTCGAATTGGTCGAATAAGCTGGCAAGTGCTAGATCCGACTCATCTCCTTCTTCCGTCGAATATTAGCGCCGCTACGAACGCATAAGCCGAAAAATCTTGCCACCGTATTACGCCGAAATATTCGACGATGTTCATTCGCAAGCGATAAAGCTTCGCTACTGTTCGCGATCGGCGCTGCTCTACTACGAAATATCAAATTTATCGCGTAGCCGCGTACACGGGAGAAGGAAAGAGATCGCAAGGGCGGTATTTACCCAATGCGAGAGACAGGCTACGAAAGACGAGCACGAGCGACTACAAAGTTCAATCGGGCTCGATGAAGCTTAACTTGCTCCGCGGAGAGCGGCCATTTGGAATTCGAGTGGCGTGTACGGTGTGCTCGGAGCGTTAACGAGTTCGATCGTCATCGTAAATAAGCAACCAGCGGTCCGAAAAATCTCGCCACGGTCAAGAAGACTTAAGAAGCCGTTCGCGGAAGATGGACGGCGCCACCCGCTACTTCTCGGCCGGAAATTACAGGTGACTTAGCGCGGTCTCTCTGCCCTCGCTTCTCTCGACAGACAGAGAGAAGCGGGCGCGGGCGCATCGTAAAATCCAAGCGAAGAGAAAGAAAGAGAGAGAGAGAGGCGTCGCTCGTCGAAAAACTCAGATGCGATCTTTCGCGAGTTCGTCGACAGTTTCTGCCTCGCTGTTACGTTTCTACCGCCCCCGCTGTATTTCGAAACGGAAGGGGGGCGCGATTCCGTCTGTCGGCTCTCTTCCTGCACGCTTCGTTGTGCACCGTCGCGCGTATCTAGACGCTGGAAACGAGAATTATGAAAATTTCGTGGAGCAGTTGCGCCAACTCTTCTCGTTTCTCGCCATTGAAATCGCAGGTGTCAGGTCGCGCGATCGATACAACCCCCGTTAAAGGATCGAAACGATGTTCGTTTGCGATTCTAGGCAAAATCGTTTCCTATTTAGCGTGAAAGTTCCAATTGTTTCTCTCGTCTAATTAGCGCGCAAGCTTCTTCTCCTTTCCTTTCACTCGTTAGAAGCGAAATAGTTCAGAGATCCTCGCAGCGTTTCAAACATCCCGATGACTCTCTTCGTTCCATTGTCTTCGTCCAGTTGTCTTCGAAACGTTAATTTATTCGTTCGTTCTCCTCGTTGGCGTAAGCGCAAACGCGCTCGATCGGTTACCTCTATTTTCGTTTTTTTTCTCTGGGTAGCGCGTCGAGCGAAAAGCGGGTGTGAGTGGCTTGACGGCTCGAGAGAGTGCGATCGAGGATTCCCGATGTTCTTCTCTGACGGATCGTCGATATACGTAGAACGCGACGAGGTCCAACTCGATTTCGCGTCGCGCGTTTCAGAGGATATCAGCCCTTTTCTCTCGCGATCCAGCAAGAAACGACGAGCCGAGCGAAGGAGGAGGAGTCAACCTCGACTGCGGTATCTGCGCCGACGACGCGATCCGAACGTAGCCATTGGAAGGTCGCTTTAAGCGTTAATTTGGCGATCTCGCGATCGATCGAGATCGGTGTCGGGATCGGCGTAATACGCGCGTACGATCCCATATTACGAGCGAAAGACGATTAAAAGACTTCGCGCTCGTAACCGTAACACTGTCCGGGCATGGTTGTCCTTGGGTTTACGACGCCTGTCGCTCGAGATCCCATTGTCTCGAATCGATTATCCAACACTTTGCACCTGCTCCGATTAGTGCAACGTCGAGGAACAAAACAATGCAAGAACGATGAAACATAGGATATACATTAAATGATAAGGGATCGGGGCTTTGGCGCTACTTTGGCGGGGCTACTTTGGCGGCTTAAAAGAGACGAATACGTGGAATACGTCGATCGATCTCTCGTATCGAGGATACGGACTGGCGAACGTAAGACGGATCAAGTTTCGAGCAACGTTTCGAAAGGGCGAATAAATTGGAATTAACGCGGCTCGCTATAGGGCGAGTATACGGAAACCACGGGCTGCGATAATGTAACCCGCGGGATAAAGGCTTCCGCGTACGACTCGACGTACAATTGCCCTTTACAGTGTTCGCAGTGGAAAACGATCTGCGCACAGATCGGGGTGCGGCTTAATGCCAATTCACGGACAAAGGGTGACCGCGGACGAAAAAGAGAGCCACGGGATTCTTGGAGCGAGCGAGTAAAGTGAGAACGGCCGGCTGCGCCGTTTCTTTCGACGTTGCTCTCTCGATTCGGAGATAACAGCGCTGTGTGCCGCCGGACGATTAATAACCGACTCGAGATCTAGATACGAATAAGTATAAAAAGGTTGGATCTTGGTTTCGTCGTTCTTACGACCATATAACGCTTCGTAGGACGTGACGATGTGAAACGAAGAATCCCTTCAGAATGGAAAATGCCGCGACACGGAACGACGCGAAGGCCGACTTTGATACAAAGCCGAAGGTACTTGACTCCAACGACGTCGAGTATCGCTCAAGGGAGATCGGTCATGAAGTAAGGGAAAGAGGAGCACTCGTACGATCCTCGTCCCCCGTGCGATTAAATATCGCAGGGGTGCGGTCGATGGAGATCGTAAGAAGATTCGCGATAAAGCGATCGAAGCAGGCTTACGCCTGTAATCTTTGGAGGTACGTTAATATCGCGACTAAACGTCGTAACCTACGAAATCCGGAGAAGAGGGTCGCAGTTATTAATCGGGCAGCGATAATCGCCGGCTCCACGATATCCAACGAATTCATCCGCCTCCTCGTCCGTCGATACTCCGTCGTTCTTCGATCGTCGTTCTTAATTGCGCGTCTCAGGGGGACGAGAGCAACGCGTATCGCCACCACGCGTCGATCGACGAGGTATCGATTCGCTTCCGCGACCAGCGTCAAAGGCCGGGCCGACGAAACAACGTTATGCCACGCGTCGAGATTCGCGTTGCTCGGCGTCTTTCTCCGTGGGTCACGAAACCGAAAGGGAGGAAAAACACGAGGGATCCGTGAAAAGGCGTCGTTGTTCGATCAGCGTGTGTCCAACGATAAGCGAAGCGACGAGGACGCGACCTAACACCAACACGGGCAATTCCTTTTCCTCGGGTTTCTCGTTTTCTGGATGGACGATCCGGTCCGTAGTTTTTGATTCTCTACAGAGGAGTATACAAGTACTTGATTTGCAAAATGATTAGTTTAAAAGATATCTTAAATTTAACTTTTTTTTATTTTATTTTATTTTATTTCTTTTATTCCTTTTTTTATTTTATTTTACTTTTTATTCTATTTTTTTTATTATGTACCTTGCAATTCGTACAGCTGAACATTAAATTTAGTATTGTAGGACTTGTGTGAATGAGGAGGAAGGATAAGAGAGAGTTAACAAGTTTTTAAGCTTTCATTAGTTTTTATTCACCTACAGTCTTGACTAAGAATATACAATTCAGTACTAATATATATAGAAAAATACAAATATCCACATAAAACTGTACATACAATCATACATACGAAACCATACATACAAAACCAGACATACAAAACCAAACTTGACTAAGAATATACAATTCAGTAGTAATATATATAAAAAAAATACAAATATCCACATAAAACTGTACATACAACCATACATACAAAACCATACATACAAGAATTATTATACTTAGAAAAAAAGTGTCTGGCAATAGTAGCGATTATTCGGGATCGAGGTATCCCAACTCCAGCCAGTATGCTGCCATATCTCTTGCGGATTCTCCCGGCTCTCGGTCCAGCAGCAACCTTGCAGTTATTGCTTCTCCTGGAGAAGGATCGATGTTGACTAGGCTCCCTGTCCGTCTCAACATGGTGAATTGGGCCACTCGATGTCTCTTCCCTTGGATCGGTTGTTCTCGTACACCTGGCAGAACGATTTTTCTAGCCCACGGTGCCATTTTTGCCAAATTACGGGGCAGCAGCCGTATTGAATCGAGACATTGCTCGCTCTCTAACCCCCAATCGATTAGAAAGACGATGTAGCCAGTCATGGTCCTTTGTAAAAGGATGGCTCTTTCCCAAGCGCTAGATTCCTTAAAATCTACTAGCACGGCGACTAGCATGCCTGTTCTTAAACTTTTCGCCTTCGGCAAGTACTCCACGGGATGTTCCATCATCTTCAAATTGAGTGTTTGGGTTATCTTCGGCCATCCAGCCAAACGAACCCACATGGTGGTAAGTGACTCGACTCGAACCACCCGGACGGGAACTCCTTCTCGGAACCGATCGTTTGTCTCTCGTAAAATCTCCATGGTATACTAGATTTAGAAAAAATTTCGAATGTTAATGTTCGACTATACTGATCTGCCTAGTTTACGTGTCTAGGTCGGATGGTGCTGGCTCCGCCGGGAATCGGACCCCCCTTTATATACCAGCAGCACCGACCTTGGAGAGGACCCCCTTTATATATCAGCTGCACCGACCTTAGAGAGGACCCCTTTAAATATCAGCAGCACCGACCTTGGAGAGAAACCCCTTTAAATATCAGCAGCACCGACCTTGGAGAGAACCCCCTTTATATATCAGCTGCACCGACCTTAGAGAGGACCCCTTTAAATATCAGCAGCACCGACCTTGGAGAGGTACTCGGTCACCGTTTAAGCTAAACGCACGTTTTCGTTTGTCTTGTTTCACACTTTTCTTGTCCTCGCAATATTTTATAACAGTGTTATCAATATATACAGGCAATATATATAGTCTATTTTTGATACACAAGTGTCAGATATCAATTATTGCTTTCCGTTAAAATAAATATATCATTATTAGATGCTCTTTTTAATATTCCGATCCGCATCCTTACAATATTTTACAATTTTTAACCTAAAAATGTCGCTAGAAAATAGAAAACGAAAAACAATTTGAAAAGCACTAGCTCGCTTGAATGTGAAAATTGTGACGTGGGTGTATGTGCTTTGCCCTGCTTTAAAATATATCACACTCAATTGTATTATTAATAATTAAAGTAAATTATTAAAGTTCACGTATATGTATCGTACCTTTAAGAAAAATTAACATTTAATTATCCAATGTGCTTGCGTAGAGAACAGCATTATCCGCCACATATTGCGGTGCAGTATCGTTTACGCGTAGTTCGCGTCAAACCCTGCCCTACGAAGGAACGTCCCCGCACAAAATTCAATCGTACCTAAGACGTTAAACCGATCCTTTGCAAGTTTTCTTCAAAGAGATACGCTATACGAGTTGTTTGATTGATATCCGAAAAGTTTCTTTCTGTTTATGAGGAAATAATAGACGCACAATGTTATTTGCTTTATATCGTTTTGTCGCATTACGTACGATCCATTTTGTTCTATTGAGATAAACACCGAGACATTTCACAGACTTGGTTTCACGTTTGTACGGAGGTGCTTTATTGTAAAAACGACGTTTGCGAAAAAAGACATTTTTCGGACAACCTAATATATTTCATACGATGCTGTTGCCAAGAAATATTTATTAACGAAATGCTAAAAACTGTTAGTTGCAAACAAATACTAGGGGAAATTGTTTTATCCGCTTTTACACGCAGAAGAATTTTACTGCTCAATAATATTGCTATTGGAACGAACGAGCCGTTTCGCTAACATCGGAACAAAGTAGAAACGAATCGGTACTTATCAAGGAGAAAACCTTGTCCAGCGTGGGGAAAAGTTTAAGGACCGATGTCCCTCGATCCACGCTGGAGACGGCCGATGAAACAAGGCGAATTAGCGGGAGATCGGGAGCAGAAGGCAGAACGGGCGGAATAGAAAAGGAATGGATACGGCAAGCTTCGGCCGTGCGATTTCGTATCACGTAGCGTTATCCCCTCGTAAAGTTGGCCACTCGTGCCACTAGCAGAAACTGTATGTCGGGCTCCGAGAGAATTTTAATCGCGCGACGGTCGAACGTATCGGTGAAATTACTGGAGAGCCCCGTCGACGTGCCTTTCTTTCCTGTCTGCCCCACGGCTCGGCTGCCACGGATCTAACAGATTGACCGGATCCAACGTGCCGGGTTACGAAACTTCGAAACTGGCTAGAATCGACTGCTAAGTTAATTGCCGGTCGCTCCCTCGCACCTACTCGTCTATCAGGCGACTCCAACTTGTAACCAACGAGGAAACCGCTGATGTCAGGCGTAAATTCAGCTGAAAATCCGTAGCGTGGAACGATGAAAGAGGCCGCACGGAAGAAAATAGCCTGGCGATCAAAAGGCTGGAACGTGCTTTCAGACCCGAACGCTTAGCTGCGCCGCCCCGCACCGAGATCCACTTTGACTTTCGCCCTTTGTTGCGAATATGACAGCCCGTTCGCGCTTTACCCTCGACGATCGACGCCGACCACGCTTCTGCCGCCTGTTATTTCCCAACCGTCCACCGTTTTGCTCCCCTTCTTTTTCATTTTCTTCTTTCCGCTCTTCTCCTTTTATCCTCTTTTCCCTTCTTCTCTCGCCGAAGCGCCGCGTTTGCTGTCGAGTTCGGCTACGATTGGCAAACACAAATCTTACGTGGACGCGCGATACGCGCGTTCCACGCATTTCAAATTTCACGACGTAACGTACTCGACGACTCAACGTAACGTGGAAAACGCGACAAGATGTTCGAATTTGGAATTATGCGAGCGCGCTGGGTCGATCGGCATGCCATCCGCCAAACGCGCGGCAAATAAATCTGTCGGTGTAATTTTAACGAGCCGCGATACCGCTCGAGGATTATACGGGTAATTTAAATTCCGCTCGCTCGATCGACGCGACTGATGGAACGACGATGAGCCGGCTGAGCCGAGATGAAATGATAAATTAGCGAATGAAACAGCCAAGTATAATGGAATGCCCGGTTAAATATAGAGCGTTTTAAACCGATTAACAGATAACTGCAAATTAGATCGTCCATTAACGCGGTTCGTCCACGTTCGAGCGGCATCGTTCGAGAATCAGTCGGAGAATTAGTCCGAGAATTAGTCAGAATACCCTCCGATCGATCGTTTTCCCCCCCGAAATCTGGCATTCAATCTGTTTCGATTCGCCATTCGCGCGATCCGAATTTAAGTTTCACGAATGTGAATACGAACGAGCCGTGCGTACCACTGACTATCGCACGATCGCTGTGGCAAAACGCTGGCGTACAATTAGCGCTATTTGCCGTTACGTGAAATATATTGTAAACGTTATTGCTCGCGCGTGGAAACTCGCTACTTCGCGCAGCCAGTCGAACTGTTCGATATTTATAGTTAGTCGACAAATACCGCGTACCTATCGTCGAGATTCTACGCAAGCATTGCGCGCGATAGAAACCCCTTCTATATCGTGCAATTGTCGTATCGAATAGCCGCTGCTCGAATTTCGCGCTGCGAATCGCATTCAAAAAATTTTATTTTTCTGGAAATCGAACGTGCAGATTTTTTTTTTAATTCAAACGACCTAACCCGAGCAGTTAGATTGGCCGAATTTCGTTCTCTTTGGAAACTTTGAGACCTCCGAACAACCCGTCTCTAGATGTCTACGATAACTTTGAAATTCCTAAATTCCAATTAATAAGTAAAAACCGGAACGACCAAAATTCCCTGGACCGCGTAATCCGCATGAAAATACAAATTCAGCGTCGAATTCGAAGAGATAGATGAAAGAGGGATTCGATGGTAGAGCAAATCGGACGAACGGTTTGTAACACGAGACATTAATAAAGTTGGTGGAGCCGCGGAAAGCGGATGGAAATGGAAATTTTCCGATTTTAATATCGGCGAATGCATCGGGACGCGAGAAGAAAGATCAAAAGGTTGACTGTTGATTAATTTGAGCAGCACGCGAGCCACGAGCCCCGAGCCCCGAGCGTCGCGATGCTCGTGTAACGTCAATTCATATCAGAGACCAGGCCACACACCACGGACAGGATGGCACCCAGATGTCTGCATATCCTTGGCGCGCACCCTCAATAGTCTTAAGTGCCCACCAGGGGTCCTTGGCATTTTTATAGTTAAGGTCCTTCGGACCAAGCGATTATTTCCTGTCTTAAATTTCCCTTTACGTTTATTGTCTACCACGTGTTAGCTTAGAAAGTTGGTTTCCTCCACATCTGGTATGTTCCGTTGGCAACTTTCTCGCGAGGGCGGCTAAAACCCTTCCTGGTCCACCAACCGTCCTATTATCCAATCGGAGATGGTGTCTACTGCCCTCACTTCCTTAACCAAAATTGTCATCAACAAATCCGATAGTCCCGTGTCCTTAGACACACCCACCCCTAGCTTTCCTCAGACACAGTATCGTCAGTAAAACTGCACTTATTCTGTATCCTTAGAATAGTCAACATATCTATGTCGGTCTCTACTCTTATAAGTCGCGTAGTTAATGTATTGTTGTAACTAAGTCTTACATAACGTGGTTGGAGTGAATTGTGATTTATGTTAATTCAGTGCGTGTTACATTGTGATTGCTGAATTCATAATAAAGGTTGATTAAAACCAAGTAAATAGTTGTGTTACGACTCAACTATATTTTATTTTCACCGACCAACCCAAAAATTACGTGACATTTTGGCGATCCGTGCCAGGATCCATCAGCTTCGAGAAAACGAAATTACGCATTTCGGGCTACGGTCAACTTCGAAGATTGAGGATCAACGGACCACTGCAACAGAGCAGACACCTCTGACGTTTCGACAAAGGAACACCGCAACGGCACCTTTCCTACGGGCTAAACGATCAAGGTGAGCGAACGCTGAACTCTTTTGTCAAATAGCACAGACAGCACAAGTAGTATAACAATGACAACGCCACAAGAAAGTAATACCGAAATGGTCGACGCCGCTTCAACTAGTAGTGGGATAGACCCAACGGTTAGGGCTTTGTTAGACGCATGGCAGAAGGAACGCGAGACTTCCACGCAACGATTTAACCGATTCGAAGCAGAGATCGCACGAATAAACGATAAGTTAGCAAGAATACAAACGAGAACTGTATCAAAGGCCACTATTAAAGAAGCGACTAGTGGGAGTTGTCAGGATAGTTTAGTTTCTAATAGTTTGAACAAAAGCTTGGAGACGAAAAACGTTACTGTAGAAAATGATATTGGAGTAACGGGTGTAATAGCAACTGATGAAGCGAAACATAGAGGCAGACCTAGGAGATCGGATATAGTCGAAGTCAAAAAAGATGAAGATACAAGGAAGATCCTACAAAATGAGAAGGGTGGATTAGCAGAACAAAGAAAACTCGAAGAAGATACAAAAGAAGAAACTGCAGAGACAGAAGTCAATTCAAAAGGTATATTAAATAATAAGTGCGATTTACTTGATACCGAAAGAGCTATTGAAATTAATGATACGGTTCAAGATATTAAATTTACTGAAGGTAGAAGCCGCACTCAAAATGATATGGAAGATGTAGTAGAAGATTCACAAGAATTATCTAATAAAAGTAAGTTATCAGAAATAAGGACTGCATTTAACAAAATTGAATATACAAAAACTATTTTACGGAATAAAAAGAATTCATTAGAAAGAGAAAGGGGAGTAAGGGAAAAGAAGAAAATGTACAGACAGAAATTACCGCAAAAAATATACCAGACGATAAATGTGATTTACTTTAGAAAAAAAAGAGAGAAAGAACGAAAGAAAGAAAAAAAATCAAGTTATAATAGAAGGGTTTGATGACCCAGGAATATTCTTTTTCGATAACTACTCGATAGGTGAATTTAATAAGACGCGAACTAATTTTCAACATTCGAAGAAGAAGTTTATGGAATTTATTACACGATTCCACGAGGGAAACTCCAATTACAAATATAGAGATATTTTAAAACGTAATTATAATTTGGGTCAATCATGGATAGAAATTAATTTGGAAGATCTGACAGCTTTCGATGAATCACTCGCAAAAAAAAAAAAAAAGGTTTACAAGCGCCCAATTGAATATTCACCTATTTTGGAAGCAGCGGCAAGAGATTTAGCGGATGAACTTACAGCTCCAACACCACCAGAGGAAGGAAAAATTGAAGACATACAAATTTTATTATCTACAGGAAATGTACGACAGAACAATTGGCGGAAGGAGAGCTTTCTGATAAAATTAAATATTATAAAGAGAAGGATAGCCAGGTACCAAAACTCAAAGAAGAACAGAATAAATGGAGAAGTTTAGGAAAACCGATCACAGGAAAACTTGAAGAAGAAAAATCCCGTCGAAAAACAACCTCAAGATGTAAATCATTCTCAAGACCGTCCATAGAACAATCTTGAAGAAAAACTAAGATTTTGGAGGACCAAAATCAATCTAAGAAGGGGGGTATGTAACGTCAATTCATATCAGAGACCAGGCCACACACCACGGACAGGATGGCACCCAGATGTCTGCATATCCTTGGCGCGCACCCTCAATAGTCTTAAGTGCCCACCAGGGGTCCTTGGCATTTTTATAGTTAAGGTCCTTCGGACCAAGCGAGTATTTCCTGTCTTAAATTTCCCTTTAAGTTTATTGTCTACCACGTGTTAGCTTAGAAAGTTGGTTTCCTCCACATCTGGTATGTTCCGTTGGCAACTTTCTCGCGAGGGCGGCTAAAACCCTTCCTGGTCCACCAACCGTCCTATTATCCAATCGGAGATGGTGTCTACTGCCCTCACTTCCTTAACCAAAATTGTCATCAACAAATCCGATAGTCCCGTGTCCTTAGACACACCCACCCCTAGCTTTCCTCAGACACAGTATCGTCAGTAAAACTGCACTTATTCTGTATCCTTAGAATAGTCAACATATCTATGTCGGTCTCTACTCTTATAAGTCGCGTAGTTAATGTATTGTTGTAACTAAGTCTTACATAACGTGGTTGGAGTGAATTGTGATTTATGTTAATTCAGTGCGTGTTACATTGTGATTGCTGAATTCATAATAAAGGTTGATTAAAACCAAGTAAATAGTTGTGTTACGACTCAACTATATTTTATTTTCACCGACCAACCCAAAAATTACGTGACACTCGCGTGCGCCGAAGCTACTGCGATCGAGCGAGCGTCGTAACCTCGGTAAATAACCCGTCGTATAATATTACGTACACTGATCAACGATTCGGAAAGGGAGTTTCGCTAACCGGGGCATCGCCCCACCGTCGTGCGAAAATAAACTAATTAGCCTTTGGGGACGTCGAGGCATGCCCCTCGACGCCCCAGCGGATTTCAAGTCGTCGATTTTACAGCTAGCTGCTGTTACGTTCGAACCGTTTGTAAACCAGTGACGCGCAATTTGGGATAGCGATTGCGATCGAAATCCGACCCCTCTCGAGAATCCTACGGAAAGAGAATTTCTTTCGCAGTGGTTGGTCTGGCCGATCCAAGTTTCGGCGCGCGTTGTCGCGATGCCTAATCGCTGCGTTGCCGATCGTCGTTGCCATTGGAACGCGCGGCGAGCGAACAGCCGTGAGTTTGTTCTGTACACTCGAGGCCTGAACTTAAAGGCTTAAGGACCTGTTTGCCGTTGCAGCTCGGCAGAAACGAATCTTCGGCGTTCGCCCGAGCTAAACCAGCGAATATTCGAGCGGCCTGCCTCGGAACGGTCGCTGAATTTCTGCTGAAAAATTAATCAACGCGGAACGTAGATCGCCAGTGATAAACACGTGAAAAACCATGCGCTGATGATGGGGGGGGGGGGGTGGAAAGAACGGCAACGGCAACGTTGTTGCCAAACGAATGTAATGAACGGGCAAATACGCGTTTGTTTGCAAGTACCCTACGGCGAGCAAATAACGTTACGCGAAATACGCGGCCCGGTTTCATCCTGTGTCGTCCTTTTATACACACGCGTGAAAAATTTCGCGGAAATTCGCACTGGCGACGCAGAATCGGTGCGCGGAAGAAATCTGGCCGACTCCTGTTAACAAATTTCTTTCTTACAAAATTTACCCGTGGACCGCGCTATCCAGCCGCCCGTGTTTCCATCTCTTCGCCAGCAATTTGGCAACATAGTTTACGAAAAGTTACGGGCGCCGACTGGAGAGAACGGCGAGACCGGTTTTTCTAAAATAAAACGATCCTGCGAAATAGACGCGACGAGTGCCACGGTCAGTCTTGGAAACTCGAGTCTCCGCGAAAACTCCTTCCGCTTCTGGCTATACGTACAAGTATATCAACGCGCGCCTTGCAACGCGTCTCGTGCCGTTTTTCTCCTATTCTGCTTGCACGTTTCTCAAAGAGAATACCTAATACCAAGGTGGCCTTCGCTTTACGCGTCTGTGCGATTCCAGCGATGGAAAAAACGTCACGCTGTTCAGCAAACCAGCGTGCAAGCAACGACAATACGTATACGACGTTGCATAAATCAACGAATGTTCGCGTATAGAAACTTGTAAAAAAAATCCACTGTCGAAAAATAGAAAAATTCGTACTCGTGCAAAGATCAGCGGGAAACGAAACGATTTTCGACTCGTAACCAAGCATTATAGTCATAGGAATGTAACGAAACGGCGCGCAAACAACCGACGCGAAACCATCGTGACGCAAAAGCATTTCGCGACATGGAGCGCGGGTCCGACCGTAGCGAAAAACCAGCAGCCAGCCCGCTGTCGTTTCACCCAATGGGGGTGTTGTATCGATATGTCGAGGCAGCGTCGCTGAAACCTGCTGGTGGCAGGGAGCCAACGATAAGGGCCGCCATCTATCGACCGTAAGAGCCTCCTTTTGTATTAACGACGCTGTTCCGACTGTAATTGAGAGCCTCTGTACTCCGGCCCAACGTCGCCAGGTTATTAAATCCCGGGATATAAATTAGTTAATATTATCCACGCGCCGCTAGCTCGCACTCTTTTCTTCGCCAGAGAAATGGATTTTCCGCTAAACTTAAATTGCTTAGCGATCGCCGGATGTGAAAGTTTTATCGAGTTCGTCGATAAAGAGCTTTCGCGTACAACCGACCCGATCAACGTACCATCGACACGCGACAACTGCCAACGATTTACGACGGTTACGATGGTATTACCTTTTCTTCACGATACTTTTCTTTTTCTTTCTCTTCTTCCGCCGTATTTGAGTTGATCACTATGGTTGGTCGCTTTACGTCATCGTGTACGAGGGACACGCCGAATAAAGTTTGTGGAAAATCATTACTCCACGGATCCTTTTCATCGAGTGTTCCAAGATAGCCGTTAGTGGAATTTTCGACCTCGTTTAAGACCCATCAACGAGCTGAAATCTGCTCGCCAACTTTACTCGGAATTCAATGCTTTTCAATTACAAAGATTTTCCGGTTAACCGTTCCTTAATTAAACATGTAACTATACCGAAACGTTTAAATTACTTTTTGGACCTGGTATACAGGTCAAAGCTACTCCAGTTTACTCTGCTTTTTTCAGATCGTCCCTTTCAATTTCGCTGCGCGGAACGTCGGGAAAGGAACTCGAATACGAACGACACGAATAATTTGATAGAAAATCATCGTCGAAGCGAATTCGAAGCAAATTCGAAGCAAATTCGAAGCAAATTCGGGCCGAACGAATTCTCGCCTCGATTCGAAGCCAATATGCTTGTCCTTAAATTGGCTGTCCTCCTCGGCAGGATACCTACGAAATCGCAAATACGAGACCGACGATTCGTAGGAAAATCTGTGTGACCGCCGATAATAAAATCTCCTATAATCGACGTTGGCCTGCTTACGTCAATCTGCTCGTGGCAGGTGTCCGACGATACAGGCTCAACGCGACATCAACCTCTTCGTTATAATCCGTACAAACTTGGTCTCGTGTAACGGTAACGTTAGTCGTGTAATAGATACTTTCGATGTCGGCGTCGAAATCATTTCCCAATATATTTCCTGCGAAATTGCTTCGTAATTTCGTAGTAACACACCGACTGGCTATGTGCCACGTCACCGACTCGCCTACACCTTGCTATCTCTCCCTTAACGACAATTTTATTGAACCGAGCGATCGACCCAGCTCGCCCGGTAAATACCTTCGCTCCTCTGGACACACCGACGATAATTGACCCAGTTCGATATCTTTGTAAACCGACGCCAGGCGTTTCTTGCCTCGTAAAGACGAATCTTTCGAACGGTGTCATTCGCGTTCAATTCGTTTTTCTAGCGAGGGGTCTCGAATCTTTAAACGACGTGAAACCTAATCACTTTCAGACAACTTTCGTTTAAAGTCGAAAGAACGTAAAGAACTGGGTTCGGCCTTCTCCCATCTGCGTATCTTTCGGGGAGTCGATTGCGATGGTCATCTCCTTTGTCGGATACGATTCGAATTGGTCGAATAAGCTGGCAAGTGCTAGATCCGTCTCATCTCCTTCTTCCGTCGAATATTAGCGCCACTACGAACGCATAAGCCGAAAAATCTTGCCACCGTATTACGCCGAAATATTAGACGATGTTCATTCGCAAGCGATAAAGCTTCGCTACTGTTCGCGATCGGCGCTGCTCTACTACGAAATATCAAATTTATCGCGTAGCCGCGTACACGGGAGAAGGAAAGAGATCGCAAGGGCGGTATTTACCCAATGCGAGAGACAGGCTACGAAAGACGAGCACGAGCGACTACAAAGTTCAATCGGGCTCGATGAAGCTTAACTTGCTCCGCGGAAAGCGGCCATTTGGAATTCGAGTGGCGTGTACGGTGTGCTCGGAGCGTTAACGAGTTCGATCGTCATCGTAAATAAGCAACCAGCGGTCCGAAAAGTCTCGCCACGGTCAAGAAGACTTAAGAAGCCGTTCGCGGAAGATGGACGGCGCCACCCGCTACTTCTCGGCCGGAAATTACAGGTGACTTAGCGCGGTCTCTCTGCCCTCGCTTCTCTCGATAGACAGAGAGAAGCGGGCGCGGGCGCATCGTAAAATCCAAGCGAAGAGAAAGAAAGAGAGAGAGAGAGGCGTCGCTCGTCGAAAAACTCAGATGCGATCTTTCGCGAGTTCGTCGACAGTTTCTGCCTCGCTGTTACGTTTCTACCGCCCCCGCTGTATTTCGAAACGGAAGGGGGGCGCGATTCCGTCTGTCGGCTCTCTTCCTGCACGCTTCGTTGTGCACCGTCGCGCGTATCTAGACGCTGGAAACGAGAATTATGAAAATTTCGTGGAGCAGTTGCGCCAACTCTTCTCGTTTCTCGCCATTGAAATCGCAGGTGTCAGGTCGCGCGATCGATACAACCCCCGTTAAAGGATCGAAACGATGTTCGTTTGCGATTCTAGGCAAAATCGTTTCCTATTTAGCGTGAAAGTTCCAATTGTTTCACTCGTCTAGTTAGCGCGCAAGCTTCTTCTCCTTTCCTTTCACTCGTTAGAAGCGAAATAGTTCAGAGATCCTCGCAGCGTTTCAAACATCCCGATGACTCTCTTCGTTCCATTGTCTTCGTCCAGTTGTCTTCGAAACGTTAATTTATTCGTTCGTTCTCCTCGTTGGCGTAAGCGCAAACGCGCTCGATCGGTTACCTCTATTTTCGTTTTTTTCTCTGGGTAGCGCGTCGAGCGAAAAGCGGGTGTGAGTGGCTTGACGGCTCGAGAGAGTGCGATCGAGGATTCCCGATGTTCTTCTCTGACGGATCGTCGATATACGTAGAACGCGACGAGGTCCAACTCGATGCCGCGTCGCGCGTTTCAGAGGATATCAGCCCTTTTCTCTCGCGATCCAGCAAGAAACGACGAGCCGAGCGAAGGAGGAGGAGTCAACCTCGACTGCGGTATCTGCGCCGACGACGCGATCCGAACGTAGCGATTGGAAGGTCGCTTTAAGCGTTAATTTGGCGATCTCGCGATCGATCGAGATCGGTGTCGGGATCGGCGTAATACGCGCGTACGATCCCATATTACGAGCGAAAGACGATTAAAAGACTTCGCGCTCGTAACCGTAACACTGTCCGGGCATGGTTGTCCTTGGGTTTACGACGCCTGTCGCTCGAGATCCCATTGTCTCGAATCGATTGTCCAACACTTTGCACCTGCTCCGATTAGTGCAACGTCGAGGAACAAAACAATGCAAGAACGATAAAACATAGGATATACATTAAATGATAAGGGATCGGGGCTTTGGCGCTACTTTGGCGGGGCTACTTTGGCGGCTTAAAAGAGACGAATACGTGGAATACGTCGATCGATCTCTCGTATCGAGGATACGGACTGGCGAACGTAAGACGGATCAAGTTTCGAGCAACGTTTCGAAAGGGCGAATAAATTGGAATTAACGCGGCTCGCTATAGGGCGAGTATACGGAAACCACGGGCTGCGATAATGTAACCCGCGGGATAAAGGCTTCCGCGTACGACTCGACGTACAATTGCCCTTTACAGTGTTCGCAGTGGAAAACGATCTGCGCACAGATCGGGGTGCGGCTTAATGCCAATTCACGGACAAAGGGTGACCGCGGACGAAAAAGAGAGCCACGGGATTCTTGGAGCGAGCGAGTAAAGTGAGAAAGGCCGGCTGCGCCGTTTCTTTCGACGTTGCTCTCTCGATTCGGAGATAACAGCGCTGTGTGCCGCCGGACGATTAATAACCGACTCGAGATCTAGATACGAATAAGTATAAAAAGGTTGGATCTTGGTTTCGTCGTTCTTACGACCATATAACGCTTCGTAGGACGTGACGATGTGAAACGAAGAATCCCTTCAGAGTGGAAAATGCCGCGACACGGACCGACGCGAAGGCCGACTTTGATACAAAGCCGAAGGTACTTGACTCCAACGACGTCGAGTATCGCTCAAGGGAGATCGGTCATGAAGTAAGGAAAAGAGGAGCACTCGTACGATCCTCGTCCCCCGTGCGATTAAATATCGCAGGGGTGCGGTCGATGGAGATCGTAAGAAGATTCGCGATAAAGCGATCGAAGCAGGCTTACGCCTGTAATCTTTGGAGGTACGTTAATATCGCGACTAAACGTCGTAACCTACGAAATCCGGAGAAGAGGGTCGCAGTTATTAATCGGGCAGCGATAATCGCCGGCTCCACGATATCCAACGAATTCATCCGCCCCCTCGTCCGTCGATACTCCGTCGTTCTTCGATCGTCGTTCTTAATTGCGCGTCTCAGGGGGACGAGAGCAACGCGTATCGCCACCACGCGTCGATCGACGAGGTATCGATTCGCTTCCGCGACCAGCGTCAAAGGCCGGGCCGACGAAACAACGTTATGCCACGCGTCGAGATTCGCGTTGCTCGGCGTCTTTCTCCGTGGGTCACGAAACCAAAAGGGAGGAAAAACACGAGGGATCCGTGAAAAGGCGTCGTTGTTCGATCAGCGTGTGTCCAACGATAAGCGAAGCGACGAGGACGCGACCTAACACCAACACGGGCAATTCCTTTTCCTCGGGTTTCTCGTTTTCTGGATGGACGATCCGGTCCGTAGTTTTTGATTCTCTACAGAGGAGTATACAAGTACTTGATTTGCAAAATGATTAGTTTAAAAGATATCTTAAATTTAACTTTTTTTTATTTTATTTTATTTTATTTCTTTTATTCCTTTTTTTATTTTATTTTACTTTTTATTCTATTTTTTTTATTATGTACCTTGCAATTCGTACAGCTGAACATTAAATTTAGTATTGTAGGACTTGTGTGAATGAGGAGGAAGGATAAGAGAGAGTTAACAAGTTTTTATGCTTTCATTAGTTTTTATTCACCTACAGTCTTGACTAAGAATATACAATTCAGTACTAATATATATAGAAAAATACAAATATCCACATAAAACTGTACATACAATCATACATACGAAACCATACATACAAAACCAGACATACAAAACCAAACTTGACTAAGAATATACAATTCAGTAGTAATATATATAAAAAAAATACAAATATCCACATAAAACTGTACATACAACCATACATACAAAACCATACATACAAGAATTATTATACTTAGAAAAAAAGTGTCTGGCAATAGTAGCGATTATTCGGGATCGAGGTATCCCAACTCCAGCCAGTATGCTGCCATATCTCTTGCGGATTCTCCCGGCTCTCGGTCCAGCAGCAACCTTGCAGTTATTGCTTCTCCTGGAGAAGGATCGATGTTGACTAGGCTCCCTGTCCGTCTCAACATGGTGAATTGGGCCACTCGATGTCTCTTCCCTTGGATCGGTTGTTCTCGTACACCTGGCAGAACGATTTTTCTAGCCCACGGTGCCATTTTTGCCAAATTACGGGGCAGCAGCCGTATTGAATCGAGACATTGCTCGCTCTCTAACCCCCAATCGATTAGAAAGACGATGTAGCCAGTCATGGTCCTTTGTAAAAGGATGGCTCTTTCCCAAGCGCTAGATTCCTTAAAATCTACTAGCACGGCGACTAGCATGCCTGTTCTTAAACTTTTCGCCTTCGGCAAGTACTCCACGGGATGTTCCATCATCTTCAAATTGAGTGTTTGGGTTATCTTCGGCCATCCAGCCAAACGAACCCACATGGTGGTAAGTGACTCGACTCGAACCACCCGGACGGGAACTCCTTCTCGGAACCGATCGTTTGTCTTTTGTAAAATCTCCATGGTATACTAGATTTGGAAAAAATTTCGAATGTTAATGTTCGACTATACTGATCTGCCTAGTTTACGTGTCTATGTCGGATGGTGCTGGCTCCGCCGGGAATCGGACCCCCCTTTATATACCAGCAGCACCGACCTTGGAGAGGACCCCCTTTATATATCAGCTGCACCGACCTTAGAGAGGACCCCTTTAAATATCAGCAGCACCGACCTTGGAGAGAACCCCCTTTATATATCAGCTGCACCGACCTTAGAGAGGACCCCTTTAAATATCAGCAGCACCGACCTTGGAGAGGTACTCGGTCACCGTTTAAGCTAAACGCACGTTTTCGTTTGTCTTTTTTCACGCTTTTCTTGTCCTCGCAATATTTTATAACAGTGTTATCAATACATACAGGCAAAATATATAGTCTATTTTTGATACACAAGTGTCAGATATCAATTATTGCTTTCCGTTAAAATAAATATATCATTATTAGATGCTCTTTTTAATATTCCGATCCGCATCCTTACAATATTTTACAATTTTTAACCTAAAAATGTCGCTAGAAAATAGAAAACGAAAAACAATTTGAAAAGCACTAGCTCGCTTGAATGTGAAAATTGTGACGTGGGTGTATGTGCTTTGCCCTGCTTTAAAATATATCACACTCAATTGTATTATTAATAATTAAAGTAAATTATTAAAGTTCACGTATATGTATCGTACCTTTAAGAAAAATTAACATTTAATTATCCAATGTGCTTGCGTAGAGAACAGCATTATCCGCCACATATTGCGGTGCAGTATCGTTTACGCGTAGTTCGCGTCAAACCCTGCCCTACGAAGGAACGTCCCCGCACAAAATTCAATCGTACCTAAGACGTTAAACCGATCCTTTGCAAGTTTTCTTCAAAGAGATACGCTATACGAGTTGTTTGATTGATATCCGAAAAGTTTCTTTCTGTTTATGAGGAAATAATAGACGCACAATGTTATTTGCTTTATATCGTTTTGTCGCATTACGTACGATCCATTTTGTTCTATTGAGATAAACACCGAGACATTTCACAGACTTGGTTTCACGTTTGTACGGAGGTGCTTTATTGTAAAAACGACGTTTGCGAAAAAAGACATTTTTCGGACAACCTAATATATTTCATACGATGCTGTTGCCAAGAAATATTTATTAACGAAATGCTAAAAACTGTTATTTGCAAACAAATACTAGGGGAAATTGTTTTATCCGCTTTTACACGCAGAAGAATTTTACTGCTCAATAATATTGCTATTGGAACGAACGAGCCGTTTCGCTAACATCGGAACGAAGTAGAAACGAATCGGTACTTATCAAGGAGAAAACCTTGTCCAGCGTGGGGAAAAGTTTAAGGACCGATGTCCCTCGATCCACGCTGGAGACGGCCGATGAAACAAGGCGAATTAGCGGGAGATCGGGAGCAGAAGGCAGAACGGGCGGAATAGAAAAGGAATGGATACGGCAAGCTTCGGCCGTGCGATTTCGTATCACGTAGCGTTATCCCCTCGTAAAGTTGGCCACTCGTGCCACTAGCAGAAACTGTATGTCGGGCTCCGAGAGAATTTTAATCGCGCGACGGTCGAACGTATCGGTGAAATTACTGGAGAGCCCCGTCGACGTGCCTTTCTTTCCTGTCTGCCCCACGGCTCGGCTGCCACGGATCTAACAGATTGACCGGATCCAACGTGCCGGGTTACGAAACTTCGAAACTGGCTAGAATCGACTGCTAAGTTAATTGCCGGTCGCTCCCTCGCACCTACTCGTCTATCAGGCGACTCCAACTAGTAACCAACGAGGAAACCGCTGATGTCAGGCGTAAATTCAGCTGAAAATCCGTAGCGTGGAACGATGAAAGAGGCCGCACGGAAGAAAATAGCCTGGCGATCAAAAGGCTGGAACGTGCTTTCAGACCCGAACGCTTAGCTGCGCCGCCCCGCACCGAGATCCACTTTGACTTTCGCCCTTTGTTGCGAATATGACAGCCCGTTCGCGCTTTACCCTCGACGATCGACGCCGACCACGCTTCTGCCGCCTGTTATTTCCCAACCGTCCACCGTTTTGCTCCCCTTCTTTTTCATTTTCTTCTTTCCGCTCTTCTCCTTTTATCCTCTTTTCCCTTCTTCTCTCGCCGAAGCGCCGCGTTTGCTGTCGAGTTCGGCTACGATTGGCAAACACAAATCTTACGTGGACGCGCGATACGCGCGTTCCACGCATTTCAAATTTCACGACGTAACGTACTCGACGACTCAACGTAACGTGGAAAACGCGACAAGATGTTCGAATTTGGAATTATGCGAGCGCGCTGGGTCGATCGGCATGCCATCCGCCAAACGCGCGGCAAATAAATCTGTCGGTGTAATTTTAACGAGCCGCGATACCGCTCGAGGATTATACGGGTAATTTAAATTCCGCTCGCTCGATCGACGCGACTGATGGAACGACGATGAGCCGGCTGAGCCGAGATGAAATGATAAATTAGCGAATGAAACAGCCAAGTATAATGGAATGCCCGGTTAAATATAGAGCGTTTTAATCCGATTAACAGATAACTGCAAATTAGATCGTCCATTAACGCGGTTCGTCCACGTTCGAGCGGCATCGTTCGAGAATCAGTCGGAGAATTAGTCCGAGAATTAGTCAGAATACCCTCCGATCGATCGTTTTCCCCCCCGAAATCTGGCATTCAATCTGTTTCGATTCGCCATTCGCGCGATCCGAATTTAAGTTTCACGAATGTGAATACGAACGAGCCGTGCGTACCACTGACTATCGCACGATCGCTGTGGCAAAACGCTGGCGTACAATTAGCGCTATTTGCCGTTACGTGAAATATATTGTAAACGTTATTGCTCGCGCGTGGAAACTCGCTACTTCGCGCAGCCAGTCGAACTGTTCGATATTTATAGTTAGTCGACAAATACCGCGTACCTATCGTCGAGATTCTACGCAAGCATTGCGCGCGATAGAAACCCCTTCTATATCGTGCAATTGTCGTATCGAATAGCCGCTGCTCGAATTTCGCGCTGCGAATCGCATTCAAAAAATTTTATTTATCTGGAAATCGAACGTGCAGATTTTTTTTTTTAATTCAAACGACGTAACCCGAGCAGTTAGATTGGCCGAATTTCGTTCTCTTTGGAAACTTTGAGACCTCCGAACAACCCGTCTCTAGATGTCTACGATAACTTTGAAATTCCTTGTAAATTCGACCAATCGCGGGGAGACGTACTCGCGAGGAGAGTCGTCAACGGGGGTCGTAAATCCCCGTTACGATTATAACAATCGACACCACGAATTGATCGATCCCCTGATTTCCTTTGAGATAATGAGGGGTGATTGAGTTGGTATAACACTGGGATTCACAGTATTATAAAGTATATATTTCCAAGCACTTAGTTACAAAAGATTTGCGTGAAGAATGCGACTCTCGCGCTATGTGCAGACTGCCGCGTTAGGCGTTAGTTGGTAGACCGTCGCGTTAGGCGTTAGTTGGGAGACCGTCGCGTTAGGCGTTAGTTGGGAGACTGTCGCGTTAGGCGTTAGCTGGTAGACCGTTTGTCGCTCTTTTGTTTAATACGGAAGAAAGTTCGGTGTGGGTGTGCCCCTGTGCCTAAAGAACGCGGATTCGTTGGTCCCACTTTCGTTAGGAAAAGTGAGGGTAACGAACCGCGGTGTCGATTGGTCATGCTGCACTACTGCTCGAAGGGATGAGTAGGGAGTCTTCTACCATCGTGGTGCGTAAATGACTGTGTGTATGAGAAAACCTAGCCTGTTTTATTACAGGGCTATTCGGGTTTTCCTAATGGGTGCATACCCGCTTTCTCCGTGTTTTAAAGGCGAATAATAAACCCAAGGACACCTCTAAAACCGACTGTGTTTCGAGCATATTTTGGCTTGCAATTCTTCAAGACAATCGGATTGAAGACATATGGCGAAACAATGCAGGGAAGTGAAAGTTATGGTGGGTCCTTAGGTTTATTGAGGGTCGAAGTGCCGTTACGCAGGTCGGTTGTTGTCCGGTCGCGCGGGCTGGCGAGCAGATGCTTTAGGCGTCGTAACATCCTCCCCCCGTTGAGAGGGCACCGATCAAATTCTGGCTGTGGAGTCTGGTGTGTCGTTGGTGACCTCCTTCGCTCCGTGTGGGCGTTCGGCCTCGTCTGGATCTGGGTGGATGGGTAAGGGGACCAGTCTTTTGACGCCGCGGTCCAGGATGCTTGTTGCCGTCTGCACGGTAGCGGTCCGGATGATTCCGTCGGCTCCTGGATGGACCTTGATTACGCGGCCCAAAGGCCACTGCATAGAGGGCACGTTGTCCTCCCTGAGGATTACTACGGTGCCTTCATGAATGTTGTGTTTGCCCTTGTCCCATTTGCTGCGGCGGGTTAACTCGTTTAGGTATTCTCGATACCATCGGCTCCAGAAGTGCTGCTTAATCTGGTGAATGCGCTGCCAACTGGATAGCCGTCCTGATGGAACTGTCCTGAAATCACGCTCCCGTAAACTGGTTAGGGTATCACCGATTAGAAAATGACCGGGAGTGAGGACAGGGGGATCTTTCGGATCGGATGAGATGGGAGTCAGTGGGCGTGAATTGAGAATGGCCTCAATTTCGATCACAAGGGTGTTGAGGTGTTCAAAGGTCAGGAGCTCCGTGCCGACCACGCGGATGAGATGGCGTTTGAACGATTTAACTGCGGCTTCCCATAAGCCGCCAAAATGTGGTGAGTTCGGAGGATTAAAACGCCATTGTATTTGTCGGTCGGCGAGAAAATTCTGTACCCTATCCTGGTGGTCGTCGGACTGCAATAGGGTCCGGAGTTCTTGCAGCTCCCGATTAGCCCCGACGAAATTGGTGCCGTTGTCGGTGAGGATCGTTGCGCAGTATCCTCGCCGCGAGATGAAACGGCGTAGCGCGGCCAAGAAGGCGTCGGTGGTTAGGTCGCTGACTAACTCTATGTGGACCGCCTTTGTCGCCAGACAAACGAATATGGCGGCGTACGTCTTGATTTTACGTCGGTTGCGGTCCCTCCTCTCCTTGATGTAGAATGGGCCGCAGTAGTCGATTCCGACGTTCCTGAACGGCCGCGATTCGGTAATACGCGCCTCTGGCAAATCACCCATCAAGTATTCCACTGGTGGAGGGTTGGCTCTGCAGCAGCGGACGCACCTTCTGAGAGTGCGCCATACCTGGCTACGGCCGTCGATCGGTCAATAGCGCAGTCTCATCGCGTATAGGGTAGCTTGGGTCCCTGTGTGATGATTGTTCCGGTGCTCTTGTTCTATAATTAGCTCTGTCACCGGGGATTTCGGTAGGATGATCGGGTGTTTTTGGCTGAAGGGTATGGCGGAGTTGGTTAGTCGCCCTCCTACCCGGAGTAGCCCATCTTCGTCGAGGAAGGGGTTTAATGGCTGTAGTTTCCCTCCAACGTCCTCGCTTCGATTTTTTTGGAGGATCCGAATTTCAGGCGCGAAATGCTGGGATTGTAAGATTTTTATTAGCCTGTTGTGCGCTGCGGTCAGTTCGTCTGTGGTGAGATGGGCAGTTCGGTGTTGCTTATGTCTCCATCGAAGACACCGGGCGACGATTCTTATTAGTCTTGGCCAAGACGAGTAGCGATGGAGGAGAGTGTTGTCGTTAACACTCGTCCTCAGACAGATCGTCTTCTTTTGCTCCGGGAGGTCGACTACCGGTATCGGGCTCCAAACCGGCCAATAGCTTTCGCTTTGCAGGAGCCACCTTGGCCCGTTTTTCCAAATGGACGGACATAGGAATTCCTTGGGCGTCTGGCCTCGGGAGATGAGATCGGCTGGATTATCGTCGGTAGGCACATGACGCCAGTCGGAGATATTGGTCTTGGTCTGTATCTCAGCGACTCGATTCGCCACAAATGTTTTCAAGGTGTGCGGCGAAGACCTGATCCAATGGAGTACGATGGTGGAGTCAGTCCAGTAGACTATCCGCGATATCTTGGTCGTCAGGGCCTGTTGTATTGACGAAATCAAGGACGTCAAAATAAGTGCCCCACTTAATTCGAGACGTGGTATGGAGAGCGATTTGAGCGGCGCTACCTTCGACCGCGCCGTGAGGAGTCGAGTCCAAATATTGTTCTTTCGGTCAGTCGTCCGCACGTAGACGCACGCCCCATATGCCCTTTCGCTAGCGTCACAGAATCCGTGGAGCTCAATTTTCGTTGCGGATTCTAGGATGGTCTTCCGAGGGAACCTTACCGCATTTAACAACGGCAATTGGGTGTGGTATTTGATCCATGCTGTGTGTACGTCTGACGGAAGGGATTCGTCCCAATCTACCTTCAATGTCCAGACTTGTTGCAAAATCATTTTTGCTCGAACGATTACCGGCGCGAGCAATCCTAGTGGATCATATATTTGTGCGATGACTGAGCTGATTGATCGCTTTGTGATTCGGGAAGTGTCACTGTTCGTCTTGACCGAATATAGTATGGTATCGTCGGCTGAATCCCAAAAGACGCCGAGTGTTTTTAACGTGGATGACTCACCGAGATGTAATTTCTGCTTGGTGTCTTCCTCAGGTAGCCCTCTCAGCAGATCCCGATCGTTTGAGGCCCATTTGCGGATATTTAGACCGGCTAGCTTAAGTAATCTCGTGAGATCATTCCTGATTGATAGGGCTTCGTCCTTCGTATCGGCTCCGGTCAACGCATCGTCGACATAGAAGTCTCGCCGTAGGATCTGCGCTGCTCTCGGAAATCGAGGTCCCTCGTCCTCTGCCAACTGTTTGAGACATCGGATGGCCAGATACGGGACTGCGGATAGACCGAACGTTACGGTGTTGAGTCGGTAAGTTTCGATCTCTCCGTTGTCGGCACGCCACAGAATCTTTTGGTAGGGACGATCTTCTGGACGTAGGAGGAATTGGCGGTACATCTTCTCGATGTCGCCGGTAAGGACATATTGAAATGACCGGAATCTCAATAGGATGTTCCTCAGGTCTTCTTGTAATTTCGGACCCGTATGAAGGGCGTCGTTTAGAGACACTCCCGTGGTACTTGAAGCTGAGCCGTCGAACACAACCCGTAGCTTGGTGGTGTCGCTCGATTCCTTGGTCACGCCGTGATGTGGTAAATAATATCCGTGGTCGGTGGCGTGATCCGTGTTGATCTTTGTCATGTGACCCAAGTCTAAATATTCTTGAATCACAGCACTATACGCGGTTTCATATTGTTTGTCGCGTTGGAATCGGCGATGAAGAGAGGCGAGCCTGCTCATTGCAGTGGCCTTCGATGACCCTAGTGAGGAAAGCTTTTCGTTGAACGGTAATGCAACGATGTATCTGCCTTCCTTGGTTCGTCGGACATGGTTTCGGAAATGTTCTTCACATAGTCGTTCCGATTCCGAAAGATGAGTAGTGGCCTGTCCCTCGTCGATCTCCCAAAACCGTGCGAGGTCCTCTTGCAGAGCCGTTGTGGTTGCGTGGAACGTATTTATCGCGGTTTGGGACGTGGGACTCCCCCCGATTACCCAGCCGAAGCGTGTTTTTTGTAGACGTAGTTCAGGTTCGCCTGGTTGTGCCAGATTGACCTGCCCGATGCACAGCGACGCGAATGTTGATCCGGTACTAAGTAAAACATCGATCGGGGCTGGGCAATGGAATTGTGGATCGGCTAGATGAATATTTCTGGGTAATCCCAGACTCGAGGGATCGATGGGCTCGCTTGGTACGAGGATCGATATGGCCGGGATAACAAGAAATCTCAATGTCTTCTTGTACTCGCCGTCCGTCGACGTGATGGTGGCCGTGGTGTAACGTTTTGCCGTGGTGCTCAAATTGTCGAGGGCTCCGATCTGGATCGCACATCTCCTTTGCCTTATACCGAGGGAGTTCGCGAGCCTGTCGGTCATGAAGTTCATGCTCGACCCAGTGTCGAGTAAGGCTCGGGCTCGGATTGGTTGTGCCTGTTTGTTCAAAACCTTGATCTGTGCTGTGGCCAACAGATCATGATGCAGAGGGGTGTGGGGAGATGTGTTTGTTAGTCCGATCCCCCTTGCTGTCGTAGTCTCGGACAGTCAGTTTTGCCCCGGTTGGGACTTGGATGAAGAGGTTGGGGTGGTGTTCCGGATCCGGGCTGAGCGTGACTCGTACGAGGAATGCTCTTTCGTACCTCTTGGAACCGAAGATGTATGCTTCCGTGAAGTATCGGATGTTCGCCTCGATTTGTGGGACGACCGCGACTTCGATGATCCCGATGGGGATTGTTCGGTGGAGGCTCGCTTGTGTGATGAACGACTGCCCGACGATCGACCGCTCGGTGCGCGACTGCCCGACGACCGACCGCTCGATGCGCGACTGTCCGACGACCGACTGCTCGGCGACCAACCGCTTGCCGACCGACCGCTCGACGATCGACCGCTCGACGATCGACCGCTCGAAGATCGACCGCTCGACGACCATGAATCTACCTGGGTTTTTTCGCGGTGTAGATACGTATGGTGTCGGTGACCGCAGATACGACACGAACCCGATGTACACTGTGTCGGCGAATGTCCTGTGCCTAGGCAATTTATGCACAACGATGCCTTCTTCACGATTTGAAAACGTTTGGTCGCTGATTTGGCCTTGAATATTTTGCAGTGTCTGATCTCGTGATGTCCGTTGCAGGTCGGACACACCACCGTTCTGCTGGTTGTAGCAAGGGTTCGCCCATGCGGTATGGTTGTTCGCTGACTGCGGTGTTTGTGTGTTGACCCTTTTGATTCCTTCTCTTTAGAGAGGAATTGAGTCCCGTTCGCCCGTGTTTTGAGAAAGTCTATCAGATGCTGATAGGATGGCACCTTTTGGCGGGGCAGTGTGCGTTGCCATTTACGCAGGCTGGACGCGGGCAACTTCGACGCGATCAATTCGATCATCGCTATGTTTGAAGTGACGGGCTCCTTTAGATGTTCGAGCGCCTTTAGATTTACGCTGATGGTTTCCAACAAATCCTCTAGGGCCTCTGGAGTTTCCCTTTTGATTTCCGGATAATTACGCATCAGATTCCAATGGCGCATGCAGATTTGGAGGGGGCAATTGAACTTGTCCTTCAGTGTATCAAGCGCGATGGAATAGTTGGCCTCTGTGAGTTCTAATGACTGGATACTCTGTGCGGCCCGTCCAGTTATAGATGAGCGTAGATGCTGGAACTTTTGGACATTCGTCAAACCTTCGTTAAGGTCCACTATGGATGTGAACGTGTCGTAGAAATAGGTCCAATTCTCGAGGGCACCGTCGAATTGGGGCACGCGGACCTCTGGAACGGTGGTCGGCTCTGGTTTCCGGCACGTCTCACCTCTTGTTGTAGTCGACGGGGTTGTTGCTGATATTTGCTCAAAGAGCTCTCGGAACCGCATGTCAAGCTCCCGATGCTCTTGCGATAACGAATCTACCCGCGCATCTTCCCCCTCATCTACCACACCTAACTCTTCTTGAACCTCGAGTATCCTCCTCCAAAGCTCATCGAACGAGCTGCGGCAAGATGCTAGGAAGATTCTGTTTGCCTTCCCAGACGCTTCGTACTCATCGAGTTCGCGCCTTATGGTTGCAAGTCGACGGGCTAGGACGCCTCGTCTCCGCCGTAACGTGCTGATTGATTCAGCTTGGGCCATGTTTGATTTTGATAATGAACGCCCTTACCTTGATCAAATGGACGTTGATCTGGGATTCTGTTGCTAATCGTTACGATGCGGCGTGGGCTCGTGTAGATGCTGCGCGACGGAGGTGCTTCTCTCCGATGGCGGTTCCCTTGCTCAGTTGACTAAGTGGTTGGAACTTGGATCTCACGCGACACTGTATAGTCACTGGTCAGTGCACTTTTTGGTGGCACGAGATCCGGCTCGAAGGACCATGTAAATTCGACCAATCGCGGGGAGACGTACTCGCGAGGAGAGTCGTCAACGGGGGTCGTAAATCCCCGTTACGATTATAACAATCGACACCACGAATTGATCGATCCCCTGATTTCCTTTGAGATAATGAGGGGTGATTGAGTTGGTATAACACTGGGATTCACAGTATTATAAAGTATATATTTCCAAGCACTTAGTTACAAAAGATTTGCGTGAAGAATGCGACTCTCGCGCTATGTGCAGACTGCCGCGTTAGGCGTTAGTTGGTAGACCGTCGCGTTAGGCGTTAGTTGGGAGACCGTCGCGTTAGGCGTTAGTTGGGAGACTGTCGCGTTAGGCGTTAGCTGGTAGAACGTTTGTCGCTCTTTTGTTTAATACGGAAGAAAGTTCGGTGTGGGTGTGCCCCTGTGCATAAAGAACGCGGATTCGTTGGTCCCACTTTCGTTAGGAAAAGTGAGGGTAACGAACCGCGGTGTCGATTGGTCATGCTGCACTACTGCTCGAAGGGATGAGTAGGGAGTCTTCTACCATCGTGGTGCGTAAATGACTGTGTGTATGAGAAAACCTAGCCTGTTTTATTACAGGACTATTCGGGTTTTCCTAATGGGTGCATACCCGCTTTCTCCGTGTTTTAAAGGCGACTAATAAACCCAAGGACACCTCTAAAACCGACTGTGTTTCGAGCATATTTTGGCTTGCAATTCTTCAAGACAATCGGATTGAAGACATATGGCGAAACAATGCAGGGAAATGAAAGTTATGGTGGGTCCTTAGGTTTATTGAGGGTCGAAGTGCCGTTACGCAGGTCGGTTGTTGTCCGGTCGCGCGGGCTGGCGAGCAGATGCTTTAGGCGTCGTAACATTCCTAAATTCCAATTAATAAGTAAAAACCGGAACGACCAAAATTCCCTGGACCGCGTAATCCGCATGAAAATACAAATTCAGCGTCGAATTCGAAGAGATAGATGAAAGAGGGATTCGATGGTAGAGCAAATCGGACGAACGGTTTGTAACACGAGACATTAATAAAGTTGGTGGAGCCGCGGAAAGCGGATGGAAATGGAAATTTTCCGATTTTAATATCGGCGAATGCATCGGGACGCGAGAAGAAAGATCAAAAGGTTGACTGTTGATTAATTTGAGCGGCACGCGAGCCACGAGCCCCGAGCCCCGAGCGTCGCGATGCTCGCGTGCGCCGAAGCTACTGCGATCGAGCGAGCGTCGTAACCTCGGTAAATAACCCGTCGTATAATATTACGTACACTGATCAACGATTCGGAAAGGGAGTTTCGCTAACCGGGGCATCGCCCCACCGTCGTGCGAAAATAAACTAATTAGCCTTTGGGGACGTCGAGGCATGCCCCTCGACGCCCCAGCGGATTTCAAGTCGTCGATTTTACAGCTAGCTGCTGTTACGTTCGAACCGTTTGTAAACCAGTGACGCGCAATTTGGGATAGCGATTGCGATCGAAATCCGACCCCTCTCGAGAATCCTACGGAAAGAGAATTTCTTTCGCAGTGGTTGGTCTGGCCGATCCAAGTTTCGGCGCGCGTTGTCGCGATGCCTAATCGCTGCGTTGTCGATCGTCGTTGCCATTGGAACGCGCGGCG
The DNA here is from genome assembly GCF_024542735.1 of Bombus huntii. Taxonomy (NCBI): domain Eukaryota; kingdom Metazoa; phylum Arthropoda; class Insecta; order Hymenoptera; family Apidae; genus Bombus; species Bombus huntii. Next base: position 482,042 of record NW_026099316.1, on the reverse strand, counting down.
AGCGAACAGCCGTGAGTTTGCTCTGTACACTCGAGGCCTGAACTTAAAGGCTTAACGACCTGTTTGCCGTTGCAGCTCGGCAGAAACGAATCTTCGGCGTTCGCCCGAGCTAAACCAGCGAATATTCGAGCGGCCTGCCTCGGAACGGTCGCTGAATTTCTGCTGAAAAATTAATCAACGCGGAACGTAGATCGCCAGTGATAAACACGTGAAAAACCATGCGCTGATGATGGGGGGGGGGGTGGAAAGAACGGCAACGGCAACGTTGTTGCCAAACGAATGTAATGAACGGGCAAATACGCGTTTGTTTGCAAGTACCCTACGGCGAGCAAATAACGTTACGCGAAATACGCGGCCCGGTTTCATCCTGTGTCGTCCTTTTATACACACGCGTGAAAAATTTCGCGGAAATTCGCACTGGCGACGCAGAATCGGTGCGCGGAAGAAATCTGGCCGACTCCTGTTAATAAATTTATTTCTTACAAAATTTACCCGTGGACCGCGCTATCCAGCCGCCCGTGTTTCCATCTCTTCGCCAGCAATTTGGCAACATAGTTTACGAAAAGTTACGGGCGCCGACTGGAGAGAACGGCGAGACCGGTTTTTCTAAAATAAAACGATCCTGCGAAATAGACGCGGCGAGTGCCACGGTCAGTCTTGGAAACTCGAGTCTCCGCGAAAACTCCTTCCGCTTCTGGCTATACGTACAAGTATATCAACGCGCGCCTTGCAACGCGTCTCGTGCCGTTTTTCTCCTATTCTGCTTGCACGTTTCTCAAAGAGAATACCTAATACCAAGGTGGCCTTCGCTTTACGCGTCTGTGCGATTCCAGCGATGGAAAAAACGTCACGCTGTTCAGCAAACCAGCGTGCAAGCAACGACAATACGTATACGACGTTGCATAAATCAACGATTGTTCGCGTATAGAAACTTGTAAAAAAAATCCACTGTCGAAAAATAGAAAAATTCGTACTCGTGCAAAGATCAGCGGGAAACGAAACGATTTTCGACTCGTAACCAAGCATTATAGTCATAGGAATGTAACGAAACGGCGCGCAAACAACCGACGCGAAACCATCGTGACGTAAAAGCATTTCGCGACAGGGAGCGCGGGTCCGACCGTAGCGAAAAACCAGCAGCCAGCCCGCTGTCGTTTCACCCAATGGGGGTGTTGTATCGATATGTCGAGGCAGCGTCGCTGAAACCTGCTGGTGGCAGAGAGCCAACGATAAGGGCCGCCATCTATCGACCGTAAGAGCCTCCTTTTGTATTAACGACGCTGTTCCGACTGTAATTGAGAGCCTCTGTACTCCGGCCCAACGTCGCCAGGTTATTAAATCCCGGGATATAAATTAGTTAATATTATCCACGCGCCGCTAGCTCGCACTCTTTTCTTCGCCAGAGAAATGGATTTTCCGCTAAACTTAAATTGCTTAGCGATCGCCGGATGTGAAAGTTTTATCGAGTTCGTCGATAAAGAGCTTTCGCGTACAACCGACCCGATCAACGTACCATCGACACGCGACAACTGCCAACGATTTACGACGGTTACGATGGTATTACCTTTTCTTCACGATACTTTTCTTTTTCTTTCTCTTCTTCCGCCGTATTTGAGTTGATCACTATGGTTGGTCGCTTTACGTCATCGTGTACGAGGGACACGCCGAATAAAGTTTGTGGAAAATCATTACTCCACGGATCCTTTTCATCGAGTGTTCCAAGATAGCCGTTAGTGGAATTTTCGACCTCGTTTAAGACCCATCAACGAGCTGAAATCTGCTCGCCAACTTTACTCGGAATTCAATGCTTTTCAATTACAAAGATTTTCCGGTTAACCGTTCCTTAATTAAACATGTAACTATACCGAAACGTTTAAATTACTTTTTGGACCTGGTATACAGGTCAAAGCTACTCCAGTTTACTCTGCTTTTTTCAGATCGTCCCTTTCAATTTCGCTGCGCGGAACGTCGGGAAAGGAACTCGAATACGAACGACACGAATAATTTGATAGAAAATCATCGTCGAAGCGAATTCGAAGCAAATTCGAAGCAAATTCGAAGCAAATTCGGGCCGAACGAATTCTCGCCTCGATTCGAAGCCAATATGCTTGTCCTTAAATTGGCTGTCCTCCTCGGCAGGATACCTACGAAATCGCAAATACGAGACCGACGATTCGTAGGAAAATCTGTGTGACCGCCGGTAATAAAATCTCCTATAATCGACGTTGGCCTGCTTACGTCAATCTGCTCGTGGCAGGTGTCCGACGATACAGGCTCAACGCGACATCAACCTCTTCGTTATAATCCGTACAAGCTTGGTCTCGTGTAACGGTAACGTTAGTCGTGTAATAGATATCGGCGTCGAAATCATTTCCCAATATATTTCCTGCGAAATTGCTTCGTAATTTCGTAGTAACACACCGACTGGCTATGTGCCACGTCACCGACTCGCCTACACCTCGCTATCTCTCCCTTAACGACAATTTTATTGAACCGAGCGGTCGACCCAGCTCGCCCGGTAAATACCTTCGCTCCTCTGGACACACCGACGATAATTGACCCAGTTCGATATCCTTGTAAACCGACGCCAGGCGTTTCTTGCCTCGTAAAGACGAATCTTTCGAACGGTGTCATTCGCGTTCAATTCGTTTTTCTAGCGTGGGGTCTCGAATCTTTAAACGACGAGAAACCTAATCACTTTCAGACAACTTTCGTTTAAAGACGAAAGAACGTAAAGAACTGGGTTCGGCCTTCTCCCATCTGCGTATCTTTCGGGGAGTCGATTGCGATGGTCATCTCCTTTGTCGGATACGATTCGAATTGGTCGAATAAGCTGGCAAGTGCTAGATCCGTCTCATCTCCTTCTTCCGTCGAATATTAGCGCCACTACGAACGCATAAGCCGAAAAATCTTGCCACCGTATTACGCCGAAATATTAGACGATGTTCATTCGCAAGCGATAAAGCTTCGCTACTGTTCGCGATCGGCGCTGCTCTACTACGAAATATCAAATTTATCGCGTAGCCGCGTACACGGGAGAAGGAAAGAGATCGCAAGGGCGGTATTTACCCAATGCGAGAGACAGGCTACGAAAGACGAGCACGAGCGACTACAAAGTTCAATCGGGCTCGATGAAGCTTAACTTGCTCCGCGGAGAGCGGCCATTTGGAATTCGAGTGGCGTGTACGGTGTGCTCGGAGCGTTAACGAGTTCGATCGTCATCGTAAATAAGCAACCAGCGGTCCGAAAAGTCTCGCCACGGTCAAGAAGACTTAAGAAGCCGTTCGCGGAAGATGGACGGCGCCACCCGCTACTTCTCGGCCGGAAATTACAGGTGACTTAGCGCGGTCTCTCTGCCCTCGCTTCTCTCGACAGACAGAGAGAAGCGGGCGCGGGCGCATCGTAAAATCCAAGCGAAGAGAAAGAAAGAGAGAGAGAGAGGCGTCGCTCGTCGAAAAACTCAGATGCGATCTTTCGCGAGTTCGTCGACAGTTTCTGCCTCGCTGTTACGTTTCTACCGCCCCCGCTGTATTTCGAAACGGAAGGGGGGCGCGATTCCGTCTGTCGGCTCTCTTCCTGCACGCTTCGTTGTGCACCGTCGCGCGTATCTAGACGCTGGAAACGAGAATTATGAAAATTTCGTGGAGCAGTTGCGCCAACTCTTCTCGTTTCTCGCCATTGAAATCGCAGGTGTCAGGTCGCGCGATCGATACAACCCCCGTTAAAGGATCGAAACGATGTTCGTTTGCGATTCTAGGCAAAATCGTTTCCTATTTAGCGTGAAAGTTCCAATTGTTTCTCTCGTCTAGTTAGCGCGCAAGCTTCTTCTCCTTTCCTTTCACTCGTTAGAAGCGAAATAGTTCAGAGATCCTCGCAGCGTTTCAAACATCCCGATGACTCTCTTCGTTCCATTGTCTTCGTCCAGTTGTCTTCGAAACGTTAATTTATTCGTTCGTTCTCCTCGTTGGCGTAAGCGCAAACGCGCTCGATCGGTTACCTCTATTTTCGTTTTTTTCTCTGGGTAGCGCGTCGAGCGAAAAGCGGGTGTGAGTGGCTTGACGGCTCGAGAGAGTGCGATCGAGGATTCCCGATGTTCTTCTCTGACGGATCGTCGATATACGTAGAACGCGACGAGGTCCAACTCGATGCCGCGTCGCGCGTTTCAGAGGATATCAGCCCTTTTCTCTCGCGATCCAGCAAGAAACGACGAGCCGAGCGAAGGAGGAGGAGTCAACCTCGACTGCGGTATCTGCGCCGACGACGCGATCCGAACGTAGCGATTGGAAGGTCGCTTTAAGCGTTAATTTGGCGATCTCGCGATCGATCGAGATCGGTGTCGGGATCGGCGTAATACGCGCGTACGATCCCATATTACGAGCGAAAGACGATTAAAAGACTTCGCGCTCGTAACCGTAACACTGTCCGGGCATGGTTGTCCTTGGGTTTACGACGCCTGTCGCTCGAGATCCCATTGTCTCGAATCGATTGTCCAACACTTTGCACCTGCTCCGATTAGTGCAACGTCGAGGAACAAAACAATGCAAGAACGATAAAACATAGGATATACATTAAATGATAAGGGATCGGGGCTTTGGCGCTACTTTGGCGGGGCTACTTTGGCGGCTTAAAAGAGACGAATACGTGGAATACGTCGATCGATCTCTCGTATCGAGGATACGGACTGGCGAACGTAAGACGGATCAAGTTTCGAGCAACGTTTCGAAAGGGCGAATAAATTGGAATTAACGCGGCTCGCTATAGGGCGAGTATACGGAAACCACGGGCTGCGATAATGTAACCCGCGGGATAAAGGCTTCCGCGTACGACTCGACGTACAATTGCCCTTTACAGTGTTCGCAGTGGAAAACGATCTGCGCACAGATCGGGGTGCGGCTTAATGCCAATTCACGGACAAAGGGTGACCGCGGACGAAAAAGAGAGCCACGGGATTCTTGGAGCGAGCGAGTAAAGTGAGAAAGGCCGGCTGCGCCGTTTCTTTCGACGTTGCTCTCTCGATTCGGAGATAACAGCGCTGTGTGCCGCCGGACGATTAATAACCGACTCGAGATCTAGATACGAATAAGTATAAAAAGGTTGGATCTTGGTTTCGTCGTTCTTACGACCATATAACGCTTCGTAGGACGTGACGATGTGAAACGAAGAATCCCTTCAGAGTGGAAAATGCCGCGACACGGACCGACGCGAAGGCCGACTTTGATACAAAGCCGAAGGTACTTGACTCCAACGACGTCGAGTATCGCTCAAGGGAGATCGGTCATGAAGTAAGGAAAAGAGGAGCACTCGTACGATCCTCGTCCCCCGTGCGATTAAATATCGCAGGGGTGCGGTCGATGGAGATCGTAAGAAGATTCGCGATAAAGCGATCGAAGCAGGCTTACGCCTGTAATCTTTGGAGGTACGTTAATATCGCGACTAAACGTCGTAACCTACGAAATCCGGAGAAGAGGGTCGCAGTTATTAATCGGGCAGCGATAATCGCCGGCTCCACGATATCCAACGAATTCATCCGCCCCCTCGTCCGTCGATACTCCGTCGTTCTTCGATCGTCGTTCTTAATTGCGCGTCTCAGGGGGACGAGAGCAACGCGTATCGCCACCACGCGTCGATCGACGAGGTATCGATTCGCTTCCGCGACCAGCGTCAAAGGCCGGGCCGACGAAACAACGTTATGCCACGCGTCGAGATTCGCGTTGCTCGGCGTCTTTCTCCGTGGGTCACGAAACCAAAAGGGAGGAAAAACACGAGGGATCCGTGAAAAGGCGTCGTTGTTCGATCAGCGTGTGTCCAACGATAAGCGAAGCGACGAGGACGCGACCTAACACCAACACGGGCAATTCCTTTTCCTCGGGTTTCTCGTTTTCTGGATGGACGATCCGGTCCGTAGTTTTTGATTCTCTACAGAGGAGTATACAAGTACTTGATTTGCAAAATGATTAGTTTAAAAGATATCTTAAATTTAACTTTTTTTTATTTTATTTTATTTTATTTCTTTTATTCCTTTTTTTATTTTATTTTACTTTTTATTCTATTTTTTTTATTATGTACCTTGCAATTCGTACAGCTGAACATTAAATTTAGTATTGTAGGACTTGTGTGAATGAGGAGGAAGGATAAGAGAGAGTTAACAAGTTTTTATGCTTTCATTAGTTTTTATTCACCTACAGTCTTGACTAAGAATATACAATTCAGTACTAATATATATAGAAAAATACAAATATCCACATAAAACTGTACATACAATCATACATACGAAACCATACATACAAAACCAGACATACAAAACCAAACTTGACTAAGAATATACAATTCAGTAGTAATATATATAAAAAAAATACAAATATCCACATAAAACTGTACATACAACCATACATACAAAACCATACATACAAGAATTATTATACTTAGAAAAAAAGTGTCTGGCAATAGTAGCGATTATTCGGGATCGAGGTATCCCAACTCCAGCCAGTATGCTGCCATATCTCTTGCGGATTCTCCCGGCTCTCGGTCCAGCAGCAACCTTGCAGTTATTGCTTCTCCTGGAGAAGGATCGATGTTGACTAGGCTCCCTGTCCGTCTCAACATGGTGAATTGGGCCACTCGATGTCTCTTCCCTTGGATCGGTTGTTCTCGTACACCTGGCAGAACGATTTTTCTAGCCCACGGTGCCATTTTTGCCAAATTACGGGGCAGCAGCCGTATTGAATCGAGACATTGCTCGCTCTCTAACCCCCAATCGATTAGAAAGACGATGTAGCCAGTCATGGTCCTTTGTAAAAGGATGGCTCTTTCCCAAGCGCTAGATTCCTTAAAATCTACTAGCACGGCGACTAGCATGCCTGTTCTTAAACTTTTCGCCTTCGGCAAGTACTCCACGGGATGTTCCATCATCTTCAAATTGAGTGTTTGGGTTATCTTCGGCCATCCAGCCAAACGAACCCACATGGTGGTAAGTGACTCGACTCGAACCACCCGGACGGGAACTCCTTCTCGGAACCGATCGTTTGTCTTTTGTAAAATCTCCATGGTATACTAGATTTGGAAAAAATTTCGAATGTTAATGTTCGACTATACTGATCTGCCTAGTTTACGTGTCTATGTCGGATGGTGCTGGCTCCGCCGGGAATCGGACCCCCCTTTATATACCAGCAGCACCGACCTTGCAGAGGACCCCCTTTATATATCAGCTGCACCGACCTTAGAGAGGACCCCTTTAAATATCAGCAGCACCGACCTTGGAGAGAACCCCCTTTATATATCAGCTGCACCGACCTTAGAGAGGACCCCTTTAAATATCAGCAGCACCGACCTTGGAGAGGTACTCGGTCACCGTTTAAGCTAAACGCACGTTTTCGTTTGTCTTTTTTCACGCTTTTCTTGCCCTCGCAATATTTTATAACAGTGTTATCAATACATACAGGCAAAATATATAGTCTATTTTTGATACACAAGTGTCAGATATCAATTATTGCTTTCCGTTAAAATAAATATATCATTATTAGATGCTCTTTTTAATATTCCGATCCGCATCCTTACAATATTTTACAATTTTTAACCTAAAAATGTCGCTAGAAAATAGAAAACGAAAAACAATTTGAAAAGCACTAGCTCGCTTGAATGTGAAAATTGTGACGTGGGTGTATGTGCTTTGCCCTGCTTTAAAATATATCACACTCAATTGTATTATTAATAATTAAAGTAAATTATTAAAGTTCACGTATATGTATCGTACCTTTAAGAAAAATTAACATTTAATTATCCAATGTGCTTGCGTAGAGAACAGCATTATCCGCCACATATTGCGGTGCAGTATCGTTTACGCGTAGTTCGCGTCAAACCCTGCCCTACGAAGGAACGTCCCCGCACAAAATTCAATCGTACCTAAGACGTTAAACCGATCCTTTGCAAGTTTTCTTCAAAGAGATACGCTATACGAGTTGTTTGATTGATATCCGAAAAGTTTCTTTCTGTTTATGAGGAAATAATAGACGCACAATGTTATTTGCTTTATATCGTTTTGTCGCATTACGTACGATCCATTTTGTTCTATTGAGATAAACACCGAGACATTTCACAGACTTGGTTTCACGTTTGTACGGAGGTGCTTTATTGTAAAAACGACGTTTGCGAAAAAAGACATTTTTCGGACAACCTAATATATTTCATACGATGCTGTTGCCAAGAAATATTTATTAACGAAATGCTAAAAACTGTTAGTTGCAAACAAATACTAGGGGAAATTGTTTTATCCGCTTTTACACGCAGAAGAATTTTACTGCTCAATAATATTGCTATTGGAACGAACGAGCCGTTTCGCTAACATCGGAACGAAGTAGAAACGAATCGGTACTTATCAAGGAGAAAACCTTGTCCAGCGTGGGGAAAAGTTTAAGGACCGATGTCCCTCGATCCACGCTGGAGACGGCCGATGAAACAAGGCGAATTAGCGGGAGATCGGGAGCAGAAGGCAGAACGGGCGGAATAGAAAAGGAATGGATACGGCAAGCTTCGGCCGTGCGATTTCGTATCACGTAGCGTTATCCCCTCGTAAAGTTGGCCACTCGTGCCACTAGCAGAAACTGTATGGCGGGCTCCGAGAGGATTTTAATCGCGCGACGGTCGAACGTATCGGTGAAATTACTGGAGAGCCCCGTCGACGTGCCTTTCGTTCCTGTCTGCCCCACGGCTCGGCTGCCACGGATCTAACAGATTGACCGGATCCAACGTGCCGGGTTACGAAACTTCGAAACTGGCTAGAATCGACTGCTAAGTTAATTGCCGGTCGCTCCCTCGCACCTACTCGTCTATCAGGCGACTCCAACTAGTAACCAACGAGGAAACCGCTGATGTCAGGCGTAAATTCAGCTGAAAATCCGTAGCGTGGAACGATGAAAGAGGCCGCACGGAAGAAAATAGCCTGGCGATCAAAAGGCTGGAACGTGCTTTCAGACCCGAACGCTTAGCTGCGCCGCCCCGCACCGAGATCCACTTTGACTTTCGCCCTTTGTTGCGAATATGACAGCCCGTTCGCGCTTTACCCTCGACGATCGACGCCGACCACGCTTCTGCCGCCTGTTATTTCCCAACCGTCCACCGTTTTGCTCCCCTTCTTTTTCATTTTCTTCTTTCCGCTCTTCTCCTTTTATCCTCTTTTCCCTTCTTCTCTCGCCGAAGCGCCGCGTTTGCTGTCGAGTTCGGCTACGATTGGCAAACACAAATCTTACGTGGACGCGCGATACGCGCGTTCCACGCATTTCAAATTTCACGACGTAACGTACTCGACGACTCAACGTAACGTGGAAAACGCGACAAGATGTTCGAATTTGGAATTATGCGAGCGCGCTGGGTCGATCGGCATGCCATCCGCCAAACGCGCGGCAAATAAATCTGTCGGTGTAATTTTAACGAGCCGCGATACCGCTCGAGGATTATACGGGTAATTTAAATTCCGCTCGCTCGATCGACGCGACTGATGGAACGACGATGAGCCGGCTGAGCCGAGATGAAATGATAAATTAGCGAATGAAACAGCCAAGTATAATGGAATGCCCGGTTAAATATAGAGCGTTTTAAACCGATTAACAGATAACTGCAAATTAGATCGTCCATTAACGCGGTTCGTCCACGTTCGAGCGGCATCGTTCGAGAATCAGTCGGAGAATTAGTCCGAGAATTAGTCAGAATACCCTCCGATCGATCGTTTTCCCCCCCGAAATCTGGCATTCAATCTGTTTCGATTCGCCATTCGCGCGATCCGAATTTAAGTTTCACGAATGTGAATACGAACGAGCCGTGCGTACCACTGACTATCGCACGATCGCTGTGGCAAAACGCTGGCGTACAATTAGCGCTATTTGCCGTTACGTGAAATATATTGTAAACGTTATTGCTCGCGCGTGGAAACTCGCTACTTCGCGCAGCCAGTCGAACTGTTCGATATTTATAGTTAGTCGACAAATACCGCGTACCTATCGTCGAGATTCTACGCAAGCATTGCGCGCGATAGAAACCCCTTCTATATCGTGCAATTGTCGTATCGAATAGCCGCTGCTCGAATTTCGCGCTGCGAATCGCATTCAAAAAATTTTATTTATCTGGAAATCGAACGTGCAGATTTTTTTTTTAATTCAAACGACGTAACCCGAGCAGTTAGATTGGCCGAATTTCGTTCTCTTTGGAAACTTTGAGACCTCCGAACAACCCGTCTCTAGATGTCTACGATAACTTTGAAATTCCTTGTAAATTCGACCAATCGCGGGGAGACGTACTCGCGAGGAGAGTCGTCAACGGGGGTCGTAAATCCCCGTTACGATTATAACAATCGACACCACGAATTGATCGATCCCCTGATTTCCTTTGAGATAATGAGGGGTGATTGAGTTGGTATAACACTGGGATTCACAGTATTATAAAGTATATATTTCCAAGCACTTAGTTACAAAAGATTTGCGTGAAGAATGCGACTCTCGCGCTATGTGCAGACTGCCGCGTTAGGCGTTAGTTGGTAGACCGTCGCGTTAGGCGTTAGTTGGGAGACCGTCGCGTTAGGCGTTAGTTGGGAGACTGTCGCGTTAGGCGTTAGCTGGTAGACCGTTTGTCGCTCTTTTGTTTAATACGGAAGAAAGTTCGGTGTGGGTGTGCCCCTGTGCCTAAAGAACGCGGATTCGTTGGTCCCACTTTCGTTAGGAAAAGTGAGGGTAACGAACCGCGGTGTCGATTGGTCATGCTGCACTACTGCTCGAAGGGATGAGTAGGGAGTCTTCTACCATCGTGGTGCGTAAATGACTGTGTGTATGAGAAAACCTAGCCTGTTTTATTACAGGGCTATTCGGGTTTTCCTAATGGGTGCATACCCGCTTTCTCCGTGTTTTAAAGGCGACTAATAAACCCAAGGACACCTCTAAAACCGACTGTGTTTCGAGCATATTTTGGCTTGCAATTCTTCAAGACAATCGGATTGAAGACATATGGCGAAACAATGCAGGGAAGTGAAAGTTATGGTGGGTCCTTAGGTTTATTGAGGGTCGAAGTGCCGTTACGCAGGTCGGTTGTTGTCCGGTCGCGCGGGCTGGCGAGCAGATGCTTTAGGCGTCGTAACATCCTCCCCCCGTTGAGAGGGCACCGATCAAATTCTGGCTGTGGAGTCTGGTGTGTCGTTGGTGACCTCCTTCGCTCCGTGTGGGCGTTCGGCCTCGTCTGGATCTGGGTGGATGGGTAAGGGGACCAGTCTTTTGACGCCGCGGTCCAGGATGCTTGTTGCCGTCTGCACGGTAGCGGTCCGGATGATTCCGTCGGCTCCTGGATGGACCTTGATTACGCGGCCCAAAGGCCACTGCATAGAGGGCACGTTGTCCTCCCTGAGGATTACTACGGTGCCTTCATGAATGTTGTGTTTGCCCTTGTCCCATTTGCTGCGGCGGGTTAACTCGTTTAGGTATTCTCGATACCATCGGCTCCAGAAGTGCTGCTTAATCTGGTGAATGCGCTGCCAACTGGATAGCCGTCCTGATGGAACTGTCCTGAAATCACGCTCCCGTAAACTGGTTAGGGTATCACCGATTAGAAAATGACCGGGAGTGAGGACAGGGGGATCTTTCGGATCGGATGAGATGGGAGTCAGTGGGCGTGAATTGAGAATGGCCTCAATTTCGATCACAAGGGTGTTGAGGTGTTCAAAGGTCAGGAGCTCCGTGCCGACCACGCGGATGAGATGGCGTTTGAACGATTTAACTGCGGCTTCCTATAAGCCGCCAAAATGTGGTGAGTTCGGAGGATTAAAACGCCATTGTATTTGTCGGTCGGCGAGAAAATTCTGTACCCTATCCTGGTGGTCGTCGGACTGCAATAGGGTCCGGAGTTCTTGCAGCTCCCGATTAGCCCCGACGAAATTGGTGCCGTTGTCGGTGAGGATCGTTGCGCAGTATCCTCGCCGCGAGATGAAACGGCGTAGCGCGGCCAAGAAGGCGTCGGTGGTTAGGTCGCTGACTAACTCTATGTGGACCGCCTTTGTCGCCAGACAAACGAATATGGCGGCGTACGTCTTGATTTTACGTCGGTTGCGGTCCCTCCTCTCCTTGATGTAGAATGGGCCGCAGTAGTCGATTCCGACGTTCCTGAACGGCCGCGATTCGGTAATACGCGCCTCTGGCAAATCACCCATCAAGTATTCCACTGGTGGAGGGTTGGCTCTGCAGCAGCGGACGCACCTTCTGAGAGTGCGCCATACCTGGCTACGGCCGTCGATCGGTCAATAGCGCAGTCTCATCGCGTATAGGGTAGCTTGGGTCCCTGTGTGATGATTGTTCCGGTGCTCTTGTTCTATAATTAGCTCTGTCACCGGGGATTTCGGTAGGATGATCGGGTGTTTTTGGCTGAAGGGTATGGCGGAGTTGGTTAGTCGCCCTCCTACCCGGAGTAGCCCATCTTCGTCGAGGAAGGGGTTTAATGGCTGTAGTTTCCCTCCAACGTCCTCGCTTCGATTTTTTTGGAGGATCCGAATTTCAGGCGCGAAATGCTGGGATTGTAAGATTTTTATTAGCCTGTTGTGCGCTGCGGTCAGTTCGTCTGTGGTGAGATGGGCAGTTCGGTGTTGCTTATGTCTCCATCGAAGACACCGGGCGACGATTCTTATTAGTCTTGGCCAAGACGAGTAGCGATGGAGGAGAGTGTTGTCGTTAACACTCGTCCTCAGACAGATCGTCTTCTTTTGCTCCGGGAGGTCGACTACCGGTATCGGGCTCCAAACCGGCCAATAGCTTTCGCTTTGCAGGAGCCACCTTGGCCCGTTTTTCCAAATGGACGGACATAGGAATTCCTTGGGCGTCTGGCCTCGGGAGATGAGATCGGCTGGATTATCGTCGGTAGGCACATGACGCCAGTCGGAGATATTGGTCTTGGTCTGTATCTCAGCGACTCGATTCGCCACAAATGTTTTCAAGGTGTGCGGCGAAGACCTGATCCAATGGAGTACGATGGTGGAGTCAGTCCAGTAGACTATCCGCGATATCTTGGTCGTCAGGGCCTGTTGTATTGACGAAATCAAGGACGTCAAAATAAGTGCCCCACTTAATTCGAGACGTGGTATGGAGAGCGATTTGAGCGGCGCTACCTTCGACCGCGCCGTGAGGAGTCGAGTCCAAATATTGTTCTTTCGGTCAGTCGTCCGCACGTAGACGCACGCCCCATATGCCCTTTCGCTAGCGTCACAGAATCCGTGGAGCTCAATTTTCGTTGCGGATTCTAGGATGGTCTTCCGAGGGAACCTTACCGCATTTAACAACGGCAATTGGGTGTGGTATTTGATCCATGCTGTGTGTACGTCTGACGGAAGGGATTCGTCCCAATCTACCTTCAATGTCCAGACTTGTTGCAAAATCATTTTTGCTCGAACGATTACCGGCGCGAGCAATCCTAGTGGATCATATATTTGTGCGATGACTGAGCTGATTGATCGCTTTGTGATTCGGGAAGTGTCACTGTTCGTCTTGACCGAATATAGTATGGTATCGTCGGCTGAATCCCAAAAGACGCCGAGTGTTTTTAACGTGGATGACTCACCGAGATGTAATTTCTGCTTGGTGTCTTCCTCAGGTAGCCCTCTCAGCAGATCCCGATCGTTTGAGGCCCATTTGCGGATATTTAGACCGGCTAGCTTAAGTAATCTCGTGAGATCATTCCTGATTGATAGGGCTTCGTCCTTCGTATCGGCTCCGGTCAACGCATCGTCGACATAGAAGTCTCGCCGTAGGATCTGCGCTGCTCTCGGAAATCGAGGTCCCTCGTCCTCTGCCAACTGTTTGAGACATCGGATGGCCAGATACGGGGCTGCGGATAGACCGAACGTTACGGTGTTGAGTCGGTAAGTTTCGATCTCTCCGTTGTCGGCACGCCACAGAATCTTTTGGTAGGGACGATCTTCTGGACGTAGGAGGAATTGGCGGTACATCTTCTCGATGTCGCCGGTAAGGACATATTGAAATGACCGGAATCTCAATAGGATGTTCCTCAGGTCTTCTTGTAATTTCGGACCCGTATGAAGGGCGTCGTTTAGAGACACTCCCGTGGTACTTGAAGCTGAGCCGTCGAACACAACCCGTAGCTTGGTGGTGTCGCTCGATTCCTTGGTCACGCCGTGATGTGGTAAATAATATCCGTGGTCGGTGGCGTGATCCGTGTTGATCTTTGTCATGTGACCCAAGTCTAAATATTCTTGAATCACAGCACTATACGCGGTTTCATATTGTTTGTCGCGTTGGAATCGGCGATGAAGAGAGGCGAGCCTGCTCATTGCAGTGGCCTTCGATGACCCTAGTGAGGAAAGCTTTTCGTTGAACGGTAATGCAACGATGTATCTGCCTTCCTTGGTTCGTCGGACATGGTTTCGGAAATGTTCTTCACATAGTCGTTCCGATTCCGAAAGATGAGTAGTGGCCTGTCCCTCGTCGATCTCCCAAAACCGTGCGAGGTCCTCTTGCAGAGCCGTTGTGGTTGCGTGGAACGTATTTATCGCGGTTTGGGACGTGGGACTCCCCCCGATTACCCAGCCGAAGCGTGTTTTTTGTAGACGTAGTTCAGGTTCGCCTGGTTGTGCCAGATTGACCTGCCCGATGCACAGCGACGCGAATGTTGATCCGGTATTAAGTAAAACATCGATCGGGGCTGGGCAATGGAATTGTGGATCGGCTAGATGAATATTTCTGGGTAATCCCAGACTCGAGGGATCGATGGGCTCGCTTGGTACGAGGATCGATATGGCCGGGATAACAAGAAATCTCAATGTCTTCTTGTACTCGCCGTCCGTCGACGTGATGGTGGCCGTGGTGTAACGTTTTGCCGTGGTGCTCAAATTGTCGAGGGCTCCGATCTGGATCGCACATCTCCTTTGCCTTATACCGAGGGAGTTCGCGAGCCTGTCGGTCATGAAGTTCATGCTCGACCCAGTGTCGAGTAAGGCTCGGGCTCGGATTGGTTGTGCCTGTTTGTTCAAAACCTTGATCTGTGCTGTGGCCAACAGATCATGATGCAGAGGGGTGTGGGGAGATGTGTTTGTTAGTCCGATCCCCCTTGCTGTCGTAGTCTCGGACAGTCAGTTTTGCCCCGGTTGGGACTTGGATGAAGAGGTTGGGGTGGTGTTCCGGATCCGGGCTGAGCGTGACTCGTACGAGGAATGCTCTTTCGTACCTCTTGGAACCGAAGATGTATGCTTCCGTGAAGTATCGGATGTTCGCCTCGATTTGTGGGACGACCGCGACTTCGATGATCCCGATGGGGATTGTTCGGTGGAGGCTCGCTTGTGTGATGAACGACTGCCCGACGATCGACCGCTCGGTGCGCGACTGCCCGACGACCGACCGCTCGATGCGCGACTGTCCGACGACCGACTGCTCGGCGACCAACCGCTTGCCGACCGACCGCTCGACGATCGACCGCTCGACGACCATGAATCTACCTGGGTTTTTTCGCGGTGTAGATACGTATGGTGTCGGTGACCGCAGATACGACACGAACCCGATGTACACTGTGTCGGCGAATGTCCTGTGCCTAGGCAATTTATGCACAACGATGCCTTCTTCACGATTTGAAAACGTTTGGTCGCTGATTTGGCCTTGAATATTTTGCAGTGTCTGATCTCGTGATGTCCGTTGCAGGTCGGACACACCACCGTTCTGCTGGTTGTAGCAAGGGTTCGCCCATGCGGTATGGTTGTTCGCTGACTGCGGTGTTTGTGTGTTGACCCTTTTGATTCCTTCTCTTTAGAGAGGAATTGAGTCCCGTTCGCCCGTGTTTTGAGAAAGTCTATCAGATGCTGATAGGATGGCACCTTTTGGCGGGGCAGTGTGCGTTGCCATTTACGCAGGCTGGACGCGGGCAACTTCGACGCGATCAATTCGATCATCGCTATGTTTGAAGTGACGGGCTCCTTTAGATGTTCGAGCGCCTTTAGATTTACGCTGATGGTTTCCAACAAATCCTCTAGGGCCTCTGGAGTTTCCCTTTTGATTTCCGGATAATTACGCATCAGATTCCAATGGCGCATGCAGATTTGGAGGGGGCAATTGAACTTGTCCTTCAGTGTATCAAGCGCGATGGAATAGTTGGCCTCTGTGAGTTCTAATGACTGGATACTCTGTGCGGCCCGTCCAGTTATAGATGAGCGTAGATGCTGGAACTTTTGGACATTCGTCAAACCTTCGTTAAGGTCCACTATGGATGTGAACGTGTCGTAGAAATAGGTCCAATTCTCGAGGGCACCGTCGAATTGGGGCACGCGGACCTCTGGAACGGTGGTCGGCTCTGGTTTCCGGCACGTCTCACCTCTTGTTGTAGTCGACGGGGTTGTTGCTGATATTTGCTCAAAGAGCTCTCGGAACCGCATGTCAAGCTCCCGATGCTCTTGCGATAACGAATCTACCCGCGCATCTTCCCCCTCATCTACCACACCTAACTCTTCTTGAACCTCGAGTATCCTCCTCCAAAGCTCATCGAACGAGCTGCGGCAAGATGCTAGGAAGATTCTGTTTGCCTTCCCAGACGCTTCGTACTCATCGAGTTCGCGCCTTATGGTTGCAAGTCGACGGGCTAGGACGCCTCGTCTCCGCCGTAACGTGCTGATGGATTCAGCTTGGGCCATGTTTGATTTTGATAATGAACGCCCTTACCTTGATCAAATGGACGTTGATCTGGGATTCTGTTGCTAATCGTTACGATGCGGCGTGGGCTCGTGTAGATGCTGCGCGACGGAGGTGCTTCTCTCCGATGGCGGTTCCCTTGCTCAGTTGACTAAGTGGTTGGAACTTGGATCTCACGCGACACTGTATAGTCACTGGTCAGTGCACTTTTTGGTGGCACGAGATCCGGCTCGAAGGACCATGTAAATTCGACCAATCGCGGGGAGACGTACTCGCGAGGAGAGTCGTCAACGGGGGTCGTAAATCCCCGTTACGATTATAACAATCGACACCACGAATTGATCGATCCCCTGATTTCCTTTGAGATAATGAGGGGTGATTGAGTTGGTATAACACTGGGATTCACAGTATTATAAAGTATATATTTCCAAGCACTTAGTTACAAAAGATTTGCGTGAAGAATGCGACTCTCGCGCTATGTGCAGACTGCCGCGTTAGGCGTTAGTTGGTAGACCGTCGCGTTAGGCGTTAGTTGGGAGACCGTCGCGTTAGGCGTTAGTTGGGAGACTGTCGCGTTAGGCGTTAGCTGGTAGACCGTTTGTCGCTCTTTTGTTTAATACGGAAGAAAGTTCGGTGTGGGTGTGCCCCTGTGCATAAAGAACGCGGATTCGTTGGTCCCACTTTCGTTAGGAAAAGTGAGGGTAACGAACCGCGGTGTCGATTGGTCATGCTGCACTACTGCTCGAAGGGATGAGTAGGGAGTCTTCTACCATCGTGGTGCGTAAATGACTGTGTGTATGAGAAAACCTAGCCTGTTTTATTACAGGACTATTCGGGTTTTCCTAATGGGTGCATACCCGCTTTCTCCGTGTTTTAAAGGCGACTAATAAACCCAAGGACACCTCTAAAACCGACTGTGTTTCGAGCATATTTTGGCTTGCAATTCTTCAAGACAATCGGATTGAAGACATATGGCGAAACAATGCAGGGAAATGAAAGTTATGGTGGGTCCTTAGGTTTATTGAGGGTCGAAGTGCCGTTACGCAGGTCGGTTGTTGTCCGGTCGCGCGGGCTGGCGAGCAGATGCTTTAGGCGTCGTAACATTCCTAAATTCCAATTAATAAGTAAAAACCGGAACGACCAAAATTCCCTGGACCGCGTAATCCGCATGAAAATACAAATTCAGCGTCGAATTCGAAGAGATAGATGAAAGAGGGATTCGATGGTAGAGCAAATCGGACGAACGGTTTGTAACACGAGACATTAATAAAGTTGGTGGAGCCGCGGAAAGCGGATGGAAATGGAAATTTTCCGATTTTAATATCGGCGAATGCATCGGGACGCGAGAAGAAAGATCAAAAGGTTGACTGTTGATTAATTTGAGCGGCACGCGAGCCACGAGCCCCGAGCCCCGAGCGTCGCGATGCTCGCGTGCGCCGAAGCTACTGCGATCGAGCGAGCGTCGTAACCTCGGTAAATAACCCGTCGTATAATATTACGTACACTGATCAACGATTCGGAAAGGGAGTTTCGCTAACCGGGGCATCGCCCCACCGTCGTGCGAAAATAAACTAATTAGCCTTTGGGGACGTCGAGGCATGCCCCTCGACGCCCCAGCGGATTTCAAGTCGTCGATTTTACAGCTAGCTGCTGTTACGTTCGAACCGTTTGTAAACCAGTGACGCGCAATTTGGGATAGCGATTGCGATCGAAATCCGACCCCTCTCGAGAATCCTACGGAAAGAGAATTTCTTTCGCAGTGGTTGGTCTGGCCGATCCAAGTTTCGGCGCGCGTTGTCGCGATGCCTAATCGCTGCGTTGTCGATCGTCGTTGCCATTGGAACGCGCGGCGAGCGAACAGCCGTGAGTTTGCTCTGTACACTCGAGGCCTGAACTTAAAGGCTTAACGACCTGTTTGCCGTTGCAGCTCGGCAGAAACGAATCTTCGGCGTTCGCCCGAGCTAAACCAGCGAATATTCGAGCGGCCTGCCTCGGAACGGTCGCTGAATTTCTGCTGAAAAATTAATCAACGCGGAACGTAGATCGCCAGTGATAAACACGTGAAAAACCATGCGCTGATGATGGCGGGGGGGGGGGGGGGGGGGGGAAGAACGGCAACGGCAACGTTGTTGCCAAACGAATGTAATGAACGGGCAAATACGCGTTTGTTTGCAAGTACCCTACGGCGAGCAAATAACGTTACGCGAAATACGCGGCCCGGTTTCATCCTGTGTCGTCCTTTTATACACACGCGTGAAAAATTTCGCGGAAATTCGCACTGGCGACGCAGAATCGGTGCGCGGAAGAAATCTGGCCGACTCCTGTTAATAAATTTATTTCTTACAAAATTTACCCGTGGACCGCGCTATCCAGCCGCCCGTGTTTCCATCTCTTCGCCAGCAATTTGGCAACATAGTTTACGAAAAGTTACGGGCGCCGACTGGAGAGAACGGCGAGACCGGTTTTTCTAAAATAAAACGATCCTGCGAAATAGACGCGGCGAGTGCCACGGTCAGTCTTGGAAACTCGAGTCTCCGCGAAAACTCCTTCCGCTTCTGGCTATACGTACAACTATATCAACGCGCGCCTTGCAACGCGTCTCGTGCCGTTTTTCTTCTATTCTGCTTGCACGTTTCTCAAAGAGAATACCTAATACCAAGGTGGCCTTCGCTTTACGCGTCTGTGCGATTCCCGCGATGGAAAAAACGTCGCGCTGTTCAGCAAACCAGCGTGCAAGCAACGACAATACGTATACGACGTTGCATAAATCAACGAATGTTCGCGTATAGAAACTTGTAAAAAAAATCCACTGTCGAAAAATAGAAAAATTCGTACTCGTGCAAAGATCAGCGGGAAACGAAACGATTTTCGACTTGTAACCAAGCGTTATAGTCATAGGAATGTAACGAAACGGCGCGCAAACAACCGACGCGAAACCATCGTGACGCAAAAGCATTTCGCGACAGGGAGCGCGGGTCCGACCGTAGCGAAAAACCAGCAGCCAGCCCGCTGTCGTTTCACCCAATGGGGGATTGTATCGATATGTCGAGGCAGCGTCGCTGAAACCTGCTGGTGGCAGAGAGCCAACGATAAGGGCCGCCATCTATCGACCGTAAGAGCCTCCTTTTGTATTAACGACGCTGTTCCGACTGTAATTGAGAGCCTCTGTACTCCGGCCCAACGTCGCCAGGTTATTAAATCCCGGGATATAAATGAGTTAATATTATCCACGCGCCGCTAGCTCGCACTCTTTTCTTCGCCAGAGAAATGGATTTTCCGCTAAACTTAAATTGCTTAGCGATCGCCGGATGTGAAAGTTTTATCGAGTTCGTCGATAAAGAGCTTTCGCGTACAACCGACCCGATCAACGTACCATCGACACGCGACAACTGCCAACGATTTACGACGGTTACGATGGTATTACCTTTTCTTCACGATACTTTTCTTTTTCTTTCTCTTCTTCCGCCGTATTTGAGTTGATCACTATGGTTGGTCGCTTTACGTCATCGTGTACGAGGGACACGCCGAATAAAGTTTGTGGAAAATCATTACTCCACGGATCCTTTTCATCGAGTGTTCCAAGATAGCCGTTAGTGGAATTTTCGACCTCGTTTAAGACCCATCAACGAGCTGAAATCTGCTCGCCAACTTTACTCGGAATTCAATGCTTTTCAATTACAAAGATTTTCCGGTTAACCGTTCCTTAATTAAACATGTAACTATACCGAAACGTTTAAATTACCTTTTGAACCTGGTATACAGGTCAAAGCTACTCCAGTTTACTCTGCTTTTTTCAGAACGTCCCTTTCAATTTCGCTGCGCGGAACGTCGGGAAAGGAACTCGAATACGAACGACTATTTCTTTTCTTGCCCCTCGATATCCGCACTACGCACGCGTTCGTTACGCGTTCGCGACCGTTGCCACGTATGTCTTCTTCCAAATATTCGACGGAAGGATGTAGGAAGCATGTCGGCCTTACACTTTTATGATATGGCGCTTTGTATCGCGAAGCCATCGAAAACAGTTCCGTCGTCGAGTCCCGCCACGAATATATGGGCGGTGTAAAGCAGACCAGTAAACAGCTACATACCGTTTTATACGAAAGTCCCAAAAATGGTGGCGAAAATTACTTTTTTGCGGATTGGAAATATCAACAATAAATTCTTACTTATTATATAACGCAAACCAGAAGAAAAAGAATAAAAACAAAATAACGCATTTGCAATTCGTACGTCGCTTGATGGGTCAATTAATTGGGCATTTTCGTGACGCCGACCTCAAGAATACTTCATCAACTTCTGGAACAGCAGAAAGACTAAACGGCCTTTTACATGTCATTCGGCGAGATGACACAGAAGGAAGTAAAGATCGTGTGGTATGTTGTAATCGGAAAATCAAAGGTAGAAGAAGAGAATCGATGTACTATTATGCCACTCGTTTGGTTAAACCGGCCCTGCATACACGCAATTGCTTCGAAAAATACCACACCGTGCAAGTATATGAAAGGAGTCATAAACGTAGCAAAAGTAAGTATCTTTTCCTGGATTTTGACAAAAGAATTCTGTTATATTCAAACAAAGTCCTAGTTTTTATTACGCAAATGTTTTTTCGCATAGAATTAACACCAATGAATAAACGGATAACAGAAGAATTAAACGAAGTGGAACTAGTACAGTGCATAAAAGTACTATTGAAATCAAGCGAAAACATGAAAAGATCGAATTCCGTACCCGGATTACCTATAGAAATCATGTCTATAGAAATCATCTAAAGCACAAAAGATAAAAGCAAGAAAAAGGATAGTAACACGGGGAACCAATCATCCTACAAAGAATTAGTACATTAAAATAAAAGATCAAACGCAACGGTGAAAAATTACTAGCGTTGCTGGAGAAGAAAAAGAAGAGCAGAATAAAAGAGGAACAAAGAGAGTGAATACGAAATTAGAAAAGCTTTCCACAACTTCATAAGAAACTACTGGAAATGTAGAATGGAAAACATATCCAAATAAAAACCCAAAGAACTTTCACCATCGATTAACTGCGTCTTCCGCCCAAAAAACCACAACATAAGTGATATACTCTGACACAACCAGAACGGATACAAATAGGAATTCATGAAAGCCGACATGTACCGTCACACAATTCGACGAAGACAATAATATAATCATTATCGATAACCATGAGATACTAAACATACTAACATAGAGAAATAACATTTATTGTCTGGATGGTTATAAAGTATAAGGAGAAAGCTTAGGATATTGGCAAAGACGACTGAATTCCAACTGAAACATTCAGCATATACCGAATGGGAAAAACGGTCAGAGTCTACTTGGGGGTACGTGACTGCTGGGCCGCATGGGCACGCTCCGCGTTACATAGACGAAACCTTGAGTATCTCCAAATAAAGGGCCTAAAAAGGCTAATTTGGGAAGTCATAAATTAATCGTCTATACTAAGAGCACGCATTGAAACAGTCCACACACAAAATAGCCACATAAGAATATATCAGCATAACTAAGTTGACTGTTACGTCGCGTAACACTCTACCTAGCCGAGGCCACACACCGAAGGCAATATGGCAACCAGATGTCTTCGGATACTCGCAGCGTATCCTCCATAGTTTCAAGGACCTTCCATAAATTTCACAGATTTCCTAGAAAAGGTCCTTCAAACGAAACAAACATCTGGTTCGGAGGAATTTCTAGAGACTATTGTCTACCACGGCGAAAAAGGGAAAGGTAGTATTTGTCACGTACGCTGCAACTTTCCTCCCACTAACCACTTTCTCTCGAGGGCGGTTAAGACCCTGCGTCTAACCAATTAAAAACGAAGCCTATTCCCTCACTCTCCTAACACAAATCGTCACGAACAAATCCGATGGTCCCGTGCGCTAGACACACCCGATCCTTAGCTTTCCTCCGAGACAGCATCGTCTACCAAGAGTACTGATTTTACATCCTTCGAACGGTCAACATCCTTCCACCCGGTATACACACCCGTAGATCAGTCACTCATCTCGTACATACGCATCAGCGTAACTATCCTCGTTATAAGTTGTGGAATAAACGGTGAAATATAACTTACTACTGTGTCATATTCATTCAACCACCTCTGTTATCCTAACCGAAACAGGGGAACGACTACTTCGCGGCGTCGATTCACCGAATCGTAGCGAGAATTTACGCCTCTCGCTGACGCGTTTTCCTCGCGACCGCGTCTCTCCGCGAACGGTCGTAACATTGACAATCCAGATTTAATTCTATCTGACATTTCCACAAATTAAAATAAGTTAGATCTAACCTTCAAAAATGAACAATAAAAAAAATTATCGAATTTGGTAACATTGATTTAAAAGAACCTACCTAACTATATTTACGCACCTTTCACACATCTACTCCTGCAGCATAATATTTAACAATTGCCTAAATGCCAATTATTTCTCCATTCTGGAAAACAAGAAAGGCAGTAGCATTAAAAAAAGAAGGAAAAGCAACAGTGATTCTGTCAGCTATACCGATGAATTAGACTCTTACTCAACATTTATAAAGTATCCGAATCTATGATAAATAACACTATATACATTGAAAATAACCTAATTCCGGGCACCCAATTTGGCTTCAAATTTAAACATTCAACGATACATGCAATTACAAAATTCATCATATATCTCTTGGGCAAGAGACGAGAGTGATTGCGTCGAAGCGGTGTTCATAGATTTAGAGAGGGCATTCAACACATTCTGGCTGAATTTCTTTCCTTAAGCTCGAAAAAGAGAGCTTCCACACCACGTAATAAAAATAATTTGGAAATCACAAATTAATATAAGCGAATTCAAAACAATTCTATTCGGGCCGTACATTTCCAAAATATCAGATGCAAAAAGCAATTCCGCCTACACGATATCTACGATACAATAGCAACATATCCATTCCTCACAAAAAAGTCGTTTGCTATTTAGATATACATTCGGATTTCAAATCGAACAAACACACGAATCTACTGCAAACAACTAAATAATAAAGTAAAAATATTCTGCTGCAAACTTCTAATAAAGCTGATCCTGATGTACGGTTGCCCGATTTGATTTAAACAGAAAAGCCAAATTGGTTCAAATGTAAGTGTCTGAGATCATACTCAATACATATTTAACCATTATATACCATTTATAGGTTTTAGATATTTTTTGTACAGTAATATCGAATAACAAAACTAGTTACTTCAGCAAACGCTCATACCACATTGAGTACACTCGTTCTCGCATTCTTCTCCTGAAGAAAGGAAAAACAATATTGTAGAAAAGTACCACTTTTGTAGCGACTTAAATTCAATCATTAACTGAAATGTTAAAAATGTAAATCCGACACAAAATATTGTATGGCTACGTCATACCGTCGCGTAACGGTACTTTTGCCAAAACCACATTCCAACTGAAATTCTTTCTTTATTAAGAATATATACGTGTAATATGTATTTTCTCGGGCAATAAATGTTATATATATGTCGGGTTCACATTATGACTAGGGTTAGGGGCGTGAAACGAATCTTCATTTGGATTAGACATTTTTGTTATGCAATATTTACTACTGCAAATAGGATTATTACAGCATTTGACAAGTAACCGTGGTAATTAGATACTCGAGAAGCCAATGACAATGATCCTAGGTTCAATAACGAATCCGCGGTCAGCGGGATAACAAAATGCCCTTTTTTTTCAAAGTCCAAGTTCTACTCAACTTGCTTGTCTACGGTACAAGTATTACTAAACTAACTATTTGTTAAAAAGTAGAATATTCACCGAGCGTAAAGACGCTATGTAACTCGCTGATGTGACCTCACGAGAGAATAACTTTCCGTCGTGATGATGCTGCAGAGGAAATCTATGATGGGGTGTGTCGCAGAACATGAGATCATCGGATTCGCGGAGAGATG
Source organism: Bombus huntii (assembly GCF_024542735.1). Taxonomy (NCBI): domain Eukaryota; kingdom Metazoa; phylum Arthropoda; class Insecta; order Hymenoptera; family Apidae; genus Bombus; species Bombus huntii. The sequence goes on along the minus strand of NW_026099316.1, from coordinate 457,461 downwards.
CCTTCGTCCGGAAAGTGAGGGAAAGTGACGTTGAGAGAAAGTTGCTAGCAGGAAACGTCGTTCGTGAGAAACATAGATTTCCCCTATCTTTTCGTAGTTGGGACAAAGACTGTTTGTCTGTTTGAAGGACCTTAGTTAACTAAATCTTGAGATTTATAACGGGTCCTCAGGCTAGCTGAACATGTACTGTGGAGATGAAGAGGGTCTGCATGTCGTGATCCACGAACAGCAACTGTTGGAATGTTTACTGTCGAGTGCCACTACAACTATTTTTTTTTTTTTTGTTGAGGTTATTTGATGTATAAACAGAGAAAGTCGTGGATAAATTGTAAGGTAGATAATATATTTTCATACAGAAGTGTAATTATAAGTAAGAATACAATTTGAACTGGTCCAAATCCGCACGCTAGCAGTGTTACCCTATAACTGAAAACCCCGAAGCCAACGTCGCCTGTCTACTGTTTAAGGTCTGCCTTCGTCGCTGTCTTTTGTCTATACGCTCTCGATGGTTTCAGTACTTGAGAAAACTAAAAAGACCAGATGTAGAGTTTTCTTAGAAGTAATGACCACTTCAACACTTTTTGACGAGAGCTACACTATTACTCCATACCTTTGTTAGACAAAACGTTGATTCCTTGACCGCGGCTACGTTCGGCGACTGATTGTCGCCTCGAGCCGAAGCTCATTGTCACATATCTCGAGCAAATACAATCGGATTGAATGACGATAATTGCTTAATTACGGCTATGGTAGAATCTAGGTTACAGTGTTAAGGGATTTTCCCAAAGTTCCAAAGGGAAGGTTCCGGTGTCCTTTCATCTCCGACATATAGAAATATAAATAACACTCGTTCTCGTCCATTTACGGAAGTCAAGCAGCGCTATGGATAGTACTTAGATAGTTTACACCAAATAATAGCCATAATTTAGAACATGTTACGTAACAAACAATTTTACGTAACAGGCAGAACAGTTTAAACAAAGTATCTAAAATCAAAGACCACCCATAACAAGAAGCCGTGAACTCCCCTATTTTATTTAATTTATCGCGATGTAAATTGTAGCGCAAATAGCGATAAAAATAATGAAGCAATAACATTCGCAGATGACCTACTAATATGCGCGAGAGACAATAAAGCTTTAAAATCCAAAAGCCATCTACAACAAATATTGGACATAATGTATGGCTATTTATGGACAGTAGAAATTAATATAAACAAGTAAAAGAATTTTATTCTAGCTGTACATCTCCGAAATATCAGGGACAAACTACGATGTACGCAGCTATGTCAAGAAATTTCGTTTATACGACAGCAACAATAACAACCAACCATTGTTTCCTGCAATGGAAACACGAATTGAAGCCTAAATTGAAAAACACGATTTCAAACTACTTGCCCAGGCTGTTGTTTTAGAATCATCTCGTTATCAGTCCAACAATTGCAGAACAATCACTGAGTAGACGTAAATGAAATTGATAAATAACGAATTCTTTGCAATAATAATACTTAATGAACAAAATGGAGACATTTTGCAAATGGGTCCAGTCAATGGACTACTCTTAAAAGATGCAAAAGGTTTCATCTCGATAGCTCGATCCAATCCAGAATAACTGATGAATTTGTATACATAAAAATTGGATTTTTGTAAAAAAAAAAAAAATAGTTTACAAAAAAGAAATGGAAAAATATTTTATATCTGAACCAACGGAAAATTATGTCTTACAAGGAGCAAAAAGTGTCATTCCGATTGATCAAGCCGTTTCCGAAAAATCGGTAAACATAACAAAAAGATAAATATACATGTCGAATTGAGACATTTTCCACCTTTTCCAATGTCGATGTCATGAAATGTAAACCTTTTTTCGCATTTCTAGCAACAACTTCTAAGTCAGTACTGTGTACTAAAATAGCACCTAATATATTTGATAATATAATTGATTAGTTTCAATTCCATTCTTTTTAAACAAAAAATGCTATTGGTTATTTCCAATTACTGAGTAAATCGCTTGTCATGAAAAACTACGCACTACTTGTTTTCCTGCAAAATTCGAAATCCTCAAAACCTTCAATAATTTGTTCATTTCAGTGGAAACTAAAATATCTCTTTATTGACATTTTTTCGTATAGAAGAACACAGTTCCCGTCAAAATCATTTTTTCGCTACTTTAATTCTTAATGAATCAAACAAATTTCGACATGTACCTAACCAAGTATTAATTACACCGAATCAATGAATGATTATGCCAGGACTTGAAATATTAAACTTGCGAGTATCACGAATTTCTACTCAGAGAAGGTGAAACGTAATATGGCGTTAGAAAAACACTATTCGTCTGCCAGGAAGAGATAACTGCATCGGTATAAACATTAAACTGAAACCACAGATTCTACACGCGTTTGCCTTTTTCAGGCATACATCACTAATGTTACCTGAAGATAAATTCTCGCCTACGCTTTCTAATGCTTTACGCTTCACTCACTCTCTCGTTGTCATTACTTGAATACAAACACAGAATAGTATTCTTCCCTAATCTTTCAGAAGAACAAAAATGATTTTTAATAGCGATACGTTACAATTTATAATCGTACGTCTATTACAACCTGTTGTTTTTATTTTAAAACAAACAGAAATACATACCTTATCCAAACATCAACGATATTTTATCAACAAGTGACGGTTATTATATCAACTGAAATTTTGTGGTATATTTACTTAACACGCAAAATAACAAGTCATCTGGTGGCACCAATTGATATCTACTTTTATTTTATGCATTTCATAGTAAAAGATCATTCGCATTTATATATTAACCCAAATATAATATAATCTTAAACCTAAATTTACTAATTGTGGATATTTATTGACAGATGGTAATTTAAAAATTCATATCCATACTCCTTCCTATTTTGCACATTTTTTTGTTTTGAGAGGAGAGGAGAATGCAGTTACGCATAACTAGGTACGTTAGCGCGCGCCTGGATTATGCGGGACTTGGCAAGATGATAGCACCTCTACCCACCAAAAAACCCCTCCTCTGTCTCTCTCCTCTGTCGGTACAAGAACCAACCCTGGAACCACCTCTCGGCATTACTTCAGGGTTGGTCTTCTTACTGAGTGTACCTCTCATCTTATTATGATCTTCTTCTAGTTAATCCTCTCCTTCTTCTCTCCATGTTCCTCTCCTTATCTTGTCTATCTGATTGAGCTATCATTTTCTTTCGGCAAAGCCCTTGGAATCTAGCCCAGTTCTCCTCGCTATTGACGACCACGTCGATTACGTTATTGGTTGCCAGTATTTCGCCTACGTAATTATCCAACAATGTACTTCCATTGTCCCATCTGGGGCAATTGAACAACGCATGCTCTGCATCTTCACCTTCGACATCACAATCCCAGCATCTTGGGTGTGTCTCTTTCCTAATCGTTCTCTATTAAAAATGCAGGCGTCGTCAATCAGCTTTCTGGTCCAATTATCTTCTCTGCAATAGAGCTACTCTTCCCTTCATCTTTTATTCGATCACTATCGACATCTTCGGAATGTTATTGTTTTTCCGTATTGCTAGGGCTTTGACACATATCGGTGTGGCATAAAGCACCACCGACTCCCGCACTCCGTAATAGTTTCCTAACTGAGTCGGTGGGCCCATTGACGTTCGGCAACGATGTCCTTGTCACAGACGAAATTCGAGCAACTGTATATAACAAACCGAAATTCCGAACGCTTTATCGCGTGTGACCGTCCGGTCAGCACCCGTTCTCAGCCGCCTGAGTGGCATTCGATCACTTCAGCCGTTCTCCGAATTTTACACTAAGTATAAACAAAACCTTCTCCCACTCCAACGATTGGAAGAATATAAATGCTCCCTTCAAAATCATTCAGTCAGTCTAATAAAAAAATTCTTAACTAATCCAAGTATCGAAAGTGTATCATCGCGAACCGAAAAAATTGTATAAATTGAGTAAAAAATAAAAAGAACAATCTCCTTTTCGGAAATTAACAAGTTCCTTATTTTTACCTTAATTTTACACGACATTTTTGGCGATCCGTGCCAGGATCTATTCACTTCAGTGCAAACGAAATTACGATTTCGGCGTACGCGCATCATTGAAGATCGAAGGATCAACGGACCCAGTGCGAATCTTTGCTACTACGAAGGCCTGCAGCAACTTTCAACGTTCCACTACGATGAAACTAGACGAGAGGACTACGGTCAGCGCAGAGCAACCCTACGAATAAGATTCGGAATCTAGAACCAACCAGAGAGGAAACATCCCTGAGACTCCTCAACGGTCATAGCTACTACGGTAAGCTGAAAATCTGGATTCATTTTCACGATACCGTGTGAGAAAACCCAGTTTCTCAAGCGCTTCGAGTCCAAATAGCAACAGTAGTTCAGACTCAATAAGCTCAATTAGAATCATGCCCACATCACGAAAAGACAAAGTCGAAACTATTGAAACCGTTTCTACAAACGGAGGTACGGACAATTCGATTCGTGCCATACTCGACGTGATACAAAAACAAATTGAAATTCTTGCGCAACGTGTAGAAGAGACACAACGGACGGCCGACAGTGAAAATAAGAAGCGTGCAGCGGAAATAGAACTATTAGGCAAAAATATCTCTAAAATAAAAATAGGACGCGACGCTACTACAGAACTAGGCTCCCTTATTACTATGGACGAATCTGTTGCCGCGAGAGATAGAACTTCCCCACCATGCGTTCCAATTCGAACAGAAGAAGGCAACCATCCCTCTTACGAAGACCGTCCACCGCAATTCGCCTCTCCGAGCTTACGGACCAAAGACGCGATAGTATGTATTCCGCAATTAAACGGTGAAGACAATATCGGAGTCGAAGAATTCATACGCGAAGTACGCGAATTACGAGCCATGTGTAGCGAACCCACGCTATTATTAAAAACGATCAAAATCGGGAAAATCGCGGGTAAAGCCGCAATGGCCATCTGCAATATACCGATATACGAATACGGACACCTGTACGATGCCCTAAGACGAAACGTAGCCACCCAAGACTCTGTTAGAGAACATCAAGACCAGCTACGCGAAACGAGACAGCGTCACGACGAAAGTGTGCAAAGTTATATCATCAGGTTCCGCAGAGCACTCAATAAGTTACAATACAGTATAACGAACGAATACCGTGACGAAATTACTAGACGAGCTATGAACGACAGGATTTTAAAAGACTCCGTGATCGATTTTATCCGAGGCCTGAAAGGCGAAATAGGACAATTACTACTCGCCAATCCACCATACAATATCCTTGAAGCCGAAAAGAAAGCCACCGACATCGAGCGATTCTTCGGGGAAGATCGAAATCGACGACCAAAACCAATAGAACGATTACGACTCCCTGAGCAGCAACGACTAACAACCAATAATCCTAATCCGATCACTAAAAAACCAACTCCAACACCCAATCCAATGCCAAGAAGCTTCCGACAAACCGAACAAATACCACTTGCCCAAAGGACACAATTAAAATGCTTCAAATGCAACCAGATCGGACATGTCTCCAGTCAATGTAAAAATTTTCGAACACCCAGCCAATTTCCGAGACCACCAGCAGTCCACAATCTCGAGACACACAAGGAAGAAATAGAGAAACCAACAGACCAGACCTACGAATTAACGCCACAACGGGAAGACTACCCACAGTACTTTTACGATCCGACGGACAGCGACATAAATTCCTCATTGACAGCGGAGCAGGAATTAATATACTCAAGCGAAGATGCGTATTACGACCAAGAATAACAAAAGAACGGAAATTCTCGATGGGACACTCTAAATTTGAAACCAACGAACACGCTTTGATAAAACTATTTGGCAAAACTCTAGAATTTTTTGTGGTAGAAGACAACTTTCCAATTATAGAAGACGGCATATTCGGTTTGCCAGCCCTATCTAAATTCAAATTTGAACTCTCGAATCATTATTGCAACAGGAAAACGACGTACCTCCAAAACAAGCAGTGTCAAAAACAGTCTACCTGGAAGGAAAACCGACAACGATATGCTTTATCAATTGTGGTGAGTGCCCAGCCAAAATGACTAATTTTATCGAAAATTCAAATACGTACGATCAAGTCTCCACGTTTAAAGATATAGTTAGACTTTCGCATATAGAGAAAACCCTCCGTGAACCAATCGAAAAGATATTGCTGTTCTACCTCGACGTATTCAATCTAGAGACCGACTTATTACCATGCACTAACCTTGCTAAACACACAATAACGTTAAAAGAAAATAAAATCATTAACACAAAATCTTACCGACCGCCTGAATGCCATAAAGAAGAAATCAAACGACAAATGGACGAAATGCTACAAAAGAACATTATAGAACCATCTGATTCTCCTTACAATTTACTAGTCTGGGTAGTACCAAAAAAGGCATACGCCTCAGGGAAACAGAAATGGCGAATTGCAATAGACTTCAGAAAAATAAACGAACTAACTGACCAGGACGCATATCCATTACCTGACATAGACGACATACTATCCCAACTAGGCAACGCAAAATTCTTCTCAGCCCTCGATTTATCCTCCGGATTCCACCAAATCCCAATGGACATAGACTCTAAAAAGTACGCAGCATTCTCCACACCACAAGGACACTATCATTACAATAGGATGCCATTCGGTTTAAAGAATACACCTGCAACATTTCAACGCATGATGGATACCGCGCTAAGAGGACTCATAAATAAACATTGCTTCGTATATTTAAACGACATTATAATATTCGGACAGTCGATTGAAGAGCACAATAGCAACCTCGCGATAGTATTGCAACGCCTACGCGAACTCGGACTCAAAATACAGCCGGACAAATGCGAATTTCTCAAACCAGAATTAGAATATCTTGGACATATAGTAACCGCCGAAGGTGTAAAGCCAAATCCCAAAAAATTAGAAGCCGTTAGCAATTTCAAACAGCCACGTAATCCCACAGACATCAAATCGTTCTTAGGACTAGCAGGTTATTACCGTAAGTTCATAAGAAACTTTTCTAAGATCGCGAAACCATTGACCGAACTTACAAGAAAGGAGACATCATTTCATTGGACAGATAAAACCCAGGAAGCATTCCAGACATTAAAAGACAAACTCTGTTCATCACCCGTACTAAAATTCCCAGACTTTGCGAAACCATTCACATTAACGACTGACGCCAGTAACGAAGGTATAGGTGCAATCTTATCACAGGACGGACATACATGTTGTTATATCTCGCGAACTCTAAACCCACCGGAACGAAATTATTCCACTACAGAAAAAGAACTTTTAGTAATAGTATGGGCCGTGAAACGCCTCCGACAATATCTGTTAGGACAGAAATTCCTCATCCGAACCGATCACCAAGCACTAAAATGGTTACAGAATTGCAAAGACCCCTCATCACGCTTGACGAGATGGCGACTAAAACTAGAAGAATACGAATACGACATAGAATACACGAAAGGAAAAGATAATACTGCAGCCGACGCACTATCTAGAATACATGTTCTGACCAGACGACTCGAAAATTTGAACATAGAACTCGATAAAAAATATCACGATTGGGAAAAATCTACCGACGCGTTACCCAAAATTCTCAAAATGACTCCGAACCGTAAATCTTTCTATCAATTATCCAAAACAGAGCTAGGAAATTACGACAGAATCGAATGGTTAACTAAATTAAACGAAATTATTCATATAAACGAAAAGATAGGTATAGGCGACGACAGTTTCACAGAGACCGAAAAGAACGCGATCAAACAAATTTTATTATTCCTGAACGACACTGTAAAAGAATTAAATTTTGCATGGGAACCAATTCAAACATATAGCGACGAAGAAATAGACGAATTATTGAAAGAAAATCACGATTTAGTAGGACACCCCGATATACAAAAGACATACGACCGCATTCGTGAACGGCACAGAGTACCAGATTTGATGAAACGCATACAATAACATATAGAATCATGCGACACCTGCCAAACATCTAACACTACACGTATCAGACCGCGCGAAGAACCTTGTATCACCGACACACCCCTCGAACCAAACGATAAAATTGCTATGGACTTATTAGGCCCACTGAAAAAGACGAAAAAAGGCAATCAGTACATTCTATCCATACATGACGAATTGACAAAATACTTAATACTCGTACCACTAAAAACTCAGCAAACGGAAACAATTTGGAACGCACTCTTGAATCATTACATTTACATCTTTTCCGCTCCAAAAAAGATATTAACTGACCGCGGACAGAATTTTATATCTAGTTTAATGCAACAGTACGAAGACGCGTTCAAAATCAAACATATCAAAACGACATCCTTCCACCCACAAAATAACGGATCGTTAGAACGGACACACGCAGTAATAACAGACATGTTAAAATCGATGCAGCGAAATTCGGATGAAGAATGGGACGATCAACTTAACTTTGTATGCCTTGCATATAACACAATGATACACGACTCTACTGGTTACACGCCATTCGAACTCACATTCGGACACCAAGCCAATCTTCCCTCCACAATATCCAAGAATCCCCAACGCACATACGCAGACGAAGTCACGTTCCGCAAAAAGGAATGGGACTCTAGACTCCGACACGCTCGCGAAACATTGATCAAAAGTAAACAGCGATATCAGCGCGATCAAAAACGTAAAATTATAAAACCTCAATCAGTTTTCAAAGAAGGAGACTCCGTTTTAATACATAACGATCATAAAAGGCATAAACTTGATGTGGAATGGTTAGGACCGTACACGATTGATAAGGTATGTACTCCATACTATCTGATTCAAGACAAAAAGATACACGGTAATCGTTTAAAACCTTACTTTCCAGGTCGACGCTCCTCTTTGCCGGAATAGTATCCGCGCAAATAAATATTACACCATTAGAAGGAAACTCTGTATTCGTAGAAAACATAGGAAAAGGATATTTATACAGCGACACTGCCAATGTAATAGTAGGATTAGACACTAGCGACATATACGAACAGATAAGCGCAATAGAATCATATAAATTAACAATAGACTCACGTGCAATCAGCAAACAATACGTCGAAGAGTTAGGCGGATTACAAAATCGCATCAATAACCTAAAACAACTCGCAAAACACTTGAAAGCGTTAACACATACCCGGAGCACACGAGGTCTGCTTAACATCATAGGTTCCGTATCGAAAAGTCTGTTCGGGACTCTCGACGATGATGATCTTACGCTCATAAACAAAAATATGGACGAACTATTCGATGATAATAATAAAATCAAGACCATAATAGCTAATTAAACAGCACTTATTAGAAAAATTGTAAACTCAGAAAACCTAAACCACTTAGAGAGATCATATAGTGATATATTAAAATTACAACAGCAGGCAAATATCGATAGATCTATGCTTAAGATAATCATGAAAGTCGGCACCGCGATGCAAACTTTACACTTCCAATTAGATGAAATAGTTAACGTCATGATATTAGGCAAACAAGGAATAATTAGTCCACAAATACTTGACCCCAATGAATTCATAGAAAATTACGCCAAGGCAATAGGTAGCCAGATGTACAACACCGCGATTTCTGCCAAAACCGAACATTTTCAATTCATACTCGACATCGGTGATCTTAAAATCTTCACAATAGATGACAAAATATTTTTCAAAATCATAGTACCTTTAGTCTCTAACACAGAATGGAACATATTACAAGTATATCCTATGCCGAGTAAAAGAAATGGAGTATTTTTGGCTCCAGTAGTCGAACATCAGATGTATTTAACTTCAGGTCTTTCATTTATAAACGCTGATATCGAGTATTTCAACAAACTTTGTAAGAATCGAGCCGGAACCACTATATGCAAACAAACACTACCAATCCATGACAGAAATTCAAGAACCGATTGTCGCAGCGAAATAATAAATTTCAAACCACACATTGAACATTGTCAAATAACTGTACTTAAGATTGAAGACATTAGCTTTATACCGCTCAAAACTAGCAACTGTTACATTGCGATACCAGCAAATCCGATAGAAATAGACACAATTTGCCAAACGAAACATACCTTACAAAAACTTGACAAGCCTTCCATCATAAGAGCTAACACTTCTTGCGATTTATTGTACAAAGACGAACACATGCGTATAGGCGAAACAAAAAACGAAGTCATATACGAAATCAAAACAAAAACCCTAGCGCTCAAAACAAACGATAGTTTCACTCATCTATTAGATAAACTCCAGCGAGCACCGAAAATAATAGATAATTTACAAGGCTATAAAACAACGATCGATAAAATAGGCGACGAGATAGAAACTCTTAATTTCGAACACAGAATTAAAAATATACAGTATTGGGGACTAACCACGCTCCAGATATTAGGGTACATAGCATTAGGCATACTAGGTATATATGGATTAAACAAAATAGGGGTATTCAAATGCATCAGGAAATGTATACCGAACAAATAATGTATCAATTTATTTTGCTGCCGAAATGAAACTGTAATCAACAGCCACAATGCGACAGCCCCACCAGTACCACTCACCCTGGGCTCAACACCCAACATCTATATTCCAACCAACACATACCACTCAGATGAAGAGGAGGAATCAGCTGTAATTTTCAAGCCACGTCAAGTCCGATTCCACAAAAGTCTTCTGAAGAAAACTTGAGGGATCAAGTTCAATCTAAGAAGGGGGGAATGTCACAGACGAAATTCGAGCAACTGTATATAACAAACCGAAATTCCGAACGCTTTATCGCGTGTGACCGTCCGGTCAGCACCCGTTCTCAGCCGCCTGAGTGGCATTCGATCACTTCAGCCGTTCTCCGAATTTTACACTAAGTATAAACAAAACCTTCTCCCACTCCAACGATTGGAAGAATATAAATGCTCCCTTCAAAATCATTCAGTCAGTCTAATAAAAAAATTCTTAACTAATCCAAGTATCGAAAGTGTATCATCGCGAACCGAAAAAATTGTATAAATTGAGTAAAAAATAAAAAGAACTTAATCTCCTTTTCGGAAATTAACAAGTTCCTTATTTTTACCTTAATTTTACACGACATCCTAATCGCTCCTATTAGGGTATCAACCATGACACACACCTTTCCTAGATGTAATGAGAATTTTCTATTATTGTCCTATTGCACCCCAAGATACCTAACCTTCTATTTAGTCATCAACAGGTACTTGCCCATATTGACGTCCTTGACCTTGTGATACGATTTCCGGTAAGTAGAATCACCTCCGTCTTGTCTTGAGCTAATTTCAATCCAGTTTCGGTACACCACCGATTCTTCTGCTACTTCAATATCGGGCCTACCACCAATCGTGGGACTCCTCTGAATTTTCCTACTAGGCTTAAAGGGATCACCTTCCTCGTCTCCCCTAGTCTTCGGTGCAACCGATATGGTGACGTTGTCACTTATTCTGATGTCCGACACTATCCTTGGGTTTTCAATACTAACCGCCAACCTCTTGCTATTCGCCTTTGCGCCAGTCGCTGTTACTGTACAAGGGGGTGCCTGGGGTTCCACCTCCTAGCCAAAACCGTTCGAATGTATCCAATCATAACCGAAAGAACTCGCCAAGTCGTCAACAAAAAGCCAGTATAATAGAAATAAAAAATATATAACGAATAAATAAATAAATAAGTATCTAAGAGCAAAACATAGTTATATCCTCATAATTAAATATTATCTTAGAAATTTCTACACAGCTACAATAAACTAAATCTATCAAGCTAAATTTATATAACGCTAAAATAAACTAAATATATCAAGCTAACGCCTGCGCTTCAATAAGAGGCCTGATGATACATACGCAGATCACCGCATGTATAAATAGATAATATAGTAATAAATAAATAAACAACCAGCTAACTAAATAAATAAATAAATGAATAATAACTAAATAACTAAATAATAAATAAACCAACATAACTAATAATCAATATTAATAATAAATAAGTAAATAAATAAATAATATCAAAACAAATAATACATAAATAATCAACCAATAGTTAAATAAATAAATAAATAAATAAACGAGTAAAGTAAATAAATAATATAAATAAGAAACGCATATACCTGCATTCCCCAACCCACACGACGCCGCGTAACTCAAATAAAGCCTCCACGTACGCAGCACCCGTCATACTTATTTATTCTTATTTATTCACCAAGGAAGTTTGACTCGAGTGGCGAAATAAATAAAATAAATAAAATAAACGATATATAACTAGAACTCTGGTCGACCCGACTTTATTTCTTCGTAATAGGAACTTAAGTCGAGCCGGCCGTACATACCCTAGTGTGCTGCCCGTAAGGTGGCGACGCCACACATCGACGCGACAAACCACCTCGCCTGCGCATCGTTCGGCACCACGCGTACGTCCTGCCACTACCATTACAATAATGGCGTCAAATCTATCCACGTGCGCGTCTCGATATTAAAGAAAATCGCGTATTTCTTGTATCTCACGTTGTCGCGCAATGCGAGTGCTACATCACATCCAGTAATACTCAATAACAATTCTTACCCGCTAGTATAAACTCTACGGCGAATACAATCCTCTCCACGCCACGCAGGTGCTCGCCGAGCCCCTGTTTGCCAGCAGGAGCCCGAGACCCGCTGCCCAATCGGTAAGCGTCCGTCCCCGAGAGTTGGTCCTGGGATTTCCCCATTGCATCGAGTGGGCATTGAAGTCCCAGAGGACGAGTACCTTGCGGGGGAGGCATCTCCCGACGCACTCGCCGACCCGTTCCAGGAAGTCCCTGTACGCAGCCAGGTCGATGTTGGGGGAGTCGTATACCGCTACCACCATTACTCCACTCCCGTATGGTCTGGAAGAGCAGATCTTGCGCCCTTCTCGACCTACAGAGATTGCATTGGAGGAGGCGCTTGAACTACTCGGTCACCTCTATGGCCTCCTCCCGACCATCTGCCGCTGCTGCTTTGGCGGTTCTCCCTGGTGTCCTTTCCGCAGCTGCTGGCTCGCGGATTGATCTCCTCCTCTTGACTTTCGGGGGGGGGGGACATTCCGCACCGCCCATCCTGTGATTGGCGGGCGTCCCGAGCGACTCGCACAGGGAGCACTTGGGAGCAGAGGCGGGACAGCCTCTGGCGCGGTGTCCGCTTCCGCCGCACCTGTAACACAGGTGCCCTCGATCCTTGCTGGACACGCATGTTGCGCGTACGTGCCCCACCTCCAGCACCTGAAGCACTGCAGGGGCCGCTTCGGGATGGCTCGAATCCTCGCGGTTGACCAGCCCAGGGCTATTTTCCCTGCCTGGGATACTTTCCGGGCTCCTGCCACCGGGCACTTGATCCAGGCAGACCCTAGGCCACCTCTGCCGCCGTTCTCGCCGACCTGAACCTCCGCGCAGCCGCATCCTGCCGCCGAGGCCAGTGCTTTCCGCAGCTCCTCCTTCTTGACCGAGATGTCTATCCCGGTATCTCGAAGCTCCGCCATCCAGGTAGGCGTGGCGACTCTCACCGCAGTTGCGTCTAGCGCCTCGGCCAGACGCGTCGCCAGCAGCGTCGCCAGCAGCGTCGCCTTTTCCCTGTTCCTGTCTCCAGGGAATCTGATGATGATGGCGCCCGTCATCGCCTTCTTCATCCCCACCTGCTCCACGCCGAGCTCCGAGAGCGGGACCTCCGGCTGCCTCGAGGACGTCGGCGTACGACATCCATGCTCCCTCGTTCAGCGTCAGAGTCACCGCGGATGTTCGCGGTGCGCGAGGGAGCGTGACCGCCTTGGGTGCCTGCGACGGTCCTCTGCTTGTTGCGGCGGCGCTCGCTTTCGCCGCGCCTGTCGTCCTGGGCTGGGATTGCTGCTGGCGTATCCTCGTCGGCGGTGCCACGTTCGCCCCTTTCCTCGCTGTCTCTCCTCCAACGGCGACGGCTGTCTTCCTCTGATTTTTGTTCTTCCGTCTCTTCTTCCTCGCCTCTACCACTCTCCACTCCCCACCCTCCTGCTCCCTCGGGAGTGTAACGTCAATTCACATCAGAGACCAGGCCACACACCACGGATAGGATGGCACCCAGATGTCTGCATATCCTCCCTCAATAGTCTTAGAGTAATGTTGTCTCATCGAAATTTGTTACTTTTCATCCAAACTCTAAGGTAAATATATTAAATTAATATACACAATGTATCCGGTTGATCTCAGACCACACATATATTTCGAAATTTATTTTTTATTTATGCCAAATTTAAATATATATTATTCGTTTTATATGATTAACAAACCATTCCTTATTCAAGTCAACTATATAATATTTTCTCTATTGTTGTGCATCTTAACTCTTATCATTCTAGTTGAAATTATAAATATTCGATTCAATTGCATTTTGTTCATAATCGAAGTGCCCCAGGATCAATGGATATTCGACGTGGAGACCGAATACTAGTTTTCTTGCCATTATTTCACGGTTATGCGTTCGGAATGATGAATACGGCAATAAGTTGCGGTGCAGCTGTGTACATAATGGGAAATTTCGAGTTAGAAACGTTACTCAGTTCCGTAGAAAAATACAGAATTACGCATATACCATTGGTCCCTCCAGTTTTAGTTGGTCTTGCGAAGCATCCAATGGTGCCAAATTACGATTTCAGCAGCGTGAGAGAGATCGTTTCCGGTGCGGCACCGCTTCCGCCGGATGTAAGTTTTTCGTCCAAACTACCCAACGTAATACGTTATAACGTTATTCTATAAAACGTAATACGTTATAACGTTATACCATATAACGTAATACGTTATAACGTCATACCATAAAACATAATACGTTATTACGTTATTCTATCTAACGTAATACGTCATAAAGTTATGCTATATAACGTAATACGTTATTACGTTATACTATATAACGTAATACGTTATAGCTTTATACTATAAAACGTAATACGTTATAAAGTTATACTATATAACGTAATACGTTATAATGCTACACTACCTAACGTAATTCGTTATAACGTTATACTATATAACGGAATACGTTATAACGTTATACTATATAACGTAATACGTCATTACGTTATTCTATATACCGTAATACGTTATAACGTTATACTACCTAACGTAACACGTTATAACGTTATACTATATAACGGAATACGTTATCACGTTATACTATATAACGTAATACGTTATAACGTTATACCATATATCGTAATACGTTATAACGTTATTCTGTGGAACGTCATACGTTATAACGTTACACTATATAATGTAATCCGGTATTCTCTTAGACGTAATGAGTTATAAAGTTATACCATATGTCGTAATACGTTATAACGTTATTCTATGGAACGTCATACGATATAACGTTACACTATATAATGTAATACGGTATAACGTTATACTATATAACGTTAAACCGTTATAACGTTATTCTATAACACGTAATACGTTACAACGTTATACCATATAACGCAATACGTTACAACGTTATACCATATAAATTAATACGTCATAACGTTATACTATATAACGTAATACGTTATAACGTTATACCATATAATGTAATACGTTATAACGTTATTCTATAAAATACAATACGTTATAACGTTATACCATATGACGTAATACGTTATAACGTTATTCTAAGTAACGTCATACGTTATAAAGTTATACTATATAAAGTAATACATTATAACGTTATGCTATATAACGTAGTACGGTATAACGTTATACTGTATAACGTAATACGTTACAACTTTACACTATAAAACGTAATATGTTATAACGTTATTCCATATAACGTTATACTATATAATGTAATACGTTATACCTTTAAACTTTAAAACGTAATACGTTATAACGTTATACCATATAACGTAATACGTTATAACGTTATAGTATATAACGTAATGGGTTATAACTTTACACTATAAAACGTAATATGTTATAACGTTATACCATATAACGTTATACTATATAACGTAATACGTTATAACGTTATGCCATATAACGTAGTACGTTATAGCGTTATTCTATGTAACGTCATACGTTATAACGTCACGCTATATAATGTAATACGCTAGTACGTTATACTATATAACGTAATACGTTATAACGTTATACTATGTAACGCCATACGTTATAACGTTACACTATATAATGTAATACGTTATAACGTTATATCATATAACGTAATACGTTATAACTTTATACTATAAAACGTAATACGTTATAAAGTTTTACTATATAACGTAATACGTTATAACTTTATACTATAAAACGTAATACGTCATAAAGTTAAAGCATATAACGTTGTAGTATATTACGTAATACGTTATAACGTTATACTATACAATGTAAAAAGTTAGAACGTTATTCTATGTAACGTCATCCGTTATAACGTTACACTATATAACGTAATACGGTATAACGTTATACCATATAACGTAATATGTTATAACGTTATACTATAAAACGCAATACGTTATAACGTTATACCATATAACGTAATACGTTATAACGTTATTCTATGTAACGTCATCCGTTATAACGTTACACTATATAACGTAATACGGTATAACGTTATACCATATAACGTAATACGTTATAACGTTATACTATATAACTTAATACGTTATAACGTTATACCATGTAACGTAATACCTTATAACGTTATTCTATGTAACGTCATCCGTTATAACGTTACACTATATAACGTAATACGGTATAACGTTATACCATATAACGTAATACGTTATAACTTTATACTATAAAACGTAATACGTTATAAAGTTTTACTATATAACGTAATACGTTATAACTTTATACTATAAAACGTAATACGTCATAAAGTTAAAGCATATAACGTTATAGTATATTACGTAATACGTTATAACGTTATACTATACAATGTAAAACGTTAGAACGTTATTCTATGTAACGTCATCCGTTATAACGTTACACTATATAACGTAATACGGTATAACGTTTTACTATATAACGTAATACGTTATAACGTTATACCATGTAACGTAATACGTTATAACGTTATTCTATGTAATGTCATACGTTATAACGTTACAGTATATAACGTAATACGGTATAATGTTATACCATATAACGTAATACGTTATAACGTTATACCATATAACGTAATACGTTATTACGTTATTCTATATATCGTAATACGTCGTAACGTTATTCTGCTGAACGTCATGTGTTATAACGTTACTCTATATAATGTAAATCGTTATAACGTTATACTATATAACGTAATACGTTATTACGTTATTCTATCTAACGTAATACGTTATAAAATTATACTTGTCGGAGATAAGATGACACCGGTGCCTTCCCTCTGAAACCTCGGGAAAATCCATAGAAACATTGTAATTAAAATCTACAGTTGTAACTAAACGATTTGCCGTCATTCTAACCAATTGTATTTGTTTAAGTCTTGTGACAATGAGCTTGGGCTCAATTCGACAATTAGTCGGCGAACGTGGCCGCGGTCAACGGGACGAACTCTCCATTTAACAAAGGCATTGAGTAATCCTATAGCTCTCCTTAAAAGAAAGATTCGTAGCGGCACTTGGCAGTAAACATTCCAACGGTTTCTGTCCCGTAGCTTGCCACACGCAGATCCTATTCTCCGGGCAGGATGTTTACCAGATGTCGACGCGTCTCCACAGTACGTGATCGGCTAGCCCGAGGACCGTCATAAACACTAATATCTAGTTACCTAAAATTCTTCAACAGATACACAGTCTTTGTCCCAGTTACGGGAAGACAGGAGAGACCTATTTTTCCACGAACGACGTCTCCCACTAGCAACCCTCCCTCAAGGGCAGCTAGCATCCTTTTCTAACTACCGATATGGAGATTGGCCAATTAGCAGCAATGTCAATTTCTCTTACATTCCGAACGTAGGATGTCCCCGACGAATCCGATGATCTCGTGTCCTTAGACACACCCCGTCTTTGTTTTCCTATGGGGTATCACCGGGGCGGGAAGTCATTCTCTCTTGCGGTCTCATCGACAAAAAGGATTAACTCCTTACGGTCAGCGAATATTAACGCAGAATCCGACTTAGATTTTTGCGAGTGCGTACGACTACCGTCCCGTTGTCCGCGGATTCGTTATTGAACCTAGGATCATTGTCATTAGTCTCTCGAGTATCTAATTACCACGGTTACATGTCCGGTTCTATGGTAATCACATTTGCACCAGTCAATGTCTTCTCTATTGCATAACGACAATGTGTAATCCAAATGAAGATTCGTGTCACGCTCCTAACTGTAATTCTAATGTAAACCCGAAATTTAATCGGGTTAAAATTAGAATTTAAGGAGCGTAACGATTGTTTGTTCGACCAATCGCGGGGAGACGTAGTCGCTAGGAGAGACGTCAACGGGAGTCGTAAATTCCCGTTACGATTATAACAATCGACACCACGACTTGATCGATCCCCTGATTTCCGTTGAGATAATAGGGGTGATTGAGTTTGTATAACACTATGATTCACAGAATAATTAATTATATATTTCCAACACTTAGATTACACTGATGAGCATAGATAGAGAGATAATCACTTATCGCACGAAGATAAGATAGATATGTACGTTAGAGCAGGGCTCTTATAATTGGATTTAATGTATTAGTGGACGTAGCACTATAAGATATTTAGCAGAGGAAATGTATGCTCGACAATACCGAGACCGACTCTCGTGTTATGCTTAGACTGCCCCGATAGGCATTAGCGTTACTACTTAGTAGTTGACTTTTCCAACGATGTAGAAGAAGCGAAGTTGAGTGACGATGCTGTGTCGGAGGAAAGCTAGTGATGGGTGTGTCTAGCGCACGGGATCATCGGATTTGTTCATGACATTTTAGGTCAGGAGGTGAGGCCAGTATACATTGCCTCGGATTGGACAAACGAAGGTTGGAGGACTAGGAAGGGCCTTAACCGCCCTCGATAGAAAGTTGCTGGTAGGAAGCATCGTACGTGAGAAAAGCTAACTTTCCCGTGTCAAGCCGTAGTAAACAATAGTCTTTGGAAACTGATTTAGAAAAGACATTTGTTGGGTCCGAAGGACCTTAGCAGGCAAGTGACTCGAGTGTATGACGGGTGCTTAAGGCTATTGAGGGTACGCCGTACGGTAGAGCGGACATCTGGTGTCCGTCTGACCCGCGGTGTGTGACCTGGGCCAGGCAGAGAGTCGCCCGGCGTAACAACGATTCTTCGATTGAATTGGTCATCGTTTTACACAACAGAGATTATATTTACGCGAATATACAAGATTTTACAAAATATTATGAATATTGAGTTTAATGAATGATAAGATTAACAAACGATAAGTTTAACTAACGATTAGATTAAAGAATAATAAGTTTAACGAATAATAAGAGTAACGAATAATATGTTTTACTAATAATAAATTTAACGAATATTGAGATTAACAATTTATAGGTTTTACGAATAATGAATTTAATTAACACTATTAACAATGTTCCTGGGTTCAAACGAATCCACGGTCAACGGGACAACTCTTTTCTATGCGTAGAATAATTTTTAAACACAAAAATACGATTGCTGAGACACTCGGTAAATTGCTCGATGTATCACTTTCCAAGGCGATCACACGAATGTATATCTGATGAAAATCTTTTTCGCTATACGAATGCATTTGTTTGTTATATGCTCGCTGGAGACATCGAGAAGGTTCCAATCGTTGTTGCTAGGCAATTTCTGTCAAAAGTTTGTTGTATACTCTTTCGAAACATCGAGAAAGATCCAAACGCCGTTACTAGGCAGTTTCTGTTTGGAGATTGATTCCTAATACGTGTGTCCCATTATATCGACATCTTTAAAGTACAATTCTATGTGATTTCTAGGGAGAACAATACAACCGATCCACACCTTCGTCAGGCAAAACGTTTATCCCGTGACCGTGGCTACGTTCGGCGACCAGTTGTTACCTCGAACCCACTTTCGCTATCACAAATATCGAACAATTACAAATGACAACAATTGCTTAATTACAGCTATGATAAAATCTAGGCTAAAGCATTAGAAGATTTTCCCAAAATTGCAAAGGGAAGGCTCTGGTTTTCGTTTCATCTCCGACATATATATATGTCGGGTTTACATTACAATTAGGGTTAGGGGCGTGAAACGAATCTTCGTTTGGATTACACGTCGTCATTATGCAATAGAGAAGACATTGGCTAGTGCAAATACAATTATCATAGAACCGGACAAGTAACCGTGGTAATTAGATACTCGAGAAACTAATGACAATCATCCTAGGTTCAATAACGAATCCGCGGTCGACGGGATGATAGATGAACGTACTCACAAAATCTAAGTCGGACGCGTAATATTCACCGGTCGTAAGGGGTTACTCTTTTTCATCGATGAGATCGCGAACGGGAATGACCTTCCCGTCCCGATGATGCCACAGAGGAAAACTATAATGGGGTGTGTCTAAGGACACGAGATCATCGGATTCGTCGAGAAAAGCCTTCGTTCAGAAAGTAAGGGAAATTGGCGTTGCTGCTAATTGGTCAATCTCCATATCGGTGGTTAGAAAAATATGTTAGCCATCCTCGAGGGAAAGTTGCTAGTGGGAGACGCCGCTCGTTGAAAAATAGGTCTCCCCTATTTTCCCGTAGTTGGGACAAAGACTGTTTGCCTGTTTGAAGGACTTTAGTTGATTAAATCTTAAGATTTATAACGGGCCCTCGAGCTAGCTGAACATGTACTGCGGAGACGCATCGACATCTGGCAATCATCTTACTCGAAGAATAGGGTCTGCGTGTGGCGAGCTACGGGACAGAGACCGTTGGAATGTTTACTGACGAGTGTTACAACTATTTCCTTTTTAAGGAGAGCTACAGAATTATTCCATGCCTTTGTTAGACAAAGCGTTCATCCCGTGACCGCGGCTACGTTCGGCGACTGACTGTCGCCTCGAGCCCAAGCTCATTATCACAACTCTCGAACAATTACAATCGGATTGAATAACTACAATTGTTCAATTACAGCTATAGTAGACTCTAGGTTACAATGTTGCGGGATTATCCAAAATTCCAAAGGCTCCGGTGTTCTTTCATCTCCGACATATATATGGAATGTTGTAATATTTTCGGAAATCAGGCGATCGATTTGTGAAAACTCAACAATCGATTGTCTAAGTCTTCTCTTTCTCCTTCTGGCTCTTAACTTGCTTTTTTCTTTGTTCAATCTTCGCTTCTCCAAGTCCTGTTTTATTTTCTATCCCAAGTCCCCGTCCTCCTCTATTCATATCGTTCGACCGACTCCCAGTAAACACAGTGAAAGTCAAACCGTCGGTTGATATTCTAAATTCTATAGAATTTACATATATATAATGTTTATTGCCTAAGAAAAATATAAATTACATATGTGTATTCACAATAAACAACGAATTTCTATTTGGAAGTTTCTTTTTTATTTATTTATTTGGATTTTACAATTTGTCCAGTAGGACATTTGGTAAAATGTTGTAGCTGTATACTAATATAACATGTGGGTGGCTACCCCCAGCGGGGTACTACCATCGTGTTTGTTGGGTTATGTCCTCTGCGAGATCGGTTGGGTGTTTCCTTTTTAATCTTCTTTTTATGCTTGATGTGTCGACCGTTTCCGCTGCCAGCCGGTTTAGGTGCGTTGCTATTCTTTCTCCGTACCTTCTTGCACTTTTGTTGATCTCCTCCTTGACCGTTGATATTCCCAGGTCTTTCCGAATGTCCTCGTTTCTAACGTACCATGGCGCGTTTACTATTGTTCTGAGTATTTTAGATTGCGATGCCTCTATTTTGATTATATGGCTCATTGCTGCTGTTCCCCATAGTGTTATTCCGTACGTCCAGATTGGTTTTATGACCATTTTATATATTTTTAGTTTGTTTTCTATGCTTAGTTTGGATTTTCGACTTGTTAGCCAGTACATTTGTCTCCTTGCCATCTGTATTTTGTCTATTGTTGCTGTAATATGCTGTTTCCATGTGAGTCGTGTATGTAAGTGGAGTCCTAGGTATTTGACTTGCCTTGTTTGTATTCTGTGTGTGCCGTTTAGTTCAATGTTTGGTGGTTTCTGTTTTCGCAGTGTGAATGTAATATGTTTGCATTTATCGGGGTTTGCTTTGATTTGTTTCGCTTGAAGCCACTTTTCTATTTTTGTGATATGTTCTTGTAGTAATGTAACTGCTGTTGCAGGGTTAGTGTGCCTGACTAGTACAGCTGTGTCATCCGCGAATGTCAGTATTTTGCTATTGTTAGTTGTTGGTATGTTGGCCGTGTATACGCTTCCTTGCGGAACTCCTGCCTTGATTTCTTTAGCTTCCGAGTGTGTCTTTTTGATTTTTACTATGAAGCTTCTGCTGCTTAGGTATGATTTGATTAGTTGATATATCTGCCCCGAGAACTGTTTCCTGATTGATTGTAGTAGGCTAGTGTGGTTTATTTTATCGAATGCTTTTTCGATGTCCATAAAGAGTGCCGTGCAGTATTGTTTTGTTTCCAGCGCCTGTAGGATTTCATTGACGAGTCTTTGCGTTTGTTTTATTATGGAGTGTTTGTTTCTGAATCCGAATTGGTGATCCGGTATTAGATGGTTCTTCTCTATTATTGGTTTTATCCGGTCGTAGATTATTTTCTCTACTATCTTAGAGAACACCGGAAGTAGTGAGATTGGTCTGTAGGACATGGTTTCGTGTGGGTCCTTGCCTGGTTTGGGTATCATTATGATTTTTGCCAGTTTCCAAGCTTTTGGAAAGTATTGTATTCTTAGTATTGCGTTTACTATTATTGTGGTTTGTCTTATCGCTTTTGGCGGAAGGTTTTTCAAGATTTTGCCGTTAATTAGGTCGATTCCTGGTGCTTTATTGTTTTTTGTTTTCTCAATTATGTTTCTGATTTCTTGTGCTGTTGCTTTGGGTATGGTGATTGTCAGTTGGTGTACTAGTAGTTAGCGCATCCGCGTCCATATGACTATTGTGGTTGCTATTGTTGATGATGTGTGGGGTGAATGTGTTGCCTAGGTGGTTGGAAAATTCTTCAGCTTGCTCTTCGTTGCTTCTTGCCCATGTGTTGTCTGCTCTTCTGATTGTTGGTACCATTTTTGTTGTCTTCTTTATTTTTTGGTGACTTTCCATAGGGAGTAATTGTTGTTTTCGTGAGCAGATAGTGACTCGATGAACTTTGTGAACTCGTTGTTGTTGTGCTCTTTTATTTTGTTCTTTATTTATTTTGTGAGTTTGTTTAGGTGTTTTTTGTTTTCTTTTGTTCTGTGTTTTTGCCATTTTGCTTTCGCTTTTCTTTTTTCTCTAATTTTTTCGAGGATGTCTAGTGGAACTGTTTTTGTTTGTCTGTTGGTTGTTTCAGGTATAGTGGTTGCCCTTGCTGCTTCTTGGATAGTTTCTGTGAGTGTTGTTACTGCTTGATCGATGTGTTCAGGTGTTTTCAGTGGGATGTTGCAGCTGATTTTGCTCTCTATTATTTCTTTGAATATTTGCCATTTGGTGGTTTTATTGCATAGCTTCTCTGTGCTGCTGTAAAGTATTGGTTTGTTTCTGTATGAAATTATTATGGGCGTATGTTCGGAGCTAAGCTCGAGGCTGGATGCTATGCTTAGTTTATTTGCGTTTAGTCCCTTTGTAACTGCAAAGTCTAGCAGGTCAGGTATTTTGCTCAGGTCTGTCGGCCAGTATGTCGGTCTTCCTGTGGATAATATATTGAGGTTATTATTTCTGATGTATTTTTCCAGGGTTCTGCCTCGAGGTGTGGTGATTCTTGATCCCCATAGCGTGTGCTTTGAGTTATAGTCTCCCGCTGCAATATACTTGTCACCTAAGTGTCGGAAGTAGTCTTCCCACATTTGCGTTATGATTTTGTGTCGCGGCGGTACGTATACTGCTGACAACTGCAGTTGGTTGCTGTTAGTCTGTACGGTAACGGTGGTTGCTTGTATATGTTCCTTACTGACCTTGCTGTGTAGGTGATGTTTAATGTCGTTTTTTATTACTACTGCCGTCCCTCCGTGTACTTTCCCTGAGGGATGCTTGGTGTCGTATATGGTGTAGTGCGGTATTTTTATGTAGCTTTTTATTGTGAGGTGTGTTTCTGAGACGAGTAGTATATCGGTGTTACTGCTGGACAGGAATGTTTTAGTTTCTAGGGCCCTTTGTTGTAGGCCGTTAGAGTTCCAGGCTGCTATTTTAAGGCTTCTTGATATAGGACACGGGTTTCCGCCGTTTGGCTATAGGCGTAGCCGTTCGTAGTTTTCTCTTCCCCACTTGCCGCACTTTCTCCGGAGCACTGTTGCACACTCCCGTTTAGCTCGGCTGCTAGGGCAGAACTGTTTGAAAGTGGTTCTGGTAAAAGTGCCGTTACGCGACGGTACGACGTAGCCATACCATATTTTGTGTTGGGTTTACATTTTTAACATTACAGTTTGTAATTTAATTTAAGCCGTTTAAAAACCGTACTTTTACACGATATTGTCTTTTCTTTCTTTTTCCGTCCTGAAAATTTGGTCGCAAAACAGGACAGATCGGTGGCCTATTTTTACTTCTTGTGGGGCTGAGTGAGCGGCGGGCGAAGGAGGGGGAGAGGTGGAGCATGTCATGAAATGGTCCTTGCGCAGTAATCGCGTACAGATATCGCCCATAGGCTCTAAGCTTAACCAATTACTGAGCAATATTAATCCGTCCTCGTCACTATCTAAGCGGTCGCCGTAGAATTCGATAACGTTCACTCGTCATTCGTATCCGGTACGCAGTAGAGTGCGCGTTGTACATGAATTTACCGAAAGTTTTAATTTTTCTATCTAGAAAATTAACTTTCTATATTAAGTTTCTATAAAAAGAGATTGATTTAACGTGGATAGAGTTTTTATACATAAAGGTTTATAAAATAAAAAGACATTCGCACGCGTAGTAGCTTTGTGTAAATAATTGTAACCTAAAAATTTGTTCAATAATAGATAGGGTAATGCAGTAACCGGACAGGAAACTATTCTTCATATAAAGGTAAGTGAACACAAATATATTTAACCTTCTTATTTTAGGTGGCTTTTCATTTTTATTACATTTTTCGTTTCTATATACATAACATGTAGAAAACCTGTAGAAATCTTGTCGTATTGAACTACATAACTTTTGTATTTTCTCCGGTAACAATTTCGTCTTAATGTTCATAACTATATTCCGAGCTATGAAAAATAAGCGATCGCTAGTTGTTTGCGCTAGTCGTTCGATTTTTGTCAAGCCGACTGGAAGTTAGGCTGTTCGCTTATGCTAATACAGTGCCAAACGGAAATATTGGCATAGTCCGGATCATCGTACAAAATTTTTTGTAAATCTGTAAAGGAAGTAATTCTCTATTTAATCCTTTTGTAAAATATAGCTTTCAACTCCAAAGTTTAAGTATGCCATGAATCATGAAGTTTAAAAATGATTATAACAAAGAAAAAACATAAAAGTACTCCTGTACAATGAGTTTTGGAAAACATTGATCGATGAACCGTTAATCTTATAAAATGGAAAATCATCCAGCAGAGTTTTCTTGTGACAGTTTTCTTTTTTAAATTTTCGTCTCGTTCGCCATTATCGCAATCGAATAAATTTTGCTCATTAGATAAATATTGGAATTCACTAGCAGAAAAAGGGCAATTTCCTGGAAATACGTGTATTTTCATCTTTTTTTGCTTAATTCAGTTAAGCAGTGTGCAATTATTTTTTACATAACAAACGATAATGCTTAGACTTGTCACGACTTCGAAATGATTCTCATTGTTTGTGCTTATGCTCGGAATAATTGTGCTTAGTAATTTCGTGGTTAATACCGTAATCTACTATATATGCATGAAAGTAGCGAGTTAATTGATTTATTAATTAAAATTTTTAAGAATAAATTATTTTTGGAGCTACGTAAGTCCTTTTCAGAGAAAGTAGGATTTACGCTAATTGGCCTCTGAATCTTCCATAGACATATGTAATAGAAATAAATAACATTTTTACTAAATAAATGTAATATCGTGATATAATGTGTTTACAAAGAGTGGACAATAGAGATGTTAATCAGACAGAAAAAGACGATTGTTGTTCAACCTGAACTATTCACGCCAAACGCACAGAAAACAGCGCAATCCACACTCTCTCGGCAACGCCACTCGCAACCTCTGCTTTTCGACTCGCACGCTGCTTTTCGACTCGCACGCTGCTTTTCGACTCGCACGCTGCTTTTCGACTCGCACGCTGCTTTTCGACTAACGCTCTGCCCGTTGCCGCATTCTATTGTCTATTGCTGGGCCCACCGCACACGTGTTCTACAGACGCTCGTAGCCAGGGTCACGTAGGTCCTTTCGACTATTTACCTATTTACCTGAAGGACCCGGTAATACATCGATGGAGCCGACAGCGCCTCGGCTCTCGCGACATTGTCTGTAGTTAGCTCGACGTTTCTTGGGCCCTTCTTCCCGATACTACATAAATAATATACAATTTTCGGGCGATATCTTCTTCCCGCGTTCTAATTATATTTTCAATTATTTTGATTTTTCTAAGTGCACTCTTACGCATCCTTGTATATGCAATCCTTCCCTTATTCCCATTCCTGTTAATATTAGTTGTTTTTCAAAGCTTTTGTTTCATTCATTTTATTGGCTATCATTTTGTATCAAATTCAAGAATTTTCGTTGCCAGAAATTTAAGGTAAATGCATTTTATGATATTTAAGGAAACTTATTCTTGTTATTATTATTATTATTAACAAGTTCCATTTATTCGTTATCTTTCCTAATCATTATTTACTGTTACGATCCGGTTTTGATCTTCGGTATTCGTAACCGTTACTTATTATTCTCGATTTCGGGCCCTAGCTTCCTCAAATTGACGCTTGAATCAAAACTGTAGTTGCTGCCACAAGAAATAGTCGTTAAACTATTTCAATTAGTTCGACTCTCGTTCGTTATTTTCGAACCAAGGCTAACGACTGAATGGAATAGATTGAAAACTTGTCGCGCCTTTCTAAAGTGCAACGCTATTTTTAATTTTCAAACTGTCATATTCTTGATATTCTAATTCGTTGATATGACTGTAGGAGTAGCATTAACTATTGTATTAATACGACTGGTAAATAAACTCCACGTTTCAGCTTAGCTGCTGTGGGTAGGAGAGTACTTGCGCGGGAAGGATTAAAGTTTTCTAGGAATAAATAAATAATTTCAATGTCTCGTAACTGGTAATTTATTCGATTTTATTTACTTATATATTTATTATCAAAATTCTGGTCTTAACTCTCTATGTAGTTTATAAAACGAGAATAATTATCGCTTTCCTAAACTATTGGCAATGCAGCCCTAGATCGCGTTCGGGTATAGGTGAGTTCGATGGATAAAACTAATTTCTGTTTGTTCTGTGGTTTCCTAATTTTAAGGTATTCCTAATTTTTTCTAATTTTTTCTTCTTCTCTTCTAATTTCGGGAAACGTTTAGTCAACGTTTTGCACGTTTCCTGCTGGTATAGCCTCTACCTCTACGATTCCTTCTTGCTTTTGGCATTTCTTTTATGTGTATTGTCGATCGCACTTCAGAAATATTGTTGTAGATGACTTTTGTAGACAATGTTTGATCGTGAAATGTATTAGACGAGATTGCTCGTTGTTGAAATTGTCGAATATATTTAAAATAATTGAATAAATATGTATGCAAACCATAATCGCTAAGACGCCCGTACAGTGTATAAGTCGCAAAGTAAGATCGCTAATAAATATTCGATAGATAACTGGTTGATAACTCTAGATAATTAAATTCTTTTCGGTTGCGTCCGTTTATTTATGCTGATCGGGAGAGAACCGGAAAATCGAATTCTTCTACGTTTGACGGTTGCACGAAGCGGCGACATTGTTTTGCCCGGATATTATTTGTTCTTACATTACTTGGAACCTAACGGTCTTGATACTCCGAGGCAAAACAACAACATCATTTAAATTGTGTTCTGACTCATGTGCCGCTACATCACCCCCTACCAGTGATAACGTTTTTATTAAGTTAAACTTTTGAAATATTTACAGAGTTTCTATTTGTCATCGTTATTTTCTTCTTTTTTTTAATTATCGATACACTCGATCCGACAATTTACGACGTCTAACCGAAACCTGCCGGGAACTGATCGGTAAAGCGGACCCTACGTCCGGACCGCGCAACATACCTATTCCTGGAGTTTTCTTCCGCGATTCGATCGCTGCTTGCGCTGTTTTCGTCGTTCGCGTTCGCCTGATCTACCGGAATTAGTATGTCAAGAGATACGGCGATTTTTCCTTATACTACAAACGCCGGTTTTAGACGGTCTGTGGAAACCGTTACGTCGCGATTATTAATTTCGGCGGTGTAATTTTTTCGCCTCTTTTTATGACTTCAAACGTTCCGTCATACGGCGGCTGGAAAGGGCCCCCTATCGCGTCATGACATAAGAAAACATACGGTTTCTAATTCTAAGAAAACGAAAATTTTCTTTTCGCCATGATGCGTGACCGGATGCGGCCTGACCTTCCCCATCCCTTCTTTAAGCCGGTTCGCGTACTCCGAGTTGGCCTGCTGCTCGGTTGCTATGAAAAATTTCGCCGGCAATCGTATGCCGGTGCCGTAAATCATTTCGGCTGCCGTTGTGTTTAAGTCCTCTTTTATCGCGGTTCGAATGCTTAATAATATAATGGGTAAAATGTCGATCCAGTTGCTCGTGTCGAGACACTTTATCGCCGCTTTCAATTGTCTGTGTAGGCGCTCTACCATCCGAGCTATCCAAGTGGAAAGGAGAGCCGAAGCAACGGTTGGCGCTTCCATATCGACGATGGGAGTGGCTTCGGGCCAACGCGAGAAACGATCGATACACTTTGGACAATATCGATAACCTTGTGAATATGGCATGACGATAATGTCTAGTGTATGTGTTGGAACCGGCCTTCTAACGTTTTGAACGTTCCGACATGCTATGATACGTGCCTGGTGACTTTGCAACGTTGACATGGTATACACTGTCGCGTCCAAGTTCGACAATCTTTATTAATGGACGGCCAGACGAAACGTGTTGTCACCAATTTTTGCGTAGCGCGTATTCCCGGATGGGAAAGTCTATGTAACGACTGAAATACGGCGCGACTTAACGGTTCCGGTACGTACGGTCGCGAGGTTTCGTTCGTGAGATCGCAATAAATTCCGACATCCTGATCGGGAAATCGTATTTTTGTCAATTGCAGCGCGCTAGAGCCGGACTCAGTGATTTCGCGTAGCTCGGTATCGTCTTCTTGCGCTGCGGCTAACGTTTGATGATGGACGGATTTCCCGATCGCTTCTATTCGTGGTAGAGTATCGGCTACGTTATTGTCTACCCCTTTAATGTGTCGGATATCGGTCGTAAATTGTCCTACGTAGTCTAAGTGTCCAAACTGTCTCGGCGAACACTTGTCGGGATTTTGATCAAACGCGTATACGTTTATATACGCGTATACGTACGCGTAGGGGTTTGTGATCAGTATAAATCGCGAAATCTCTCCCTTCGACAGCGTGCCTGAATCGTTTCACCGCGGTGTACATCGCGAGTAATTCTCGATCGTATGCGTTCTACTTTCGTTGCGCGGGGGATAGCGATTTCGTCATGAAACCTAGGGGCTGCCAAGTATCGTTGACGCGCTGTTGAAGTACCGCTCCTATGGCGTAATCGGAAGCGTCGACCTTCTCCTTGCTGGTAAAGGGATCGATATTCCTGGTCTGTAAGGTTGCTCTGTTGGCGAGAGCAGCCACCTCCGTATTGTCACTCAGAGCGGCTCTTAACTTGACCGCCACCTCGTTCACCGCCACCGACCTGTCGAATTCAATGAATATATGGCCGGCTCTCGTTTTACGCACCCCCATAGCTCCTTCCAAGGTGCTCCTAGCTGCCATTATTTTCCTATAAACTTGAAGCCATTCACAGCCTTCTTCAACTTTATCTAGAATGGCTTCCTTCCATCTCCTATTCCTTGGTACGCCTCTCTCTTCGATAACAACCTGCCGGTTGTTACCCGGACGCACCATAGGGATAGCTTGATCTAAGGGAGCCCTCCTCTCCCTTTTCCTTCTTTCTATCCTCATCCAACCTTCAGAATCCTCACTATAATCCTGTTCACTCCTTACCTTCCTGATTTTCCTCCCACACGCCTCGGCGTATGTGGCCTCTCCTCTTCGGGGCCTCTTAAGTTCCACTACTCTCATTGTTTCAGCCGGCGATACCACTTTCCTTTTAGGCTATCCGCCTTTAGTCATCATCGCTTCTTTCATTCTTTCTGTCCTCTCTACCCTTCTTTCTATCTCAATAGGCTCTCTTCTTCTCTTTCTCCTTCTAGCCTTCTGCTCTCCACATTGTTCCAAGGAAGACAGGATGCCTTTAATCAAATTTCCTATCTCCCTAATCCCCTCATCCTTATCTTTATCCAACTGAAATTTTTTGACTGAAACATTTAACATCTGCGCTGCACCCGCCAAGGCTTGTATGAACCCTTTCAGCTCAGCCCTGGAGATCATGTCGACCCGACTTTATTCCTTCATAATAGGAACTTACACCGAGCCGACCGTACATACTCTTAAACGATGCCGCATCGACGAGGCGAACCACCACATATGTTCGTCGCGACCCGCTAGCGCATGCGTCCTAACGTTACCCATCACGTAAATGGTGTCAGTTCTACACACGTGCGCGTCTTAATAGTAAATTTATTACGCGTATTACCGCTTCACAAAATAACGTCATCGCGAGTGTTATAATAACTCCGCTATAATTAAAGAAACGAATCTTGCTCGCATGGCCGCCCGAACCTGCAATATCTACGGCGGATAGTGAAGCGTTCCCAGAAAGTGCACGTGCGTGTTAGTATTTAGTGAATATTAATTAATTGATTATTTCTACAAAGCTCATTATCGCTTATGCATTTCCCGCAACGCGTGAATATCTTTCATTACACGTTCCTCAGTGTGCTGTTTGTTCATAATGACAAGGTGAAATACGACAGCAAAGTCGAACGCTACCGCTAATATCGCTATATACGCTAATATCGTCGCGTCAGTTATGGCGCGTTTCGACTCGCGGAATCTCTTTTCATATTTAGCCATCAGATATATCGCGATGAAATAAGGGAATACAGAGGTTAGGACAATTATCTAGTTTACTATTCGATGGAATTTTACTGCAAGTAATTTTTGAGTTACTTGTTTCTTGTTACTTGTTGTTGTTTATTTGTTTCGCTCTTCGTTAATATTCCAAATTCTCTTTTGTCATCGCTTTTTTAGCACTAACAATAAGCGTTGAGAGTAATCTTGATATGAACAGGATGATCAGAATTTTTACACGAAACGCAACAAGGTTGATTTGTGTTATCCTTACTTTCTTCGATACAGAAATCTGGATAAATACTTGCATCTGGATCGTAATTCATCTTTGAATTTAACGCTGCGACAGTCCGTTGCAATTAGAAGCAACATGACCTAAACGTTAGCAGGTCTTACATTGCATTTCGTTTGTCACATCTAATTTTTGGTGAAAAGTGAAGGCAAAATACTGAAAATCAACCGAAGATCAGAAATTAAAGAAAATTTCAGGCTGGCTTTTGACACTAATCTCACCAGGCCCGGTCAAATAACTGGTTTTAAAAGTTGAGAAATCAATTAATCGGAGAATATAAAAATTCACGTAAAGCTAAATGAACAAAAGATAAAACGATAAATGTACAATTTTAAATTAGATATTTAAACCAGTCATTTGACTAGGGGTGGTGAGGTTAGTGTTAATTAAATAGTTTAGTAGTCGTTGAGCGACATTTTGAATATTCATTCGTATAATAATTAGCAAAATAACTTTTCTTCGTTGATTCCTCCACCATAATTAATTTCCATTATTTATATCCTTCATTACACATTTCTTAATTCCCCGTTCATTCAGGATATTTCTAAGAATAAAAATCATTAGATCGGTCAAAACTTCAGGTACTACGTCGTGATAATAAAAATGATATAGAGAAAATATCAATGGACTTCAAACTTTCAACCGTGAAAAAATTATTCTCTTACTACATTTTGGACTTAAAAATAAATATCGTTTCTCTTTTATTATTTTTATATTAGTATTAAAAGCGAATACGCACTCAAAAGGCGCTTAAGACTTCATCTGCATACTGGGTCATTGCGAAACAGTAATTTTAAGTAATTTTTCACTTTCTTCATGCTGTTGCTTCAATCTTGCTTTGTTTAACGAAATTAAGATTATAAAGTAAGGTAACTAAAGTAATAAGTTAGACAAATGTGTCTGTGATGTTGCCAGTAGGGCTACGAATTATTGTACGATATTTGTAAATATCGACGTAGAGAAAGAATTGTGCTGCGCAATTCGAAAGATTCCTGCTGCGTAATTCGAAAGAAAGTGCTTCGTAGAATAGGAAT
The DNA here is from genome assembly GCF_024542735.1 of Bombus huntii. Taxonomy (NCBI): domain Eukaryota; kingdom Metazoa; phylum Arthropoda; class Insecta; order Hymenoptera; family Apidae; genus Bombus; species Bombus huntii. The sequence continues at coordinate 424,965 of NW_026099316.1, read as the reverse complement.
GTTTTTGTTGATGTATACATTTCTTTGTCTAGATCGTTAACTGCGAAGCTGCTTGTGCCATCGGCTCATGCTCCCCCCCCTCTTTCCCCCTCCATCACACTTTGTAAGTTACTCGGCGAAACTGACGTACAAGGAGTCATTTAGTCGTCTTATTTCGTACCGATAACATGGATCGTGTTGCGTCAGGTTTGCAACATATTGTAACGTATTGGCGGCGTCGGTCTTTTATTACTCTAATAATTTAATCCAATTAAATAATCACACGCGAAAATAATAAAATTTTATCACATAATTTTGTACGCGACGTTAGAGTTCTTGTTCGCCGATTATAATTTTAACGCTCACGGTAATGTGATCCTATTTCATATTCTTTTGAATATTCTTTTTCGGTATTAGAGTCAGTGCATCTCTCAAGAGGACAAAGCTTCTGCAGGAGCTCAAGAATGTAAGTAGTTTTACATATTGTATTTCAGTTTGTTCCTTTATACAATAAATTTATTATACAATAAAAATGATTGATAATTTAGAAAACTGTAAATGCCCTCTTTAATTGAAATAAAGTCTTAAAATCTTAACATTAAAGTACAATAAAACTGGCTGATACGCATCAAAAATCACTGAATATGTTGTTCTCAAACTTTTATATTAGAGTTCCAATTTACATATTTATTAGAGTTTAGTCTTTATTGTTGCTAAAGTTTCACGTTTGTTATTATGTGTTACCGATTTTAATATCTTATGTTTTGTTATAGACATATCACTACTTCAACTTCGTCATCTTCTTCAGGAGTGTTCTAACAGTGGCACAAAAGCCAAGTATGTAAGTATTTTTACATACTTACTTTCAGTTATGTCTATTCTGTATATTTTTCTTTGATCACTATCAATGAAGAAATTTGACTGAAAATTTAGGAGGATAGCATTTTCTGAGGTTATTTTTTCGTTAAAATAAAATAAGAGTTAAAGTCTTAATACCGAATTATAAAACAAATGACTAACATACTACAGATTATTTTAGATTTTACACATTCATATTAGTGTCTCAGTTTTTATACTTATCAAATTTTATTAGAATTTCAATCTTTATTATTGCTAAAGTTACTAAAGTTAATAAACCTTCATTTTTCATTATCTCCAACTTTTCAAATAGTCAGCGATCACTCATCCTGTTTTGTTTCGTAACAGATTTTTCGCAGTTTGCATTTCTACTATTAGCCTTTCGACGGTTCCTGTCTGATGTTAGTCTCCCGGATGAAATTCGCTGGGATAGCACAGCATCCACGGTAACGTTCTCTGTTTGTCTGCTTCGAACGGTGAGTCGCATGCATTTCTGTTCTTCTGGTCACTCAATTATGCCGTAGGATAAAAGACCCGAATCGGCACGGGTGACTGGTTGTATTACGTAGAATTCTTTGCGAGCATAGTGAACGCGGGTATCTTTTATACCCGTGAGTAGTAACGCTCTTTTTTTCAAATTTATTAGTTTAGGATAGGTCTTCTTGCACAGCGCGATGATAATAATTAGTTTTTTAATAATTAAGTTAAACATATACACTTGAGAATATATTCGCGTTATTTATAAATATGCATGTTAATATTCCGTATGAATATTTGCAAATGGCAAATATCTACACGAGTATACTTGATCTTTAGCAATGAATTAATCGTGACAATATTAACCCCTTAACCTACAACTACGGGCATAGCCCGTAGTACGATGATCGAACCAAACGTAAATATTACGGGCATAGCCCGTAGTACGATGATCGGACCAAACGTAAATATTACGGGCATTCTCAAACATAAATCGTAGGTTAAGGGAATAAGTCGCGTTCGTTTATTTCACTTCTCCTAGAATTTAAAATATCAGTTAATCAAAGCAATAATTTTGAACACTGCTTCTGCATTTTCGATTATGTGCTTTGATAAAGAGATTATCTGAGATTATTTCTTTCTTAGTAATATATTTAGAGTCAGTTATTCCATTTGATCGAGTCTCAGTCTTTTTCGCTACCTTCTTTGCAATATTAAAATTTCGTTCTGGTTTATTAAATTAATACAGCAGTGTTACTTAGTTACTATTAAATTAATAAAGTAGAGTTAATCAGAATCGAAGTAGTAAAATACAAAATGAAAGAGCGTTAGTCCGTTAAATAAAAATTACACAAACTAATCATCTTCTCAGATCAGGATTTTCAAGTTTAATCAGTGGAGGTGGACCTGTGGTCGGGTAGACGCGTTTTCGGGTGACCAATCTATTTCAGAGAATTTCGTTCGAATAATCGTCGGTAAAACTAGCGCGAATGAAACATGTCATCGTCTCTGCCTTTGCCCGTCGATTTTTTCGAATTTCGCGATCGTGATCGCGAGTGGTTTTCGAAACGAACGTTAATATTGCTCGAGCATGCACGTGCGAACAGACAGCGATCGCTATATGATCGTTGTTCATCCATGAGTACTTGGATCAGCTTCCGCGATTTATCTTTTTATTTCACCTTTGTACTTTATTTTTTGGTTTGCTATTTAGAAAGTCTCGAGCTTAGATGTAAGTTTCAGCGGGCATTGCGCCCGAAGGAAGAAGAGGCTATGAGCCGAAGAGACCCGGCAAACTGCCATAGAAGAGGACAACTATCAATGACTCCTCATCCTCTGGATCATCCAGGGCATGGGAAGTCATACTTGTTACTACTTTGTCACTATGCTCGCTTTTAGTATTTGTAGTAGTAGTAGTAGTAGTAGTAGTAGTAGTTCTTTTTTTGGCCGATGAAAGGGAAGGACGTAACGGGCTAGAACACAAACTAACCAGACGAGAATGGGTGGAGACAGCTCGGGGAAACGCCAGTTACTTGAGCGATCACCCCAGTTCAAGTACATAATAGTTATATCGACAGTGAAACTATGTCGTTACCGTAATTTTAAAAAAGTTATTCTGTTTTAAGGCGTGACGGAATATTAATTAGAGTAACCGTACGTAATTACTTTCATTGCTGTAACATTATAATGTAATGGGGAAACCCGATATGTGGAAAAAGAGCGTCCAATATCGCTTTTTTAAAGCATTGTCCGCTTTTAATGGAAATAAAATAATCGTTCTTTTCGGTGTCATTTTATTCTATATTAAAAATGAAGTTTGTGTAGCATCGGTTTTATAGCATACTCATAAATATCGCGATTCTATAAACGAAAAGAAATTCTAACTAACTTTGAATATCTCAAAATGATATTGCAGATAACTATTCGATTGTTGAAAGAAATCATTCTGAATGGCAAGATCGTGGCTTGAAAGTTAACATCTTGTCTTTGAACGTGCGTGTCATAAAACGACCTACGAAAATTCTCACAATTTTTGTTCCTCCCGGCGAAACAGTATTGACGTAAAAGAAATTTATCGTGGTTTACGTTTCATTTTAAACGTTAGGATAATAGTGCAAGGATAATAATATAGTAATCTAAAAACGGAAAGCTGATACCTGGTCGAAACAAAATTGTTTCTCAAAAATAGGATCTACTTATGACACGATGTATTTTGCATGAATTGGGACATAAAGGTCAATAACTGGGTCATTACATAATTTTAATGAGAAAAAGCGTCAGGTTTCAAAGCGAGCGTCTTTATGACTTTCGGTCTATAAAACTAAGCAAATCGCGAGAAGTCGCAGCTGCTTTTAGATTCTATAATTGCAGAAATGTATATTATATTGCATGTAGAAAGAAAAGATTCTTTTTAACATATTCCAAAAAAGTTACGTACCAGCATTCAAAGTATCACAAATTGCACCTGTTATCTAAATAATTAGTCGATTATTTTAATGTGACATTTTCAGTATTTCAAACAACTTGGAACATGATCATTTTGGCGGAAGAGAAGAATGATTATTAAAATTTAAATAAGATCAAATGGAGGAAAACTTATCATTCGTACGCATTACAATGTACACTTTACAAAATAATTTTCTTTCTCATTTTTGTCCTAATTTTCTAAATGACGTCTAGGATTTCGTGTATTTAAGCATTCAGTGTTTCTTAATTTTTTACATATGACACATACAGCATGAAGGGTGGGCGCAATCTGGATAGGGTTCAGCATACAGTGCTTGTGACGTTACTAGATTCTGCTGAGTCTTTTCATACACATGCAGCATATCTACATACTTGCTCAGTAAATGAAAATTCCACTTTCATAGTAAAATGTTTTAGCAATGTCGATCGTTATTTACAGTTTTTACTATGTCTCTTGCCAACACGCGCTACAAGTAACCCAAGGTGATAAAAATATACGGACTTCGGCGACCTGCCGATTCCAACGTTCCATCGATATAAACAGAAACCTATTTCTTCTACTTCGGACACTTATTACGACGTAAAATTTGTTGCCTACATTTTTATTTACCCTCGAACTACCTTGTATTAGGTGTCGTTGAAATCGTCCCAACACGCTCTGATATATTAGACATAAAAAAAAGTAGGGCAAATAATTAGCAAAAATGCAGACGACCTTAAAATCTTTGAAATCTTTTCACCCACGAAAGATTGTTACTACCACATTATGGCATCCTCCACGCTGTACATCTTTTGTACAGTATATACAGGGTGGTTGGTAACTTGGTGGTACAAGCGGAAGGGGGTGATTCTACGCGAAAAAGAAGTCGAAAATACAGAATAATCGTAATTGTATCGTTGGCGTCTGTTAGTCCAAATATCCGGTACATTCTATTAAAGTTATTTATTTAGAACAAATTGTACATATATGACGATAGTGTCGTTTGCAAACAAACTTTTTCCAACTGTTATTTTCTCTTTTATTTACATATGTAACATCTAGTGTATACATCGTGTAATATAATTTTGTATCAACGCGTCCCTAAATTTTGGAATGTAGACCATAAGCATCCACTGCCGATATGCCCAGCATGTTTCAGAAACCTTATTGCCTAATTATTATAATTTCGAACAAGAACAAAGCTGTCATAGCGTAATTTTATATTTATTTATCTTTCTATTCGACTTTGCTGTCAGTCAAGGTTTCGAAATATTTCCCTTCTATGATTGATTTCCATCGTTAACTTGTGTCTTAACATTACTGGATAAAAAAGAACCAAAGACTTTATATGTAAATATTTCGATAGTCTTTTGTCAAAGGTATAATGCTAAGAGAACGCAAACAAGCATATGCGTAACAATGTTGTTAGATACTTTCAAAGCAAGTTAAAGTCAGTAAAGTTGAAAAAAAAAAGGAGTAAGGACAAAAACCTGAAGATCGCAGCAAGGTTAAGCAATAGCATCCAGTTCTAAGTCCTTTCTCTTTACTTTTGTTGCTTCGTTTGATAGTTTTAACGACAGACACTCTTTTAACAAATTACTTGAATCGCTTCTTATTTTTTATTTCTGCAAACAGTTTATGTTAGCTATGCTCATAAAAAATACTAATAATTAATAATTTTAATAGGGGGAGAAAAGTTATTCCACTGAAATATAAAGTTCAATTTACCAATAAGCATTGAATGTTTTTAACTTTGCACTTATATTAATTTAAGACAACTATAGAATGTTATTAATTAAATAAATTTAAATAAATGCAATAAGTATCAATCTTACATGATATACTAAGATTCAAATATTTCCCTTCGTGTTAGAATTTGATTAAGTAGAAAGTTGTATTTTCTAATTTTATTAGATGATCTTTGAATTCTGTTTGTGAGCCGCTTAAACGTAAAATCCATGCTTTTGTGCTCAGAGGCACAGATAAATTAAGGTAAGAACTACTTTTCATAAATTATAATAAACGCATAGTACGTTTAATTATCATAAATACAAGATATGGTATAGTAAAAATCAGTAATTACATAGAGATTATTTCTCAGTAGCTGTAAATTGCTAAAAAGAGAAGACGATCACCTACAGGCGATGCTAGTACTGAAATGTTGAGGTTATTCGGTGTGTAAACAGAGAAAACACGTGGATAAATTGTAAGGTAGAAAATATATTTAAATAGAAGTGTAATAAGTAAAAATACAATTTGAGCTGGTCCAGATCCGCACGCTAGCTGTGTTACCTAATAACTTAAAAACCCCGAAGCCAACGTCGCCTGTCTACTGATTATGGCCTGACTTCGTCGCAGTCTTTTGTCTACGCGCTGTCGATGGCTTCAGTGCTTGAGAAAACTAAAAAAGACCAGATGTAGAGTTTTCTTAGAAGTGGTAACCACTTCAACACCCTCCCTAAAACTCTACATCCCTACAAACAATTATCTCAAATTTACAAATTATCTCTTAATATTTTCTAACTCTTGTCGTAAATATCTGAAAATTAATTTGTCAATGCCTTCTCAAGTACATTTGCCAGCCGCCTTTCTCTTTTCCATACAAATTAATTTATTACACAAAAAAAAACTAGAAGACTAAACAGATCATGTAGAGTTTTTCCTCTTTTTTTTTTTGAGAAGTAATAATCACTTCGACACCCTCCCTAAAAACTCTACATGTTTACAAGCAATTACCTATTAATATCTTTTTTACTTTTGAAACCTAACTTTTTCCTTAAATATTCAAATCTCGGTTTTGGCAACGCCTTTGTACATATATCTGCCAATTGCTCTTCGCTTGTTACATACGTTATATCAATTTCGCCTCTATTGTATAAATCTCGCAAGAAATGATATCTTACGTCAATATGCTTACTTCTTTGATGGAATTCTGGATTCTTAATTAATTTCACGGCACTGGTATTGTCTACACATAGCATATACTTAAGGATCTCTAATTTACATTCAAGAAATATTTTCTTTAACCACATAATTTCTTTCGCTCCTGAGGCTGCACTGACATATTCAGCTTCGGTCGTAGATAGAGCTATACATTGTTGTCGCTTACATTGCCATGTGATGGCCGCATTCGCATACTTACATACAACGCCTGATGTCGACTTTCTTGTTTCTTTGTCGCCTGCATAGTCAGCGTCGCTAAAGGTTTCGAGACTGCCTGCTTTTGTATATAAGAGTCCCATGTCTGCGGTCCCTTTTATGTAGCGCAAAATTCGTTTGACTAATTTCCATTGATACTGGTTTGGATTCTCTAAGTGTCTCGCCGCTATATTTATTGCAAAACTAATATCTGGCCTACTTACGGTTTGTAAAAACATTAAGTTCCCTACGGCTTCTCTGTATGGTGCGTTACAATCATTATCGCCTATGTTACTTTCGTTCCAATTAGTCTCGATAGGTGTAGAAACACTGTTTGCCTCATTCATATTAAATTTTTGCAATATGTTTTCGATATACCTACTCTGATGAATGAATATTGAACCATCTTCTAATCTATTAATTTCAAGTCCAAGAAAACTCTTTACTTCTTTCGAACTCGTAATTTTGAATTCTTTATTTAAATCATCGAAGAATTTATCAATTAAAGATTCGTCTGAAGCTGCTACCACTCCATCGTCTACGTATATGGTCATCGACATTAATTTGTCGTCTTCTGTATAAATATAAAAACAAGGATCTGCGTTACTCTGATAAAATTTTAAGTTCGAGATAAATTTTGTGAAACGTTCCGTCCAACATCTTGGAGACTGCTTTAAGCCATATAGGCTTTTTAGCAATTTACAAACCCGATTTGTACCATCATCATAACCTTTAGGTTGTTTCATATGAATATCTTCTTCCAGACTTCCATATAAGAATGCGGTTTTAATGTCGAACTGTCCGAGGTGTAAATTATTTTTGGCTGCAATACTAAGCATTAATCTAATTGTGTCAAACCGAGCAACGGGACTATATGTTTCCTTATAATCTATGCCTTCTTTCTGTGAACACCCTTTTATTACAAGTCGCGCTTTGTATCGTTCCGAGTTGTCCGGATTTAGCTTTATCGTTAAAACCCACCTATTGCTAAGTACCTTCTGATCTTTAGGTTTTTCTACAAGTATCCACGTCTTATTTTCATGGTGCGATTTCATTTCATCATTCATAGCTGTTTCCCATAACTCTTTCTTTTCGGATCTCATCGCTTCGTTAAAATCCACCGGTAATTTTTCCGCTACGTACGTTACTGGGTTACCATAAAAATCGGTTCGTTTGATCTTATCTCTATCTCTCAATTGTCTCACATTGTCGCTAGTTCCATGAGGTTGTTTTTCATGTTCACTCTCTGCACTTTCATACGTACATGCTCTATCGCTCTGCGCACTCACATCTTCGCGCTCGACAATTTTCGGTAAACTTAATTTTACGAATTTCGCATTTTCTAGTTCAGGCTTAAATATTACGTCACGGCTTAATATTACATTTTTTACTGTTGGCACGTACACTCGATACCCTCGTCCGTCATCTAAATAGCCTACCAAATATCCCTTGTTAGCCTTTTTGTCACGTTTTGTCCCTTTCTCCGCAGGTATGTGAGCAAAGCACTCAGTACCGAAAACCCTAAACTTTTCTAAATTCGGCGGTTTCCCGTACCACAGTTCATATGGTGTTTTCTTATCTTGTCTTGTCGGCCCCGTCTTATTTATGACATGTACTGCTGTGTTCATGGCTTCGGTCCATAAGAACAGCGGTAGATTTGGTTTCGAATATAGCATCGACCGACCTGCCTCTACTATTGTTCTATTTTCCCTTTCTGCGACACCATTCTGTTCAGGCGTGTATGGGACGTTAATCGTGTGCCTAATTCCCTGACTTCTTAGAAATTCCTTGACTTCTTTATTTTGGAATTCTTTCCCTCCATCACTATGAATTTCTTTAATTTTATCCTTAAATTGATTTTCAACTTCTAGGCAAAAGGTTTTTAGTTTTTCAGTTACTTCTGACTTACGTCGGAAGAAGTAAATCTTTGTGAATTTTGAAAAATCGTCTTTAAATGTCAGAAAATACAGTTTCTTGCCTAATGACTCGACTTCCATAGGTCCACATACATCCGTATAAATAATTTCGCGAGGTTTAGTCGCCCGCTTGATTTTCTCGTGAAAACTCGATCTATGCTGTTTCCCGTACGCGCAACCTTCACAGAAAAAGTTATTATCCTCTACAACTTTCATATTTGAATTCTTTAAGAATTCTTTAACATGTCTGATGTTCTGATGACATAGCCGTTCGTGCCATAACTGCAATGTGTCCGCGTTTGACTCCGCTCTATTGCTAAAATTACAAACTGACGGTATGATAACTCGCATATCTACTTTATACAAATTTCCGATAACAGAACCTCTTGCTATTATTTTCTGATTTTGTAAAAATATGCAATTGGTCCCTTCCTTTGAAATACAAAAATCTATGCCCCTTCTTGCGACAGATCTAATCGAAAACAGATTTCTTTTCATACCTGGTACGTTTAGAACATCGTTCATTGTACATATTACCCATTTGCCGTCCACAAAAGTCTCTACTCTGATTTTTCCTTTGCCGCACGCATCCATGAACGTACCATAGCCGATCTCTATCTTCACCGTGTTATCGAATTCTTCGAAAACGCTGAACCATTCCCGTCGTCCTGTCATGTGATCCGTAGCTCCTGAGTCGATTATCCAAACATCAGGGTTTGCCGTTTGTATCGCTGAGGTACTTCCTAATAGACCAATTCCGCTGTGATCCCGATTTTGGTTTCTAGGTTCCTGGTTGTCTCTACTGTTGCTTCTTTTGTTATTTTTAAAACAGTTTTTGCTGGTGTGGCCTTTCCTTTTGCATATAAAGCATCTAAAGCAATCCTTCTTTAGATGGCCAACTTTTCCACAGTTAAAGCAACTTGGTCCTTGTTTCTCGTATTCACGTTTACTTGACTGCTTCTGCTGTTCCCTTTTATAATTATTACCTTTTGTTACCAGTGCCACCGATGTTTCCTGGTCGTCTTTCTTCCATCTAATTTCTTCCGTCATCAGCGTGGTACTAAGCCTGTCTAAGGTCTTCTTTTCTTCTTCCACGGAATCCCACGCACTGTGAAAATGATCGAATTTGTTTGGTAACACCGATAAAATGCGTGTTATCAGCATTTTCTCGCCAATTTCACTCCCAAGGGCTTTCATCTTCGCCGCTATGAGTTCCAACTTTGATAGGTTGTAAGAGACATTTTCAGATTCTTCCCATTTAAAATCGAAGAACTGCTTCTGGACCATATTTAAATTCTCATCCGACTTCATGTCATATACTGTATTCAGCTTTTTCCACATTTCATGTGCTGTCGTGCAACATAAAAGAAGATCCAACGGTTTCTTTCCTGCTGAGGTCACGATTAATTTTCTCGCTAATCGATCTGCTTTCAAAAATCTTCCACGAGCGATTTCTTTCTCCGCGCTGTTACCTGGATGACACAAATTCCCTTCACACACGTTGATCAGGTCGTCATCTTCCTCCAAAAGTGTACGCATAACAAAACGCCACTGGAGCCAATTTTCTTCGCCGCGTAACATCTCGACCTTCGCACTTGCTGATTCCATTTTAGCACTATCCCTTATTTTACTAAGCACAACACTTTAACAATTTATTCATTTCACGTTGCTACCTTGCAATTTACAGCCCTGGGCCCATAACCTGTTGAGGTTATTCGATGTGTAAACAGAGAAAACACGTGGATAAATTGTAAGGTAGAAAATATATTTAAATAGAAGTGTAATAAGTAAAAATACAATTTGAGCTGGTCCAGATCCGCACGCTAGCTGTGTTACCTAATAACTGAAAAACCCCGAAGCCAACGTCGCCTGTCTACTGTTTATGGCCTGACTTCGTCGCTGTCTTTTGTCTACGCGCTGTCGATGGCTTCAGTGCTTGAGAAAACTAAAAAAGACCAGATGTAGAGTTTTCTTAGAAGTGGTAACCACTTCTTCAATTTCCACTTCAATTTCCAAATTTCAGTTTCCTAGCGGGATGGGTAAGTGAGAGTGAAATTTCGCTTGCAAAATTCCACTCGAACAGATAGACGGAAAAGTAATCTAAATAAAAAGCACGAATAAAAAAAGTTTGAGGGAAATCAGATGCGGTCGCGTAAAATTGATCACCGTGAAAAGTTTTGCGGAGTGTATTTGATGACAGTTAATTCCCGACACTATTTTCGTTCGAGGACTATCGAAGGTCGATCGTTTCCACAGATTCCTTCCGTCGTAAACCTCGTTCTTCCTTCTATCACTTTTCAAGGCATAAGGATCGAGAACGGGGTTTGCTGCCATTTCAAGCGCGCCCCTCATTACTCGTTCTCGTAAGTTCAACATTCGTTGAGCGCTTTGCTTCGCGGATGGCGAATCTTCTCAGCTTCTCCTGGTAGATTGTCTTCGTCTTCTTTCGTTTCCAATGGCAGCATCCGCCTTGGATGAACGATGCTGCTTCCTTGGAATCTCCACTATGTCGCCTATCCGCGTATTCCATTAGACCGACCTCAGTCAGAACTTTCTTTGTAAACATGGAACAATTTAAGCTATATCGAGCATGTATCACGCGTTATGTCGTCTGTCTTTGTCTTCCGCCACTATACTCATCGTAATTTTTATTCCAATATGGCTTATCGCGTAAAAGTTTGTTATCACAAACAAGTTGCTTGGTCGAAAACTCGAAACATCAGCAACTATGGTGGAGCTATCGAAAAGCTAGCTTCCTGTTGCCATGACCAAGAAATATGTTGTCAAGATCGTCATTCTGAACAACTTTTTCTTATACATATAATAGGCTCCGTTTTAGTTTTAGAGTTGTACACAAACGTATGTTTGATAGTGTATATGAATTTTCTTTTTATATTTTCTATAAAATTGTACATTAACATAACATAATACATTAATCGTACATTAGATATAACAAATCTACTGATTAAATACTTATTCGTGTAGCTTAGTATTTTTCCTTCTTTTTTAATGTTACTGGATTATAATCGCCTATTTAACTAACCTGGAATTCCTTGGAATTCAGAGATTGTAATTTTTGTTACTTTTTCCAATGTTTATAATGTATGATACTGTAATATCGTAAGGTAGTTTGAACTAGAGATCGGTTGAAAATAGAAAAAAACCGTATACGTCGACTTCCTGTGGTTCGTTTACATTTAAGAGTGCCAACGTGACTAAAGTCACCTAGTTCTTACATAGGTGTGAGGAAAACAATAGACAACGTTAGACGAGAAGCACGGTTTCGTTTTTCAAGGCGTCGAAGAGTAGAGTTGATAGGGGGGGGGGGGGGGGGGTAAGATTAATTCGTACAAAAAAAGGCATGTTTTTGTGAATTTTTTCTGACGATACAGTTAAAATTTCTTTTTTAAAACCAATGGTGCATTAAAGTATGACATTCGAAGAATATTGTATAAAATTTTCACGGAGAAATATTAAAAAATACGGCAATGGCAGCAGTTATTCGGACGTGTCTCGGAAAAAAGTATAATTGCAGTGCCCCTCAGAACTTGGTGCTGTATCATCAGAAATCAAAAAGTTGAAGTTCATTCGTTAGCTAACAGCCTTCCCCAGGTAACGCTGCGAAGGTTTCTTTCGATATTTTAATTGTTAACTTTTTCGGAACACTTTGAAGGGAAAAACGCGATTTTGTGCGAAAATTTTCGGCTAATTTGTTATTTTAAAATAAAAATAATTAACGAATTTGAAAATCTTCTGTAGCGTTTCCTGGAAAATTATGTGCAGAAATAGTCTTCAAAATTTCAAAAGGATGGGTGCAGTAATTTTGAAGTAATTGAGGGCACCGACTTTGAAAACGTGAGTTGTGGGGAAAACGCTTTAAAGTTTTGAACACTAAAAAATCTGGTATAAAACTTTCATAAACGAATTTTATCGGCTTACCTCTTCACTAGCGTAGCAATTGTTGAGAAGACTAATAAAAAATCAATTATCCTATAATATTTTTCACGATCTTTCGTAACTTGATCTTCAACGGTCACTTTTATTTTTTTATCTGACGCGCTACTTGTTAAAGTGCCTTCGTATTATGCGGAGGTACAATTTTTCTAGGTCGATATAATCTCGATCTAGTTGATTGTCTATCAGATCTAGTAACTTTTAGGCATTTTAGTAATAATTTAACACAAAACTTAATGAAAATTGAATATTTACTCCTACACTAAATTTTTTACTCTACACTGACAAAATATACAGTACAGGTATAAGGAGGTTTGTACTTAAGTCGCTAAGTACTATAAATAGATCTGGAGGTAAGATTAGGTATTATATGGAGAAAAAAACGTCTGCGAAGTAACAATAGCACGCTTGGATCGGGTAGGTAATAAAATCCGACATGTACAAAAATACTCGTAACTTCGTCAATTTTGCTCCAATCGACTTGAAATTTTGACACAATATTCTTAAGATGTTATGCATTCAACTAAAAAATGCCAAAAAAAAAATTTTGACACCCTCCCCCCCCCCCCCTAATCGAGACACCGAAGAGTAGAGTCGAGAGAATTGATAGAGTTGTTAGAGAGAGAGAGAGAGAGAGTGTGTGTGTGTGTGTTAGATTCGTTGTGACGAGAGTGCTCAAATAACTGCAAAGTTAAGTAAATATCGTTTTCTGTCCAATTTATATTTGTATATTCAATTTAATATTAATAAATTCTGAGCAATCGGGAAAAAATTTCCATCTTTATTTTCCGATATTACAACACCAAACATAATTTTCAGTTCTTTCTGATTCTTTAATGACAGATGATTGACATTTTTTGTTTCACTGACGTGTGACAATCGCAAAAATTTTCAGGGTCCCATAATTATGTGTTGAAAATGACAACGTATGTTCTCGCTCGCCATCTACATGCTGACGGCTAGTTACAAAAGGGAATAAGTAGAAGATGTTACTAGACACGGCCGATAGACCAGATCGATAGTTTAAGACATCCTTTTCGTTCGTTCGTTCGTGTCCCTTCCAAGTATGTGCAATAAAGGTTTTTCGACTCCGAGACGTGTGGTGTTTTTCATCCGAATAATAAAGTAATAACTAAGGCGATCCTACTTCTAAATATAGATATAACAACATTATGTTACCATAGTTTAGGAAGACCTGCCCTAAACATCTCAACTCAAAAGTTATAACAGTTAAAAGTTAGCTAAATTATTAGGTTGTTCCAAAAGTTACTTTCATTTTATGAGGAAATAGTAGATGCACGACATTTTTTGTTTTACATTATTTTACTGAATTATAATTATTAAATATAATCCAATAAAATAATATAATAATTTTAACAACAATTTTTAATAATTAGTTTTGATAATAATTAATCAATTATAATTCGAAAAGAGTCGAATATAAAACGAAAGGGATCAAGAAATGCTATGGGATACTTACGCTATAACGAATGTTCTAACGATCTTTCATTGTAGTCCAAACGTTTTTCCATTCTTCTCTTTGGGTTACGTAGCTCTTTCGTTATGTCTCTTTCTGTAATTTTTTAATTTTACAGAATACAACGTTAGCACAAACGTTGAAGAAATATGAAGATACACCCAGAGATAACAAAATATAAAGCTTCAAGAGTGGAGATATATACTCCGAGATAACGAGATAAAAAATAAAACGTTGGATGCCTTGAACCCTAGTAACAACGCAAGAACACACACTGTCTTTTAAGTTCCAATAAAAAGTTTGTGAAACTCAGAATGAGTATTATGAGCATGGATGCTATTTAAACGTCGAAATCTATGTAATAATATAAGGCAATTACTTTTTAACTTTTGGGATGCAATGTATAGGAATCGATGTATCTACCTGTTTGATTCGCATTATTAAAAATCTTGGAAGTAACTTTATCAATTCCAAGACAGATTTCCTGATGTACACACATCATCGAGAGATAAATGTCGCCTGTTTTGTATAAACAGTTTTTGTTTCGATAGATAAAGTCTCGAAAGAATTCACGAATTGAATTTCTGAAAATTTATGAATTTATGAAAATTCATATCTCGTGTTAGAATCAACAGATTCATTATCAAGGAGAATATTATAACCTGCATTAAAGAAAATCCTGCATCACAGCGCCAGATGATCACTGTTTTATCTAGAGATACTAGCAAAGCTATTATCTATTAAATCTAAAATATTCATTCTTGAATCGATGATAACAAGATCTATGAATGATGTGGTTTTGGAACAAAATGCGATATAGGATCTATGAAGTTGAAGCTGCAACTGTTTCTGGCTGTCATGCATTCATTCGTTGACTCCTCATTTCTTCCCGTTTGTATCTCTTCAGATATCTTCTTCTTTCGAACAGTTTCACTCATGAAAAGCTAAATATCGTAGGATACGCGAAAGGAACAGAAACTCAATCGGATAGAAAAAGGCAAATATAAAACAATACAAAAACTATGTATATTATATTAATATCTCGAAATATAACATCCGTTTCGGTTCATATAGAACCGAGGAGAACAACAAAATTAAATAAAAAAAACTCTACGATTATTGTTACGCAAATTGCCAAATTCCATATGTTCGAAATTGAGATCTCCTGCAATAAAATAACAATTATTTAAAAAGATATATAATATATATATATATATATATATATATATATATATATATATATATATATATATATAATAGAAATAATATCTATAATAATATATATGATATAAATTATACAAGTACGTCTAATTCATTGGTAAACTCGGTCTTTGCTGAACAAGTTGCATAAACAGAAATAATAAAGACTCTAGTATTCTTGGCGATTCTGATTCTAACTATTGCGAACTTTATTTTAGTTCGTTTTACTCCGCTACTAATACTTACGAATCGTATTTATTTGTTTCGCTCTTCGTTAATGTTGAAGTGGTTACCACTTCCATGAAAACTCTACATCTGGTCTTTTTTAGTTTTCTCAAGCACTGAAGCCATCGACAGCGCGTAGACAAAAGACAGCGACGAAGTCAGGCCATAAACAGTAGACAGGCGACGTTGGCTTCGGGGGTTTTCAGTTATTAGGTAACACAGCTAGCGTGCGGATCTGGACCAGCTCAAATTGTATTTTTACTTATTACACTTCTATTTAAATATATTTTCTACCTTACAATTTATCCACGTGTTTTCTCTGTTTACACACCGAATAACCTCAACAGGTTATGGGCCCAGGGCTGTAAATTGCAAGGTAGCAACGTGAAATGAATAAATTGTTAAAGTGTTGTGCTTAGTAAAATAAGGGATAGTGCTAAAATGGAATCAGCAAGTGCGAAGGTCGAGATGTTACGCGGCGAAGAAAATTGGCTCCAGTGGCGTTTTGTTATGCGTACACTTTTGGAGGAAGATGACGACCTGATCAACGTGTGTGAAGGGAATTTGTGTCATCCAGGTAACAGCGCGGAGAAAGAAATCGCTCGTGGAAGATTTTTGAAAGCAGATCGATTAGCGAGAAAATTAATCGTGACCTCAGCAGGAAAGAAACCGTTGGATCTTCTTTTATGTTGCACGACAGCACATGAAATGTGGAAAAAGCTGAATACAGTATATGACATGAAGTCGGATGAGAATTTAAATATGGTCCAGAAGCAGTTCTTCGATTTTAAATGGGAAGAATCTGAAAATGTCTCTTACAACCTATCAAAGTTGGAACTCATAGCGGCGAAGATGAAAGCCCTTGGGAGTGAAATTGGCGAGAAAATGCTGATAACACGCATTTTATCGGTGTTACCAAACAAATTCGATCATTTTCACAGTGCGTGGGATTCCGTGGAAGAAGAAAAGAAGACCTTAGACAGGCTTAGTACCACGCTGATGACGGAAGAAATTAGATGGAAGAAAGACGACCAGGAAACATCGGTGGCACTGGTAACAAAAGGTAATAATTATAAAAGGGAACAGCAGAAGCAGTCAAGTAAACGTGAATACGAGAAACAAGGACCAAGTTGCTTTAACTGTGGAAAAGTTGGCCATCTAAAGAAGGATTGCTTTAGATGCTTTATATGCAAAAGGAAAGGCCACACCAGCAAAAACTGTTTTAAAAATAACAAAAGAAGCAACAGTAGAGACAACCAGGAACCTAGAAACCAAAATCGGGATCACAGCGGAATTGGTCTATTAGGAAGTACCTCAGCGATACAAACGGCAAACCCTGATGTTTGGATAATCGACTCAGGAGCTACGGATCACATGACAGGACGACGGGAATGGTTCAGCGTTTTCGAAGAATTCGATAACACGGTGAAGATAGAGATCGGCTATGGTACGTTCATGGATGCGTGCGGCAAAGGAAAAATCAGAGTAGAGACTTTTGTGGACGGCAAATGGGTAATATGTACAATGAACGATGTTCTAAACGTACCAGGTATGAAAAGAAATCTGTTTTCGATTAGATCTGTCGCAAGAAGGGGCATAGATTTTTGTATTTCAAAGGAAGGGACCAATTGCATATTTTTACAAAATCAGAAAATAATAGCAAGAGGTTCTGTTATCGGAAATTTGTATAAAGTAGATATGCGAGTTATCATACCGTCAGTTTGTAATTTTAGCAATAGAGCGGAGTCAAACGCGGACACATTGCAGTTATGGCACGAACGGCTATGTCATCAGAACATCAGACATGTTAAAGAATTCTTAAAGAATTCAAATATGAAAGTTGTAGAGGATAATAACTTTTTCTGTGAAGGTTGCGCGTACGGGAAACAGCATAGATCGAGTTTTCACGAGAAAATCAAGCGGGCGACTAAACCTCGCGAAATTATTTATACGGATGTATGTGGACCTATGGAAGTCGAGTCATTAGGCAAGAAACTGTATTTTCTGACATTTAAAGACGATTTTTCAAAATTCACAAAGATTTACTTCTTCCGACGTAAGTCAGAAGTAACTGAAAAACTAAAAACCTTTTGCCTAGAAGTTGAAAATCAATTTAAGGATAAAATTAAAGAAATTCATAGTGATGGAGGGAAAGAATTCCAAAATAAAGAAGTCAAGGAATTTCTAAGAAGTCAGGGAATTAGGCACACGATTAACGTCCCATACACGCCTGAACAGAATGGTGTCGCAGAAAGGGAAAATAGAACAATAGTAGAGGCAGGTCGGTCGATGCTATATTCGAAACCAAATCTACCGCTGTTCTTATGGACCGAAGCCATGAACACAGCAGTACATGTCATAAATAAGACGGGGCCGACAAGACAAGATAAGAAAACACCATATGAACTGTGGTACGGGAAACCGCCGAATTTAGAAAAGTTTAGGGTTTTCGGTACTGAGTGCTTTGCTCACATACCTGCGGAGAAAGGGACAAAACGTGACAAAAAGGCTAACAAGGGATATTTGGTAGGCTATTTAGATGACGGACGAGGGTATCGAGTGTACGTGCCAACAGTAAAAAATGTAATATTAAGCCGTGACGTAATATTTAAGCCTGAACTAGAAAATGCGAAATTCGTAAAATTAAGTTTACCGAAAATTGTCGAGCGCGAAGATGTGAGTGCGCAGAGCGATAGAGCATGTACGTATGAAAGTGCAGAGAGTGAACATGAAAAACAACCTCATGGAACTAGCGACAATGTGAGACAATTGAGAGATAGAGATAAGATCAAACGAACCGATTTTTATGGTAACCCAGTAACGTACGTAGCGGAAAAATTACCGGTGGATTTTAACGAAGCGATGAGATCCGAAAAGAAAGAGTTATGGGAAACAGCTATGAATGATGAAATGAAATCGCACCATGAAAATAAGACGTGGATACTTGTAGAAAAACCTAAAGATCAGAAGGTACTTAGCAATAGGTGGGTTTTAACGATAAAGCTAAATCCGGACAACTCGGAACGATACAAAGCGCGACTTGTAATAAAAGGGTGTTCACAGAAAGAAGGCATAGATTATAAGGAAACATATAGTCCCGTTGCTCGGTTTGACACAATTAGATTAATGCTTAGTATTGCAGCCAAAAATAATTTACACCTCGGACAGTTCGACATTAAAACCGCATTCTTATATGGAAGTCTGGAAGAAGATATTCATATGAAACAACCTAAAGGTTATGATGATGGTACAAATCGGGTTTGTAAATTGCTAAAAAGCCTATATGGCTTAAAGCAGTCTCCAAGATGTTGGACGGAACGTTTCACAAAATTTATCTCGAACTTAAAATTTTATCAGAGTAACGCAGATCCTTGTTTTTATATTTATACAGAAGACGACAAATTAATGTCGATGACCATATACGTAGACGATGGAGTGGTAGCAGCTTCAGACGAATCTTTAATTGATAAATTCTTCGATGATTTAAATAAAGAATTCAAAATTACGAGTTCGAAAGAAGTAAAGAGTTTTCTTGGACTTGAAATTAATAGATTAGAAGATGGTTCAATATTCATTCATCAGAGTAGGTATATCGAAAACATATTGCAAAAATTTAATATGAATGAGGCAAACAGTGTTTCTACACCTATCGAGACTAATTGGAACGAAAGTAACATAGGCGATAATGATTGTAACGCACCATACAGAGAAGCCGTAGGGAACTTAATGTTTTTACAAACCGTAAGTAGGCCAGATATTAGTTTTGCAATAAATATAGCGGCGAGACACTTAGAGAATCCAAACCAGTATCAATGGAAATTAGTCAAACGAATTTTGCGCTACATAAAAGGGACCGCAGACATGGGACTCTTATATACAAAAGCAGGCAGTCTCGAAACCTTTAGCGACGCTGACTATGCAGGCGACAAAGAAACAAGAAAGTCGACATCAGGCGTTGTATGTAAGTATGCGAATGCGGCCATCACATGGCAATGTAAGCGACAACAATGTATAGCTCTATCTACGACCGAAGCTGAATATGTCAGTGCAGCCTCAGGAGCGAAAGAAATTATGTGGTTAAAGAAAATATTTCTTGAATGTAAATTAGAGATCCTTAAGTATATGCTATGTGTAGACAATACCAGTGCCGTGAAATTAATTAAGAATCCAGAATTCCATCAAAGAAGTAAGCATATTGACGTAAGATATCATTTCTTGCGAGATTTATACAATAGAGGCGAAATTGATATAACGTATGTAACAAGCGAAGAGCAATTGGCAGATATATGTACAAAGGCGTTGCCAAAACCGAGATTTGAATATTTAAGGAAAAAGTTAGGTTTCAAAAGTAAAAAAGATATTAATAGGTAATTGCTTGTAAACATGTAGAGTTTTTAGGGAGGGTGTCGAAGTGATTATTACTTCTCAAAAAAAAAAGAGGAAAAACTCTACATGATCTG
Source organism: Bombus huntii (assembly GCF_024542735.1). NCBI lineage: Eukaryota > Metazoa > Arthropoda > Insecta > Hymenoptera > Apidae > Bombus > Bombus huntii. The sequence goes on along the minus strand of NW_026099316.1, from coordinate 404,835 downwards.
TTTAGTCTTCTAGTTTTTTTTTTGTGTAATAAATTAATTTGTATGGAAAAGAGAAAGGCGGCTGGCAAATGTACTTGAGAAGGCATTGACAAATTAATTTTCAGATATTTACGACAAGAGTTAGAAAATATTAAGAGATAATTTGTAAATTTGAGATAATTGTTTGTAGGGATGTAGAGTTTTAGGGAGGGTGTTGAAGTGGTTACCACTTCTAAGAAAACTCTACATCTGGTCTTTTTTAGTTTTCTCAAGCACTGAAGCCATCGACAGCGCGTAGACAAAAGACAGCGACGAAGTCAGGCCATAAACAGTAGACAGGCGACGTTGGCTTCGGGGTTTTTCAGTTATTAGGTAACACAGCTAGCGTGCGGATCTGGACCAGCTCAAATTGTATTTTTACTTATTACACTTCTATTTAAATATATTTTCTACCTTACAATTTATCCACGTGTTTTCTCTGTTTACACACCGAGTAACCTCAACAATAGAGACAGACACTAAATGTATCGGTTTTGAGGAAAACTCATTAGAGGCTGATTAGAGAAATGATAGCGAAGATAACTATTCATTGGATGGTATGGATAAGGAAGAGTTAGAAGGTAGGGAAGATGAAAATGATAGTAGTTCTGAAAGCTCAAACACTACTAGGAGATCTACACGTATTAAGAAAACTCCAGTAAGGTATCCAGACTATGGATAAGGAAATAGAATGTCTCTATAAGAATAAAACTTGGAAATTGGTAGAAAGGGTAAAAGGCAAAGAAGTATTAGATGTAAAATGGGTTTACACGAAAAAATCAGAGGACAGGTATAAGGCTAGATTAGTGGTAAGGGGATTTCAACAAAGAAACGTAGCCGATGACATATATTCTCCAGTGGCGAGTAATCAGACCTTTAAGATATTGCTATCATATTGTTGTCAAAATGGATTAATAATGGAGCAAATGGATGTAGAAACTGCCTTTATAAATGGTGAAGTAACCTCGGAGGTATATGTAAATCAACCAAAGGGATATGCGGACGGAACGAATAGAGTTTGTAAATTATCGAAAGCGCTTTATGGGTTAAAAGAAAGTCCGAGGGACTGGTATGAGTGTTTTGATAAGTATGTGACGAGATTAGGTTTTAAGAAGAACAATATAGAGCTGTGCCTATATACTTATGGAGAGGGAGAAAATGTTGTTTATTTGTTAATATACGTAGACGATTTGTTGATTTATAGTGAAAACAAAGGGAAGATACAAAGTGTAAAGAAAATTATTAACTGATAAATTTAAAATGAAAGATTTAGGTGAAGTAAAAGAATATCTTGGAATAAATATAGAGTATGATTATTTAATAAATGAAATGAGATTAAGCCAAAAGAAATACATAGAATCATTAGCAAACAAATATAAATTACATAATAGCAAATTGTACTGTACACCTATGGAGACCAACTTAAAAATTGAAAAAGCTGAGATAAATAGAGAGGACATTGGATACAAGAATTTAATTGGCGCATTGCTGTATATTAGTGTAAATACCAGACCTGATATAAGTTATAGTGTGAATTATCTGAGTAAATTTCAAGATTGTTGTAACGAGACACATTTTAAATATGCCTTGCGAATATTGAAATATTTGTACCGGACTAGAGATTTAGGGCTACATTATAAAAGAAATGCAAAGTGCGAAACGATAGATTGTTATGTGGACGCTGATTGGGCAGGAGATCATATAGATAGGAAATCGACTTCTGGGTATGTAATTAGATTGTATGGAAATGTAATTGGATGGAAGTCTAAAAAACAAAGGTGTGTGAAAAAACCTCGCCGAGTATGTAGCACTATCGGAAGCGGTGAGCGAAGTAATGACTATCAGAGAACTAATGAAAATCTTCGATGTAAATGTAGACGATAACCCTGTAAAAATCTATGAGGATAACTCTGGAGTAATGAGTATAGCAAAATACGGAACTTTTACAAAAAATTATAAACACATTGAAGTTCATTACCACTACGTTCACGAGTACGTAAAGGAAAATAAGATAAACATAATAAAAGTAAGTACAGAAGAAAACACTGCGGATATTTTTACGAAGACACTGTGTAGAGAGAAATTTGAAAGGTTTAGGTCATGGATGAATGTAAAATAAGAGAAATGTAAATAAAGCGATAAATGGTAAATATTTTGTTAATTCGACAAGTATGTAAATAAAATTAAGTGTACAGTATTGTAATATCGTAGAATAGATTTGAATTAGAGGTCGGTTGAAAATAAGAAAAAACCGTGTACGTCGTCTTTCGTGGTTTGTTTACATCCAAGAGCGCCTAGTAACAGCGACGCGAGAAAGGATAAGCAGCGTCAAAACAGAGGTACGGTTTCATATTTCAAGGAATGGCAATCGAGAGGCCAGAGTATGTGAGCCGAAAAGTGTGTATGTGTGTGAGAGGACGAGTGCAAGAACGAGCACGACCGGGCAGGAGTGTGTTGCGAGAGTCAGAGCGAATTGAGTCGTTGAAGAGTACAGTCGTTAGAGGTTTCGAGTTGTCGAAGAGTAGAGTCGTTAGAGGTTTCGAGTCGTCGAAGCGTAGAGTCGTGAGAATTGATAGAGTTGTTAGAGAGAGAGAGTGTGTGTGTGTTAGATTCGTTGTGACGAGAGTGATCAAATAACTGTAAAGTTATTTGATATAGATACGAGTATTGCATTTAGTTTCCGTTAAATATCGTTCTCTGTCCAATTTATATTTGTATATTCAATTTAATATTAATAAGTTGTAAGTAATCGAAAAAAAAAAATTTCTATCCTTATTTTCCGATATTACAGTATAAATGTAAGGAGACGTGTTAGGGAAATGATACATTTACACTGTACATGAGAGTGTGTGTGTAAGGGTCAGAGGGCGTCCAGGTCTTAGTTGAGACGTCAGCGCCCGCTGGCAGCGGTGGAGACGTGGACTTCCCACCGATCACATGGGTTAAGCAACGGTCGCCGCGGCACGGACAAGGATGGGTCAACGTTCGGGCGGGCGCTGGCGAAGAGGAAGAAGGCGCACCGCCGCCATTTTTCTGGGATTCTCCAAGGAGCACTAGGCAGGCAGAAGCCCCCGGAGCGCAGGACTACCCCGGGGGTAACCGGCGGAGCTATCCCGGCCGCCACAGGAGCACATGGAAACCAGGAAGAAAGGCGTCAGGGACGGGGTCCCCAGGAAGACGCGCAGGATCGAGGCGCTAGGGGGTGTGGTCCCCCCTAGTGTTCCAAAGAAGAGCAAGGATGCCTCCCTTCGAAAGAAGGAGAGATAGACGCCCGGGGGTGACCGGCAGAATTCGGAAGAGAACCCGGGTGCGTCTCGACTCAGGCGTCAGGATAGGCCACCGTGGAGTTTTAGTCGGTAAGAGTCCGACACTACCCGCCTAGCTGGTGTCCATGAGGATTTCTCCACGATAAAAAAAAAAAAAAAAAAAAAGGTCTTAGTTGAGACAAAAGACTGCCGTTAGAAGATTCTGGATAGTCGGTTGGCGACAAGCGTGCGTGCAAGACGTTCTTCAGAGTGTAATATAGATGTATAGCTGTTGTGTGTGAAATATAGTCAATTATTTGTATTTCCAAATCCTCGAATTTCCTTAACAGACACAAACCACCTTGAAGGTGACAACCTTCAACGAGCCTTCGGTCCTGAAGAAAGAGAAGGTCTCAACAGGCGACAAATCGATTCAGAAAGTAATCTCCCCCAATCTGTTACAGAACGTTCATGACTCTTTGACCGTAGTTCACAACCTAGGTAATAACGGGTTGAGTCCCATCCAGGACAGCAACAAGGTCAACGTCGAGTCGAAACCTACTGTAAAGGCTTCGAAGTCCACTGTGAACAAACCATCCAGGGGCAGTGTTTCTTCGGGCAATACTTCCACGATGGACGTCCAACACAACGTATCGACGTCCAATCATCTCTCTTACATCACGTCATCTGCAACCACCCCAGATTAGAAACATTCCATCGGACAGTCACACTCCGAGACGTAACGTGAAGACTCCTCCTTCGCCACCTCAGACATGTGCTACGCCTGCAATTGGCCCTACTCAGAATAATTTCAGCATTATTAATACCATGACTAATCACTCAAATGGTGTCGGTAATTTACAGAACATTCAATCTGATCTCAACGATTCTCTACTGAGTTCACAGAGCGCCGTACCGAACTCGTCGCGTATCATAAACATCTCACTGGAGTCACCCGTGGCTCCAAAAACGCCAATATACTCTCCAACACCAAGGCAAGTCACAGTCACGACGTCCAACGGTCACTCTCCACCGAGGATCATCACTAAGAGAATGCGATTCGAGCGAGTCATCGGGGGGAGTCCAGCCTCCCAATGAACCTCAAAACTCCGCACCGCGCTTGATGAATCTTCACCAAGCACCACCGACGTTCCCTTCAACGATACTTCCTGGACCGAGGTGTTTAACGACACTTCCAGAAGCAAGATCCACGACACTTCCTGGGTCGAGAATTTCACGTGGAAATCGCTCGGCATCGACGAGGAAGACGGCGATCTAGACTACAAGGGAGACAACGTGCCATCCAGGCAACGGCCCTTCGGCCGCATCGCCAAGTTCACCCTGGGGACGACAGCATCATCCGGACGGCTGTTGTTCACACGGCGAGGAGCATCTTGGATCGAGGTGCCACGCAGCTCGTCCTACGCTCCTGTGTGAGTCAGACGCCGGATGCCTACGCAAAATAATAGTGAGTGAACAACTAGACGACGGGACGCCTTCTCAATTCTACGGGATCTGAAAAGCCTCACCACTCCGGCAATATCAGACGAATTAATCCGGACTCTCTGGGAAGGCCGACTCCCGGTGTACGTGCAACGCGACCTAGCCGCCGTCCAAGATAAGAGGTCCGAAACTCTGACCGCGATCGCCGACAGCATCCACGAAATACGCCCGGAACTAGGACAGGTTGTTGCGGTCAGTACAGAGCGAACCACGGCAGGAGGCAATCCAACAAAGTACGGCGGCGGAGTGAACGATGCTACGGCTGCCGCCATCAACGAGCTGAAGGAACAAATAACGCAGATACAGGCGCAGGTAAGCGCGTTGACCATCGGGGGCCGCCGGCGACCATTCTCCTGCGCGAAATACCGTCGCCGTTGGCGATCCCGAAGCCCGTCACGGCAAGGTGGCTTATGCCTTTATCATGCGACGTACGGGGAACGCGCGAGAAATTGCACCTCACCGTGCACATGGAAATCGGGAAACAGAACCGGCCGTCCGTAAACGCGGCGTACGACGACGGTTTGATCTCCCGCTGCATTTTTCTTCTGGATAAAAACACGCGCATCTCGTACTTGGTGGACACCGGCGCAGACTTCAGCGTCTGGCCGCGCAGCAAAATGCAGGGACCTGCGAAGAAGAGCGAGTACGAGTTGTACGCGGCTAATGGGGCACGAATTGCGACGTATGGAACAGTCGCGATCCACCTCAACCTGTCCCTCCGACGCGCCTTGAAGTGGTATTTTACAGTGGCTGACGTCCAGACACCTATCCTCGGCGTGGATTTCCTGAGTCACTACGGGATGCTCGTGGACCCACGGAACAAAAGATTAATCGACACGACGACCCAGTTATCATCAAAGGGGTACGCCGCTATATACAACACGCCATCGGTGAAAACTATCTGCGGCGATTCGGTGTACCACCAATTACTGGCGGAATTCCCGGCCCTCACGCGTCCTCCGTCTTTCGGGAAGGAAAAGGCCCGACACGGCGTAGTACACCACATCGAAACTACGCCTGGCCCGCCGGTACCGGACCGCCTCAAGCAGGTAAGAGCTGAATTTGAGTTGATGATAGAACAAGGCGTGATGCGCCCATCGAAAAGCCCGTGGGCATCACCCCTTCACGTTCTGTCCAAAAAGGATAGAAATTTGCGACCATGCGGCGACTACCGAACGTTAAACGTTCGCACGATACCCAACTAAGCAGCGTGCCACCACGGAATTTGCAACCCTGCTCAAGGAACAAATGGAGAAAGTCCGGCCTCAGCCTGTGACACAATACAGGAAAAAGAAATTATTCACTTTCCGCGGAATTGGAGTCTTCTCCCTACGTATTTGTGGCGGATTGGTATCAATAGGGCGCCGACAAGTCGAGCCGCGGGTACCAACCGCCAATACTAGAGGGCTACGACGACAAAGAGTCTGTCTGTCTAACTCGCTGGCGGTCGAATATACGATCAATTGATATAAATACCGCACCTAGCGAGACTCCCTCTACGTCTATGGCAGGGACTACCGGGCATAGCCTTACTGACGAGTCCACCGGTAGTCCCGGGACGAAACGCACTCTCTCTCTCTTTTCTTCCGTCACATATTCTTGCGACACGACGCAATTAGGGGCCCTTTACAGCCGCCTTACGATGGACCATTTAGAGTAACGCGAAGAGGCGAGAAAATGTACACCAACAATGTTAACAATCGCGATATAAAGGTTTCCGTCGACCGGCTTAAGTCAGCATTTGTAGTATCAGAGAATCTCGACGCGAGAACCGCCGAAACCCGTGACATACTTATTCCACTAGAACGAATGAACGCTCGCAATGAAAGCGACGTGAAGAGCGACAACGAAGGAAACACTAGTAATAGGTATGTTACACGGTCAGGCCGAAGAGTCCGTTTTCCTGATTGGTTACAGGCTGGTTTCGGCTAGGCATCACAAAAAGATTACCCACGGGGACTTTCTCTGCAAAGGCAATAAAACGTTATCACTGGTAGGGGAGTGATGTAGCGGCACAAGAGTTGGAATTTGCTTCAAACCATGTTGTTGTTTAGCTTCGGAGTATCAAGACCGTTAGGTCACAGGTATTGTAAGGGGTTATAAACTCCGGGGAAAACAATCGCGCCGCTACATGTAACCGTAAAACAAGACGAATTTGTATCTTTTGACCTTCTTCTGACGATTATGACTAAACGAACGTGATCGCAAACGATTCAGTATAAACTGTGACTAAACGTCTGTATAGATATCGTTTCGCGACAAGATCTGTTTTAAATACACTAACGAGTACACATATTGGTAGTCTCATTATTCGATCCCCTACAGCTCTTATTAAGGAAGATAGAGGCCTGTGACATTATTCAGCTTGGCCAACATTGAACAGGGCATATTGATAAGCCAGAGTAACTAACATACAACCTTTTTTTTTTTTTTTTTTTTTACGTGGAGAAATCCTCATGGACACTCCGCTGTTGCAGTAATTGCGTAACAGCAGAGTAGTGTCGGACTCTTACCGACTAAAACTCCACGATGACCACCCGACGCGCATGACAGAGGTGCTCCAGGATTCTCTTATGAATTAACTTCAGTTGTACCCCCTTCACGCGTTCTCTAGTTCTAGCCAGTCCTAATATTTCCTGACTATTGAATTGGCGTTAGGGGGGGCCATTACCCCTAGCGCTGTCTCTCCTTATTGATATTCACCGGAGGCTTGTCTTGTGTGCTTCGACAACTCCCATACAACCTGGTGGTACAAGCTATGAAAAAACTTTCCCGGACATGAGAAAACACATTTGCCCAGATAACGTACGAAAGGTATTAGAGCCCACCAAATAAGATTTGCTACAATTAGCTGTAGTTCGTCACAATAAGCCTATGAGTATCGCGCGTCAGACGATTTTCGAATTAGTTGATGCTTGGATGTTCAAGATACGGAAGTGCAGGGAGATGAGACGTTTATGTACAACTTGATCATGGTGCAACCCATTCGTCAGCCAGAAAACTTCATGCACGATTTTCTAAAAAGAAACACATTTCCCCCCTTCCTTATGCCGTACCAATCCTCTCTCGTCGCTCCTTATCTCATACACAGACAGGCCAAATAATGTTACCGATGACGGCCAACAGCCTGGGTACATGTACGGGTCTCTTGCCTGCGACAGAATTTTGTTGTGTGTAGTATGCGGGGCAGAAAAGCACTTTTGCCATTAATATGAACTAGAAGATTGCAGAAAAATTGTAAACATTTTCCAAATTTTATTAATTTCATTTCATTTCTTAAAGTCTACAAAACTGTTAATCAACATTAAGCAAATATACAAAATCTTGACGTACAGAATAATGGAGCGAATATTAGAAACGATACTACTAAATCTACAAGCTAAAATGTACTATACAAATTTTCTTTAAAATATAAGACATGCAAAGTATATATTTCTGAAATTAAAAAATATCGGATCAAACACTCTTCGAACATACTTCGAACGCTCATTATTACGTATATTACCAAACCAATGCATACAATATAATATATAAACTAAGCCAACGAAAGGCGCAGAGACTGGAGAACATGGGGTCCCCGAGCGTGCAGTGCGCTTCAGCATCGTTGCGAACACCAACTCCCTCCGCTTGTCCCAATGCCATCTCGAACGGTGAGACTGCAAACAGAAAATATCCATATATACATCAAGATAGTAATGCAATTTCTATTCTTGCAGCACCGACGTAATACGCGGTGCTCCGTAATCGCTCGAGATTCCATATAGTTGTTGAAATCTCTACGCATTTGGTAGATAAAACGTTGCGAGAAATCCTCTTGTCACAGTTAGGTCTTCCAAACCTGATCGCTTGCATTTTTCCGGCTACTTCTGCGTTGCAACGTTACTTTTATTTCTGCCAACTTAGACACGACATCGTCTAAACTGCCCAATTCAGGACACGATGGCTCCTCCCGGGGATTCTGTTGAGACGATCCCGGATTTTCCGTGTCCTCACCATTGTGATAATAATGTATAATAATTTATACATTATTTGTTTATACATTATTTATACATAATTTGTACAATTTACCTTCTTCTTCAAGCATTGTTTTTTAAATTTCTGCCATTTTGAAGCTGCTGATGATCGCCGGATGCGTAAATCATTTTTAGCTTTGGAAAGAGCGCACGTCAGCATTGCTTCAATCCGTAAATCGCGTCTGCGCTTTCGGCGACACTTTGATCTTTTGCGGCGAACTTCGTCAATCCAAGTTAGTAACCGTTCAGTTTCTGGCTTGTCGGCGTTAGTTTTCGAAAGTCCCTTCTTTGTCCTCGCCATGCTTTCTCAATTATTTCACCTAATTATTGAGTAAGTAAAAAGTATACCAACCTGTATCCGGCTCCTGTTTGTTGTAGAACAATACAGAAGAGATTCACACAACTGCACACAAAGGATTTGAAACCACCGAGCAAAACACCCTCCTCACAGCACAGTCGTAAGATGACTAAGGGAAGTCTACGCTGCGCGTCTGAAGTCCGCTGTCTATACCCCCTCCTCTGTCTTTATGACGTAGTCTTACGCGCGAAAATGGAAACTAGTTCCGTGTAAAATCTTACGTTGGCCTTACATTCTCAGAAATTTTGAAAAATGCTTTAATCCAATTAATTTTTAAATATATGTGCGACAATTTTAATGCTAAATTTTATATATTTTGTACATTATATTAAAATTCTTCATTTACAGGAAATAATCAATAGCGTATGAAGGTGTACTGCACGTATTATTTGGCACGTACACTAATGTTGATGCAAGAATAATTATTCCAATGATTTTAAGTTACACACATAATAGATAAAGTAGGCTGTAGACTATGAAATTCGTATGAAATAAGCAGAGAATAGTAACTAAATAAATGTATATGTATATCAAACATAAATCTTGTAAAAATAATATATTAAATTACATTCAAATCAAATATATAAACAAGATCTGTTGACTTTTAATTATTTTTTTGAAGCACTAGTATCAAATAAAATTGCGTCATATAAAAATGTCATCCCGAAACACAGTTTAACGTGATACAATTGTATTACTTTAATTTAAGCAGAAAATATCTAATCATATTTAACAATTTTGAAAAACATACCTCTACTAAACTATCATTATCTTTTCCTATACCATCGGCAAGGCCCTGAACAGCAAGCAGTTCAGCGGTTGTTAAATAACTAGCCAATTGTTCTCGAACTACATTTACTTCTCCCTGATACATAAAATCAACCAATGCAGCCTAATCATCGAATTTTACATTATTATTATATATTATAACAGGATGCTGACATGGATTTTCGTAAAATAGAATAAGTATCATTTACAAAATATATGTTAACAGTAACAAATTATTAAATTCTTAATTTCACTTTACCTTAAATAAATCTCTAAAATATGTACTACATGCAGATAATAGCAGTTTGTCTGCTCTTATTCCTTTTTCCTTCGCAGCTTAAATTTACATCAACGAGATCTTCTTCGGTTCTCAGCGTATCAAAAGCACAAGTAATATGTTTTAAGTAATTATTCCACCTAAGAGAAAACTGTTTAATCCGTAAAACAATTATATTAAATTTGCAATTTTCAATCTGAAAAACATTTGACTTCAATGAGTATATTTTGATTTTTACCTGCCGGAAAACTGATGGAACAAAAATTTGTTACAACTATCATGTACTTATGTAATTAAAACAAGACAAAGCTTTTATAAATATAAAAATTGTCATAAATATTTTGACGCAACGCATTTGAACATTTTATGACTCATTGTATTAACACCACATTATTTCTTTTTTTGCGAGTATAATAAAAGCAATAATATTTAAACAATACATACTTGTTTAGATGCCTTTCGCAATATGACTTTCCCATAGAGCAGGTGGCTTATTACAAAATTCACGTCATAAATGTAATTTTCTTCAACTTCCAAAGCAAAAGTTATAAGTGTCCACCCAGGAATACCCAACATTTTGAAACACTTAAATAATACAAATTTCATATTTGGGTATTACATATTTCTAACAATTGAACACTACCATGCTTACCATGCTTTCATTAGCATGCTTAAAATGACTTTATATTGAAATTATTTGTATGGTATGCCCATTTCCTTATCACCCTTTATTTTTCTTTCTCCTTCTGCAGAAGAGTTAAGACTATTTGTATCCTCCCTATATTTGTCTATTATACATCCTACATACTTTCGCAAATAACAAAAAATAGCAAGGTCAGATATAGCTTCAATGTATACGGTCATCACAATGAAATGTGAATTACCTTCGGCAGATCTAAAATATTAAACGTGAAACGATGATCTTAATTTGGAATAGATTATAGATACACAATCTGTTCGTTTTTTCCTTTCTTAGCAATGATCTGTTCCATTGTCAAACAAGTATTTCCCTCAGTAGCCGGATGAAATGCAAATTTATATCGTATTATGCTTATCATTATACTGCAAGTACTTTGAATCACTGAAATTGCGGAACCATTTCCTGTTATTGAATGCAAAACATACAGCACGAACACGTTTTCCATTATCAAAAAACGCCATACAAATGTCTCATCCATTGTATTAAAGTGATAAGAGATAGACACAGCACCAAGCCTGCAGCTTATAATACAACAATTTGCACCAGTTTCTCAATTTTCCCCAATTATATTCAATGTTTACAATAATCATCCTTTGTTACGACCGTTCGCGGTGAGACGCGTTCGCTAGGATAACGCGTCAGAGAGAGGCGTAAATTCTCGCTACGATTATGTTAATCGACGCCGCGAAATAGTCGTTCCCCTGTTTTGGTTAAGATAACAGAGGTGGTTTAATGAATGTAACACTGTATTGACAGGTTAACGTAGAATAATATATTTTACAATAATATGATGAATATATTACAGAAATTAGACTCGACTTTGCGATCTCTCTAGATTAATTCGTTTGCTCGTCAGATTTGTCGAAGTGTCACGTTTGACTCGTCAGAAGGAACTGATCGCCCTTCGATTATTCCTTTGCCTCATTTGGAAGACGACCCCCACTATGCACGAGTCACGCCACCGCTCGCGCCTATGATCACGTATGCCTCTTCTTGTTTGAAAATCGTAACGGTCAAAAATCGACGTTTCTAGAGCTCGCTGCTTGGCGACAACTATGCTCTCGTCGATACATTGTATATGATCCGGAGGGCAGATAAGATGGTCTGCCTGCGACGTTGTAGAACCGCGAGCGACGGTTAGAAAATATAGCCTCTGGTGAGCCTCGTGGCGTAACATACTCCCCCCGTTGAGAGGGTACCGATCAAGTAATATAGTATGATGTTGTGAGGATCTCTGGTCAGACTTCGGTGCTGTTGATTGTTTCGGAGTCATCTGGAGTCGTTATGCTCGGTAGTGGTACCATCCGCTTGATGCTCCGATCCAGGGTGCTCGTTGCTGTTCGAACGGTAGCCGTCCGTATGATGCCGTCTGCGCCTGGATGGACCTTGATGATTTTGCCCAATGGCCATTGCATTGGGGGAACGTTGTCTTCTCGGAGAATGACGATGGTGCCTTCTCGTATGAAGTGACGGCCCTTGCTCCATTTGTTTCGGATGTCTAGCTCATTCAGGTACTCTCGTTGCCAGCGGCGCCAGAAATGTTGTTTGACCTTTTGAATATGTTGCCAGCTGGAGAGACGATTGGATGGAGTGTCCCTGAAATCTCGTTCTCGAAAACTTGTTAAAGAATATCCGATGAGAAAGTGACCGGGAGTGAGGACAAGATGATCGTTTGGATCAGATGATACTTTTTTTTTTTGTACGTGGAGAAATCCTCATGGACACTCCGCTGCTGCACTAATCGCGTAACAGCAGAGTAGTGTCGGACTCCTACCGCCTAAAACTCCACGATGACCATCTTATGCGCGTGACAGAGGTGCTCCAGGAATCTCTTATGAATTAACTTCAGTTGCATTCCCTTCTCGCGTTCTCCTGTTCGAGCCGGCTATTGAGTAGGCGTTAGGGTGAGGTTGTTGCCCCTAGTGATGTCACTTCTTCTGGTCGTAGTCCGTTGGGGTGGTGGCGGGGTGGCTCTGGGTCGTCTGACTGCCTTCCGTCTCCATCGTCTTATCCTGCAGGGGTGAGAGTTTTTCTTCCTCTCCCTTTCCGCTCGCTCCTTCGCGAGCATAACTCGCTCGCAGAAGAGGCGGACGGCCTCGTATTCCTGTGACCCTCTCAACATCGCTTCCACAATCGCTGAGGGGATCAACGTTTCTCCTATTGCGTGCCGCCAGGGTGTAGCGGGGCAGCTCCCACGCCGGACAGAGCTCCAGGGTGTGCTGCGCTGTGTCCCTGTCCTCTCCGCAGTCGTTGCAGATGTCTGTCGTCTCTCGCCTTATTCTCTTCAGGAACTCGCCGAACACGCCGTGTCCGGAGAGTACTTGTGTCATCCTGAATGTGAGTGGGAGGCCGTGGCGGCTCCTCCATGCCCCCCAGTTTGGTAGGACCGCATCCGCGCCTCGGTGTTCGCTTCTCCCGTTGATCAGTTGGGATCGCCACAGGTTCCATGTGTCCTCCTCGGCGGTTCCTGTGTCGTTTGGAGCCGCCTGCTCGGTGGGGTCTTCTCCCGGGTGCCATTCTCTCCGGCGGGTGTATCTCTTTTTGAGCGCCAGCGCCCGCAGCTCCCCCGGGGGGGGGGGACGCGGCTAGGGTGGACGCCGACGCGTGCGACACCGTCCGGTATCCCCTAATGATTCTGATGGCGGTCATTCTGTGCAGCCTTCTCAGGAGCAGAATGCTGCGACGGCTTGCCATCAGGTCGTCCGCCCATACTGGGGCCCCGTACATCACTCGTGACCGAACGACGCCCTCGTAAAGTCGGCGCACCGCGTCTCCGGCCCCGCCGATGTTCGGTAGTAGGCCGCACAGGGCATTGGCAGCCGCTGACACCTTCGGGATCAGTGAGTCGAAGTGCGGCTCGAACGTCCACTGGCTGTCGATGGTGAGTCCCAGATACTTCATCTGTGATCCCACCCGGACGGTTTTACCTGCCATGTTTATGCATAGGCCGGGCGGTGGTGTCCCTCGCCTCTTCCTGTCAAAGAACCAGGTGGCCTCCGACTTCGCAGGGGAGACTCTCAGGCCCAGTTCGTTCACGGCACGGGTCGCACAGGCCGTTGCGATTCCGCCAATGCGCAGCGTCTCGTGCCAGCCACGACCCTCGACCAGGATTAGGGTGTCGTCCGCATAGCATACAATGGCCGCGCCTAGGGGTAGCGGGCATCGTAGTACCTCGTCGTACGCAACGTTCCATAGTATGGGGCCCAGCACCGAGCCCTGCGGGACGCCACGCTCAACGGATCGCTTTTCCTCTCCTTCCTTACTGGTCTAACACACCCACCTGTCGTCGAGGTAGGCTCGGATCAATCGGACGAGGTAGCTGGGAACCTCGAAGTGCTCCAGGGCCGTCACTATCCTATCCCATGGCACGGTGTTGAACGCGTTGACGATGTCCAGGGAAACCGCCAGCGCCACGCCTTTCCGGGAGACCATGTCCTCCGCAATCGCTCGTGCGCGTCTGACCGCGTCAATCGTCGAGCCCCCCTTCCGGAAGCCGTACTGGCTTTCGTGCAAACCTGGCACTTGGCCCGCTATGTGTCGTTCCAAGCGGGCGGCGACTACCCTCTCGAGTAGTTTGCCGACCTCGTCCAGTAGGCATATCGGCCGGTACGCTGACGGCGAGGTCGTCGGTCGGCCCTCTTTATGGAGCAGGACCAGCCTCGCCGTCCGCCACGCCCGGGGGTAGACTCCCTCCCTCAGGCATCTTGTGAAGAGGTGCCGGAGTCTGGGGGCCATGACCCCCATCACTTCCCCCCAGATCCGGCCAGGGATTCCGTCCGGGCCCGGTGCCACGTTGCGGACGGTCATTCTTCTGGTTGCCTCCCATATCTCCTCCTCCGTGACTTCCCAGTCGTCCCTCCATTCCAGCGGTCGTGTCGTTTACCGTGGCCGTTCCGCCGCTCTGTTCTCTTGTGGGGGAAAGAGCGTTCCGGTGATCCGCGTCAGCAGCGCAGGTTCCATTTCCGCCGTTGTCAGGATGCCCTTCGCGCGTAGTTTCTGTGTCACTGTATGCCCTCCCCCATGGGTCCGACTCGACTGTTTCGACCAGTTCGGACCAGGCACAGTCCTTCGCTTTTTTAATTTCCCTTTGTAGCGAGCACCGTAGCGCGCGGTACGTCCGGTAGCGCAAGGAGACTTCTTCTTCGTCGCGTCGTCGCCAGCGGCAGGCCCTTAGGTACTGTCTTCGGGCCCGGACACATCTCGTCCTCAGTTCCGCGATGTCGGGGTTCCACCAGTAAACTGCTCTGCTTCGCACCGTGCCCGGTGTGGCCCGTGGCATGGATGCGTCGCAGATTGCTGTCATGGCTTGTCGCAGGTTCTCGGCCTCCTCTTCCACGTCTGCTTCGGTCGTCGTTGCCGAGGCCTCCCAGCTCCAAGCTGTTGCTATAGCCGCCGCCCGGAGTAGATCTTCATTCCTCTCCTTTATTTTCCATCTAGGCGGTAAGCGCGCGTGTCTCCCCCTCGGCGGGCCGCGCCCGTCGTTTGTCGCCGGCATTCCAGGTCCAGGTGCGTCCACCTCCATCAATATGTAGAGGTGGTCCGACAGCGTCTCGACCCCTTCGGCCACTCTCCAGCCTGAGATCCGCCTGAATGCCTCGGGGGAGGCCCATGTTATGTCAACAATGGAGCTCCCTCTGCACGTCACGCAGGTACTGGTCGAGCCCCTGTTCACTAACAGAAGTCCAAGTCCCGCGGCCCAGTTTGATAGCGTGCGGCCGCGCGTTGGCCCTGGCGTTCCCCCATTCCGTGGAGTGCGCGTTGAAGTCTCCCAGGACGAGCACTTGTCGTGGGAGTCGTCGCCTGACGCAGTCGCCAACTCCGTCTAGGAATTCTTCGAACGCTGCCCGTCCACTGTTAGGTGACACGTACACCCCCACCACCATCATCCCTGCCCACTCGACCGCGGCGTATCCGTTGCCGCGTTCCAGCAGGGCTCCGTGGACGAACGCCCCGGGCGTTGATGTCCAGGTGAGCAACCGACAACCATTCCGTCCTCCTTTAACTCCTCCTTGTCCAAGCCGGACGTCCCGTATCCACACCCGTTTTGCGCTCACAGGCACTAGTCCTCCACTCTGGTTACCTCCCTTGCCCAGGCTCTCCAGTTTTCCGGAGATTTCGATTACGCACGCAGCTCCGTCCTCTCTACGTCTGCCTCCCATGTATCCCCACCCTGTGTTGTAATGGATCAGATGATACTGGAGTCAGCGGACGGGAGTTGAGGATAGACTCGATTTCAATGATAAGTGTATTTAAATTTTCGAATGTCAAGAGCTCGTTACCTGCGACACGCCTGAAATGTCGTTTGAAGGATTTCACTGCAGCTTCCCATAGCCCTCCGAAGTGAGGTGAGTTGGGAGGAATGAAGAGCCATTCGATCCGTCGGTCGACTAAAAGGGACTGAACCTTTACCTTATGATCGTCGGATTGCAGGAGATTTCGGAGCTCTCGTAATTCATTGTTGGCGCCAGCGAAGATGGTACCGTTGTCGGAGTAAATTGTCACACAGAATTCTCGGTGAGCGATGAATCTTCGCAGAGCAGCAATGAAGGCCTCGCTAGTGAGGTCGCTGACCAGCTCGATGTGGACTGCTTTGACTTCAAGACATATAAAGATTGCTACATATACCTTAATTTTGCGTCGGTTGCGATCCTTTCGTTCTTTGATGTAAAACGGTCCGCAATAATCTATTCCGACGTTGGTAAACGGTCGAGATTCCGTTATCCGTGAGGCTGGGAGGTCGCCCAATACGTAATCCACTGGAGGTGGATTAGCTCGGCAGCAACGGACGAACATCTTCAGCGTGCTCCAAACGTGACTACGGCCGTCGATAGGCCAATAAGATCTTCTTAAGGCGTATAAGGTAGCTTGAGTTCCGGAGTGGAGATTGATGAGGTGTTCATGCTCGATTATGAGTGCTGTGACTGAGGATTTGGGTACAATGATTGGGTGTTTCTGACTGAACGGCATTGGTGAGTGACTGAGTCGGCCTCCGACTCGCAACATCCCGTCTTTGTCCAGAAATGGATTGAGTCGTTGCAGCTTCCCCTTCACTGCAGAATTTCGATCTGTTCGGAGAGTGCGGATTTCATCTGAAAAATAACAGAATTGTAACAGTTTGACCAATTTGTTATGCGCATTGGTTAAATCATGTGTGGTTAGAGGTCTCCCTCGATCCTGTTTTTGTCTCCATCGGAGGCAACGAGCGGTAATTCTAATCAGCTTGGGCCAAGAAGAAAATCTCTCCAGTAGACTGTGGTCAGCAGGAGTCACGGCCAGACATGTTGCTTTCTTCTCCTCTGGTATTTCAGTTAATGGTACTGGGTTCCACGTCGGCCAGTATCTTTCTGGTTGTTGGAGCCATTCCGGACCATGTTGCCAAATGGTTGGTCGCAGGAAATCTTCGGGTGATTGGCCTCGAGATATGAGATCTGCAGGGTTATCGGCAGTGGGAATGTGACGCCAATCTGAGGTGTGAGTCTTCTGCTGAATTTCTGTCACACGATCAGCGACAAAGGTTTTCAGCGTATGGGGTGATGTATTGATCCAATGAAGTACGATTGTAGAATCCGTCCAGTAAACAGTCCGAGAAATGTTGCTTGGTAAAGCTTGAAGGACTGTGGTGGCCAATGATGCGAGAAGAAGTGCTCCACTCAGTTCCAGCCTTGGAATGGTTTGTGATTTCAGTGGAGCCACCTTTGATTTTGCAGTGAGGAGTCGTGTCCAGACATGACCATCCGGAGTGATGGTGCGAAGGTAAACGCATGCCCCATAAGCCCTTTCGCTAGCGTCACAGAACCCGTGTAATTTAATTTCCGCTGCAGCCTTGATTATCGTTTTACGTGGAAACTTCACGTTATTCAATAATGGCAGCTGTGCATAATATTTGCTCCATTCCGTGTGCACGTCAGCCGGTAGAGATTCGTCCCAATCAATTTTTAAAGTCCAGAGTCGTTGGAGCAGCATCTTAGCACGAACGATCACTGGTGCCAATAATCCAGGGGGGTCGTAGATCTTGGCGATTTCGGAGCTGATTGTTCTCTTCGTGATTCGAGAGGCGGTAGAATTAATTTTTACGGAATATAGGATCGAATCGTCAAAGGAATTCCAAACCACACCCAGAGTTTTGAAGGTTTGCGATTCGCCTAGTAGCAGCTTGTCGTTTATGTCCTGCTCGAAAAGTCCTCGTAGCAGTTCCTGGTCGTTCGATGCCCATTTTCGAATGTTTAAGCCGGCCAGTTCCGTGAGCTCCGTTCTCAATGATCGTGCCTCGACCTTTCTATCAACTCCTGTGAGAACATCGTCGACGTAGAAGTCTCGCTGTAAGACCGTCGCCGCTCGTGGGTACCGATGTCCCTCGTCGTCCGCCAGTTGATTGAGGCACCGAATGGCTAGATAAGGGGCCGCTGACAGCCCGAATGTCACTGTATTAAGTTGATAGGTGTCAACTTCTCCATCAGAATTACGCCACAAAATTTGTTGAAATTTTCGATCCTCTGGACGCACAAGAAATTGTCGATACATCTTTTCGACATCGAATGTAATGACGTATTGATGAGAACGAAATCTTAGAAGGATGAAGAATAAGTCATCTTGTAGTTTCGGTCCCGTATGAAGTATGTCGTTTAATGAAACTCCGGTGGTGGTTGGTGCAGATCCGTCAAACACAACTCGGAGTTTTGTAGTTTGGCTGGACTCTTTGATCACGCCGTGATGTGGCAGAAAATATCCGTCGTCCGTGCAGTTGTCCGTGGTAATCTTCGTCATGTGTCCTAATTCCACATATTCTTGTATCACGGCGCGATAGTCGGCTTCGAATCGTTTGTCTCGTTGGAATCGACGACAGAGGGAAATGAGTCGCTTCATCGCCATTGTCTTAGAGGATCCAAGCGAAGGAATTGTTTCGTTGAATGGGAGAGCGACCATGTATCGCCCTTCGTTGGTGCGTTGAACGTGATTTCGAAAGTGTTCTTCGCACTGTCGTTCCGCTTCCGAAATGTGTGCAGTGGGCGGTCCTTCGTCGATTTCCCAAACACGGGCGGGGTCCGCCTGTAAAGCCGTCGTGAAGGCGTGAAATGCGAGTGCTGATGATTGCGAGGTTGGGCTCCCCCCGATGACCCATCCGAATCGCGTTTTTTGCAGACGCAAGTCGGGCCCGTTTGCTTGACTGATGTCAAGTTGGCCGACACAGAGTGATGCTAGCGTTGGTCCGGCGCTCAACAATATTTCGATCGGCGCAGGCCTATGGAATCTTGGATCGGCTAGTTGGAGATTCCTCGGTATATGTATTATTGAGCGATCTACGGGTTGATCTGGGACCCAAGGCGATATTGTCGGTATGATTAGGAACGTCAAGGTGCGTTCGTATGTGCCGTCGATGGAGATGATCGTGGCCGTGATGTAACGTTTCGAGGTTGTCGATAACGTGTTGAGTGTTCCGATTGGGACCTAACGTTTCCGTTGGTTAAGTTTTAGCGAATCAGCGAGTTTTTCGGTGATAAAGTTCATGCTAGAGCCGGTGTCTAGCAGAGCTCTACAACGGAATGGTTGAACTTTATTGTTCAATATGTTGACCTGCGCTGTGACTAACAAATCGTGCTGCAGTGGTTCAGAAGGAAGCGAGGTCAATGAGTCCGTTTTCTGTGGTTCGGTCCCTAACAAGGTCGTTTGATGACGTCATTGTTTTCCTTGTCGTCTAGGACTGGACGATATATTTGATCCCGATGCCGTCGTTCGCGATAACCGAGATTCACGTTTCGGAGATGTTCGCGGAGACGATCGGGGAGACGATCGGGGAGACGTGGATGCGCGTCTCGAACGATGTGACGATCGCGGGGTCGGTGAACTAGGCGAAGATCGACCGTTGGATGATCGATCGCTCGATGATCGACCGCTCGATGATCGGCTTACACGTGGTCGTGATTTGCTATGACCATGGTCTTGATGTAGGTATGTATGGTGTCGCTGCCTGCAGATGCGACATGAACCGGCGGAGCAATGAGTAATAGCGTGTCCCTTACCTAAACAATTGGTACATAGAGACGCCCTCTTGGCGATTTCAAGGCGTTTTTTAGGCGACTTTGCTTTGAAGACATCACAATTCCATAATTCGTGTTGTCCTTGACAATTCGGACACACCAACGTATTATGTGTAGTTGTGAATGCGTAACTTCGCGGTGCGTTCGGTCGCTGACGTTTGTGTTGATCGGACTCTCCTTTTATCACGGTTGATGCTGAACTTGTCCTGTCGCCGTTCGTCCGTGTTTTCAGAAAGTCTACCAGATGCGTATATGACGGCATTTTCCTGTCCGGCAATGTGCGCTGCCATTTGCGAATGATGGCTGAGGGTAGCTTCGACGTGAATAATTTTATAAGAGCGACATTTGAGGTAACTGGTTCACCGAGTTTTTCTAGCGCTTGGAGGTTTACCTTGACCGTCTCAAGAAAATCATCTATCGCTTCGGGTGTCTCTTTGGTTATTTTCGGATAGTCAAAAATCAAGTCCCAGTGGCGCATGCAGACTTGACGGTGGCAGTCGCATTTTTCCATCAGAACGTCAATAGCGTTCGATTAATTTAACTCGGTGACATCTAACGATTGTATGCTTCGCGCGGCCTTTCCGGTCAAAGAGGATCGTAGGTAGTGGGACTTCTGCACGGGTGTAAGTCGCTCGCTTCGATCGATAGTGGATAAGAAGGAGTCGTAAAATGAATGCCAATTTTCGATGGTACCGTCGAAAGTAGGCAGGTGAATTTCAGGCAGTTTAATTGATGTCGGCTCGGCGATATTAGACTCGCAGCCTTGTGATTTCGACGACGATGCTGGTGTATCATCCATGAGAGTGTGTATTCGTATTACCAGATTGTAATATGTGTCGGTTACTTCGGAAACGCGCGCGTCGTCCATCTCGCCTAAATCTTCTAATTCCTCTTGTAACAATCGATATTGTTTCCACGTGTCGTCGAGTAGTGTCGTATAGGCCGTTAAATGGGCCTTATTCGGTTGTCTAGATTTTTCGTATTCATCGAGTCGTTTCGATAGAAAGGTAAATCGACCGATTTGAAAGCCTCGTCTCCGATGCAAGGAGGTAATTTTCTCTGTATTTTCCATTGGTATAGCAGATTGTGAGAAGAATGCAATGAACGAGCTTACCTTGCGGTTGCGAGTTTAAATGTTACTCGTCACCGTGTGTGTCTCGTTTAATGTGTAAGACGTGTTCTTACTGAAGTCGACCGTCTAGTTGTTGGCGTGAGGCTGCGTGGTTGCGTTCTTGCGTTTTCAAGAGGGTTATGCCTCTTCAAAACTGATGGTCCCTGGCGCTACTGACTTCGCTGGAGTGGTAACGCTTCTGCTGCTGTTTGTATTGGATTCACGTGGCACTGTATGATAGTGGAGGTCACTGGCGTGCACTTTTCACTTGCCACTGTATCCGGCTCGAAGGACCAAATGTTACGACCGATCGCGGAGAGACGCGGTCGCTAGGAAAACGTTTCAGCGAGAGGCGTAAATTCTCGCTACGATTATGTTAATCGACGCCGCGAAATAGTCGTTTCCCTGTTTCGGTTAAGATAACAGAGGTGGTTTAATGAATGTAACACTGTATTAACAGGTTAACATAGAATAATATATTTTACAATAATATGATGATTATGTTACAGAAATTTGACTCGACTTTGCGAACTCTCTAGATAAATTCGTTTACTCGTCAGATTTGTCGAAGAGTCACGTTTGACTCGTCAGAAGGAACTGATCGCCCTTCGATTATTCCTTTGCCTCATTTGGAAGACGACCCCCACTATGCACGAGTCACGCCACCGCTCGCGCCTATGATCACGTATGCCTCTTCTTGTGTGAAAATCGTAACGGTCAAAAATCGACGTTTCTAGAGCTCGCTGCTTGGCGACAACTATGCTCTCGTCGATACATTGTATATGATCCGGCGGGCAGATAAGATGGTCCGCCTGCGACGTTGTAGGACCACGAGCGAACGTTAGAAAATACAGCCTGTGGTGAGCCTCGTGGCGTAACATCCTGCATATAAAATTGTTACCTTTATCCAATGCATACCACCTCTCTCCTCCTCTTTAAAAATATGACCTTTATGAACTTAATGTCTCCCAAAAACGTATTTAGCAGAAAGGATTCGACATCTATAACGATCCAATTACAAACTACCAGAGCATGTGTATCATAAGCGGATCTTTAAACGCCGATTAAACGCATTCTCTATCCAATCCTGGCTGAAACATAATTACTCGCACCCCCAGTAACCCACCTCTAAGTCATTCCAATCAACGTACTATGCAAACACGAATCCAACGCGTTCCAGGAATACAAACAACTGCCTGTAGCTGTTTAGCTGTACACGACGAGTATAATTATTTCGGGTACTCCTCCAGTACAAAACAGACACCCAAACGACAATATTTCAACACAAAAATATTTAAAACAATAGTTATAAAAGCATGATACTTAATACCGCGCTTGACATCAGGTATAATCAAAAATAAATTTCTTCAAAAAAATTTCAAGTTAAATCTTTAGCTTGTGTAATTGTATCAAACTTGCTCAATTAACAACGAGCAATTTCCATCGTGTTTTGACAACTGACTCATCGATGATGTTTTTCCTTGGAATTGAAAAAGGAATGTGCATAGTTTTGTCCTCCGTCCACACTCAAAATACTATCTACATGCTATAATTAGGGATTCAATTTTATAATACGTTGCCTCACTTTCCATCACTGCTTTCCTACTATCAGTCACTTGAACTGTAATATAAACCAGTCTTTTATTTCCAATACTATTCTGCATACCATTTATCAGGAACAATACATTTTATTTGTTAATTTAATAACATGCGAAGTTCCTCACTTGTCCTAACATTAATCAATGGATAAGTGAATTGAAATCTGTGAATATAAGTATCTAGTAATACAACTTCCGAACCGACGTAATTTGTTACGTCGCGTAACATTCTACTTAGCCCAGGCCACACACCGCGGGCAAGATGGCAACCAGATGTCTTCGGATACTCACTGCGTACGCTCAATAGTCTCAAGTACCTTCCATAAATCTCAGGAATTTCCTAGTCGAGGTCCTCCAAACTGAACAAACGTCTGTTTTCGAAGCATTTCTAAAGACCTTTGTCTACTACGGCTTGACAAGGGAAGTTTTTCTCACGTATGATGCAACATTCCTCCCACTAACCACTTTCTCTCGTGGGCGGTTAAGACCCTTCGTTTAACCAATTAACAACGAAGCCTATTCCCTCACTCTCCTAACTAAAATCGTCACCAACAAATCCGATGGCCCCGTGCGCTAGACACACCCATCCTTAGCTTTCCTCCGCCACAGAATCCTCTCCGAACCACACTGATTTTACATCCTTCGAACAGTCAACATCCTTTGACCGGGAATACACCCGTAGATCAGTCACTCACTCATCTCGTACATATACACCAGCGTAAGTGTCTTCTTTACAAGTTGTCAGAATAAACGGTGATATATAACTTACTATACTGTGTCATATTCATTTAACCACCTCTGTTATCTTAACCGAAACAGGGGGAACGACGATTTCGCGGCGTCGATTAACCGAATCGTTTTCCTCGCAACCGCGTCTCTCCGCGAAGGGTCGTAACATTTGGTCCTTCGAGCCAGATTCAGTGTCAAGTGAAAAGTGCACACCAGTGACACCCACTATCATACAGTGCCACGTGAATCCAACATAACCAGCAGCGGAAGCGATACCACCCCAGCGAGGTCAGTAACGTCAAGGGCCGTCACCCTTGAAGAGGTATAATTCGGTGGTTGAAACGCAACCACGCAGCCTCCTGCCGCAACTGGACAATCGTCAACAGAAGTAAGTTATAACCACTCCATTCTCAATTATATAACAAATAATGGCAACCGGAAACGAACTTGCCGCCTTGCGTCGACGCCGGGGCCAATATACCGGCCACTTTACACGCTTAAGAAAAAAACTGGACGTAATCGAACAATCCGGCTGTCCGCGAGAGGCCAAGTTTATCCAAATCAAAAATCGTCTGGAAATCTATGAGATGGAACTCCGCGTCATTTAAAACGAGATTGTGAGCATAGACGAGGAAGCGAGCGAGCGCGGCCTTGAAATAGCAGACGAGTACAAAAAATTAGTACTCCGAGTAAGCAATCAGTTAAAACACATACGACTAACTACGACGTCACAATCGACCAACGACGAATCAGCTCGCGAGACTGCTTCGCTTAAATTACCGGAGAATCATTTTCCGGGACATAATGCGATGACGCCACCTTCGCCATTGCCACAAGGGCCCACGGATAAAGTACCCACCATGGCGAATTCACAACCACCAGAATATAGCAGCAACACGTCTATCAGGATCCAGGGAAACAATAATAATCTAAACAGTAACGCTATTCAGACTCCGCCGACGGAGAAGATCGCATCGACTCGAACGCCGATCTCGTCGCGAGTCACGCGTAACTCATTGCATGACACCTGCAGCTCATCACCTACACGCGACTTGACGACAACCAAGTTCGCGTCCGCATTATCTCGACCGTCCTACCCAAGGACACTGTTAGGGAAGTGATACATTTACACTGTACATGAGAGTGTGTGTGTAAGGGTTAGAGGGCGTCAAGGTCTTAGTGGAGACAAAAGACTGTTGCCAGATGTTAGAAGAATCTAGGATAGTCGGTTGGCGACAAGCGTGCGTGCAAGACGTTCTTCAGAGAGTAATATAGATGTATAACTGTGGTGTGTGAAATATAGTCAATAATTTGTATTCCCAAATCCTCGAATTTCCTTAACACGTAGGAATATTTTTATCGGGTTATCTATGTAGCCGAGTTATTAAAAACGGATCGGACAGATGATATTCGTTTGCATATTCGAAACGTAATATCGAAACACATTTGGTCGTAAACAATAATACGCCTTCGTATAATATGTCCCATCTATTCACGTAATATGAGTACCATCGAGCTTTCTAATGGATTTGTGGTTCGATTACGATTCGATTCGGGATTTCGCGCGGTTAAAATGTGAAATTAGGGAACCACTGTCGCAACGATAGGATCTCCACTGGACGATGTAGTAATTGATCGGTTACGCGACCTCTGCTTCGTTCCAACCATTGCTTAGAGGAGCAGGCACGATCGTTTACGTCTCCCGGTGACATCGAGCCGCGTCGTAAATACGTACACGTAGCTCCTTTTTCGATTTCGACGATGAAACTAACCTGGCAACTAGAATCCGTTTCGATCGTTGTTAATGCCGTTGCGATTTTAACCGCTGCGAGTGAAAGGCCGCGTTTTCTCGCGAATTCTCGCGTCATCGCGTCCGTATTCGAAGAAGGGGAAGAGCGGATATTCGAAATTCGAAACGTTGGAGCGAGTTTCCGGCATGGTACGGCGGTCGTTGCAAATTGTTTCAACGTCGTCCATTGTGAAACTTTCCCCCGGTTCCACAGTTGCTGGTGCACGTACTCGGCTTAGCGCGCGGTTGCACTTACGTGCTAGGTGCGTGCTAAAGTATTTTCGAGTCTGCTGTAAACACACACCCGTAGACGTAGGAAACGCCAAGTCGTCCGTAGACCGTGTAAGAAGACCGGTCCCAACGCGGTTCTAAATACGGCTCCTTGCATTATTAATCCCCCAGAGGTGGTACCGTATACCGGGCTGTTATCGCGGTTACATCGTAATTCGCGACAACGTTGCACTCGGATACGCGAGCCAAGGTGCAATCTCGTCGTGCCATCTCTATCCCTGTCCGACGGGCGGAACTGTTCCGCACGCTTGTCACTTCCATGATCGCGCGCCTATTAATCTTTCAAGTGAAAACAGGGCGAAAGCTGCGAACAATTTGCTTCTTTTTTCTTCCTTTTCTCCTTAATTTCTTCGGATACCTGTTACGTTTTATATCCTTCGATTCTTCGACATCGAACGTCTCGATCGAATCGTGACGAAATATAGAAAATACCTAGAACTTGCAGCGATAGGTCGGACCTCGGAACCATTGCGCTGCTCCTTATCCTCGTAACTCTGTTCCATCGGACGTTTAAGGCATACAGTTCTAACGAGCTGTATACGTTGCTTACTTTCTCTTGCACGTTGAGTGCTTCCAGCGCTTCCATTGAAAGTGTATATAACGTTGGAGCGTTCGTTAGCAAGATGATAAATATTTAATAAATAAGTTGGAAATCGATATCGCACAGGCTTTCGAAACGGCTTTACGCGATGGTCGTTTACGTCTACGATCGTTTACACGATCGACGTTCGAACAACAAACACCGCAGCAACCCTGAAATCCGATTAATCTGCAGTAGGCAGGCACAGTTTCGTTTTTCACGCAGATTGCGAGCAATCGCGCTTTCGAACGAGCGTGTGAATCTGGGTATACTACTGCGGTAGCTCTCGTTATTAATTCACTCGGTCGTGCACAATTAGGTGAGCATTGTAGCTAGATGTCTCTTCTTCGGCGACACGGCTCATTTTGCGTAGTATCGTCGATTTGCCTAACTCGCAGGCAACGTACAATCGCGAGTTTATGCCGGCGGCAAAGTTTCCTTCGTGCATGGAAAACTTGCCGCGCGAGAACTATCGTGTGGGGAATAAATTAAGCGAATTTCGGGTTGCAGCGGCGTTCGTGTAGTCGAGAATTATCTCGAGACGAAAACTTTCACGGATTAAAGCGTGTTAGAATTTAATCTTGGAATTAGGATTAATATTCTGTGGAAGACACAATGTTTATGTTGAAATAATACAATGTGATATTTATTAAACAATTATTTCGAGAGTTATAAATGTGCGTTCTGGAATGTAGACAGTTGGCTAGTTATTCACAGACTGGCTTAGTGACCATGGCCCTTGAAAAGGTTTAGATCCCCACTCTCTATGCAGTAATGAGTGTGACCTGTGTGGGTGTCTGTGTGGCGTCACATGTGCCACAGAACCTTCTAGTAGCTTCTCGACGTGCTCGTTTAGAATGTTCCATCCATATCCTCACGTTTCTTCCGGCGTCCTTTTGAAAAAGCATGCACGTGCTAACTGCCGTGGTGCATCTCACGAACGCACGCTGGTGGGGATGGCGCTGGGCAACGAATGGAAGAATCTGTACGATCAAACACTCTATCCGCATGCGACTGATATCGTTGTATTCCAACAAAGCGTAATAATTTAGACTGTGAAAAAGCGACTTTTGTTCCGCTCGTCCCTTTTTCTTCTCCATCGGAAGCGGAGATAATTTGCGGAGTATCGAGATATTCTTATTCTTATAAAGAGCGAGGAATTCGCGAGCGCGGTTATTAATAACGCGATATTTATCAGCCGGCGTAAATAAAGCTCGTAAATACAGACTGATAAGCCCTGGGGAAAGGAGCAGAAAGTTGTACGGTTGATCGACTTTTACGAGATTTCTTGGCGAAAGGAAATTGGGTCGGTCGTTAATTACACCTATTAGCGAGAAATAACATTACAAGAGGGTGGTCGGTAAGGGTGCCGCGAGCAAGTTTCTCAAGTTACGTATTCCTGGCGGCGAGTCTCGGTTTCTCGAAAGCGTAAAACTGTTAATTATTTATCTCTTGGGGGGAAAGGTGTCTGTTTTATGTAAACGGTACGTCTAAACCGATAAATTATATCTCGCAGCGGAACCGAGTTATCACCGGAATTTTATTAGCGCGATACGTACTTTAATTTTTGCCGTCTGCCTTTGCCTGTGTCTTTAATCTCGGAGACGACACGCGACAACACGACGCGTTATGCCGCGTCAAAGGATTTCGGCTTTAAAGCTTATCGGGGAGGACAGCGCTGCTCCAACTTTTCTTAGCTTCGGTTTACAGGAAGCTATAACGGAGTATCGAGAGACCAGCAGTGTTTTCTAAACTAGAAGACGCGACGCTCGGTGAGAAAAATGATCGCGAAGAACCGGTATATATTCTCCTAACCCCGAGTCTCCAGCGAATCTCTCCATCGGTATCGTGTGCGTTCACCGAGAAACTCGACAGCTTTAATTCGCATTCAGCTTTTTCAAGCATCATCGTGTGCCGGGCTTCGTACGTTGCCCCTTTTACCGGTGCACCGTGCGTCCGTATATTTTATTAAGCGGCAAACAAACGAAAAGAAAAAACAAAAAAAAAAGAAAAAGAGTTCTTTCTAGGCTGAAAGTTCGTTGGGCGGTATATCTCCGTGTTCGCCGTGCCACCGGTCTTGCGCGCGCGAGAAATCGTCGAAACATTCGGGACACTGCTGAATGTCCTCGAAGCCAAGATAAATATACCACGGGCGTTATTGTCGGGAAAGTTGCGAAACGCGAGGGACGCGTAAATCGGACTAGATTAAAGTCGAAAGATCGTTGTTGCGAGCTGGAAGTAAGAGGGCAAGAAGTAAGACGAGATACCGAAGAGGAAAATGCATTAGAATCATTCGAGATTCTTGCAAACTAGGTGGCCGACTTGCGCGGCCTTCATGAATGCGTAATTCGTCAAAGATTCCGTGTTTTGTCGTGCACTCTTCGCGCTACCGTCTCCACTTTCCAAGTGAAAACGGATCTTCCATTCGACGGATACAATAGCGATATTAGCGCCGGCAACAAATATTTATTTATTTATTTATTTACTTTTACGGGATAAATCCTTGGATCGAAAGAAAGATTAGCTTGGAAGACAGAAAATAGGACGATAAGTACGTTCGAGTTGTGGTTAGGTTGGGTTACACGTACGTAAGAGAAGAGAAAAAGAAAATACATATGTAGATGGAGTAACGAGACAAGAGAAGAAAGTACAAAAGGACAAAGAACAGGATATAGTAATGTAAGATGGTCGGAAAAGATGCTCGAGAGAATGTCTCGAGTCTTAAGGATAGCATGGGTTGACCGAAGATATCGTTAGTCGACTAAGCTCATCGATATGCAGCTCGTACGTCTTGCGGACTGGTTTGCCAACTGCAAAGGAAACGGTCGATCCGGAGAAAATTCATCGAACAAAGTTCCGGTCGACCATACCGTGCTTGGAGACACGGTCGTCTCGGAATTTGACCAGAGATGGAAGACGAGAAGTCCCGTTTACTTTCATCCGAGAAGTTGGACTTCGCGTGGAACGATTCGAATACGCGTTTTGGGCAGGTGAAACAAAATCGTTGGAAGAAAACACGTTTAACGCGTAACGAAAGGAGATTCTTCGTTTTGCGATCGACGGCTCGCAAATTTGTCGAGGGCCGATCGCTCCTAGATAGCGGGATAACGGAAAGGTGGAAGGTAGGCCAGAGTCGAAGGCAGTTTGCCGGTTATTTTCTCGGTTGGACCGATCGATCGCGAGAGCCCGCTCCTCGAACAAACGTCGACTGTAGAGAGAGGTGGGGAGGAGAGGGTTGTAAAGAGCAGCGACGGCGTCTCTTACTTTGCTTTTTTACTCTTCGAACGATCCTGGAATCGGCCTGCTCGGCCGGTGACGGACCACGAGGAATAATTATTATTCCGCGAGAGAGAGAAGGGAAAAAATGGGAGTCGTTTGTTCAAACGCGACGAGGGTATCTTTCTTCAAAGTGGTTTCGAAGATTGCACGGGCGGCAATGGAGAAAGAGAGAGAAGGAGGCGGCCGTAATAATCAAAAACATTCTTAAACGTCTTATCCCGGGACTAATCTCGAAATTTTTCTCTCCTGGATGTCGAGAAGGAAAAGAGATTTCTCCGGGCGGAAAGAAACGCCATCCGCTGGAACGACTGCCGATGTTGGTCGATCCGGATCTAGAAACGTCGGATCGAGGAGGATCTCGAGAAACGGCGAGTCGCTGTGCTCTGCTTTGGAAACTCGATGGCGGGGCCGAAGGCGGAGGCCAGCGAGACCAGATACACGAGGTTCGTCGTCGTGTTTGCAGCGCACGCGAATGAAAAAACACGATGGGAAGAGAGCAAAAGGTCGTGGGAACTGCAATATACACGCGTCCATTCATCCGGATGAAAAGGTTCGTTATAGGGGCAATTACTGTGGTGGTGTGGTGCGCTGACCTCTATCAACGGCCGCACCCCCGTTCTACTACACCTTACCCCGACGCGCCTTACTGTTCTCTGCATTTTAGATTAGTTTAATGTCGGCCGAAGCGAGCGAAAGCAGCCGCCCGTTGCTCGATAAGAGAATTAACCGATAGGGTAATAAGGAGGAGGCCACGCGAACCGTCGTTCCTCCCGACTCTTCCTTCCTTCCTTCCTTCCTTCCTTCCCTCCTACGTTCTCCACCTCCTCCTCCTTCTCCTCCTCTTCGTGATCCAGTCTCCGCCTTTCCCTTGCTTCGAACGCGCTTCGTCAACCCATCGGTAAAGTAAAACCATCATCTTGCGAGACGACCGATGCGCTTTCTCCGTTTTCGTTTGCTTCGCGCTTGCTGCCCGAACGAATGGACAAACAGCTGTTCGTCGATTACAGGACGACAGATTTTCTGGTTAGTAATTCGGATATACATAATATCGAGCTGTGTCGCTCGATTCGGAATATACTCGCTGGCCGATGAAACTTATTAATATGATAATCATCGAAGCAAGGAATTATTATCACGGTGACCTATTAAATATCGCCATATATTACGCATTGAATATTGCGTTATTACGCTGAGCCGTAAAATAATCCTATCGTGGGGAGTAAATGTTAATAAATTCAATCGGTTAAACGAACGATGCGCATCCGACTGTCGTAGATGGTTGGTTTCGAAAACATAAGAAGACGAAGACTAAAAATAAACGCGAACAAATGTGATCAACGAACGACGATATACGATTAAATTGGCTGGTTTTTAATGGTAGAACGGCGAGTTTCGCGACAAAGGATCGAACGATTCGGCTGGGATCGATAGTTTCGACGAGTTTCGCTTCGAGATACACGGTTACTCGTATTCGTTGACTAGTGGAAAATGAAACGACAGAGAAGAGAAGAGAAGAGAAGAGAAGAGAAGAGAAGAGAAGAGAAGAGAAGAGAAGAGAAGAGAAGAGAAGAGAAGAGAAGAGAAGAGAAGAGAAAAGAGGAAGAGCAGTGCGTGTTTTTTTCAAAACGGAAGAATCGATATTCCGTTTGGAACGGTTGGATCAGAGGGAAGAAAAGGACGCCGGCGACGGGGGAAGGGAGCGAACGCGTGACTGTGACAGCGCGCGTTGAAAATATACCTATCGACGTTGTCATCGATAATGCGTGGAATCGAAATTTCCAGGCGGACGAGTTGGTTCGGTGGCAGAAAAAGTAAAAAGTAGTTAAGGCTAACTATACAGCCGTGAATCCATCATATTAGCCATGGGACTAATCGGTTGTACAACGGGCCGCGCGGACGACAGAAACGCGCAATTTCGAATCAATCTCCGGGGATATCTGACAGGGGCCGGTCCTCGTTCGTTTTTCTCCGGCTGCAGTCAAATCGATAGCTCTATACGGCCAGAGCGAAACCGCGCCACGCCGGCCTGCGACAAACGCGAAACACCATTTCCGTGGAAAGCAACCGTGTAACCTACTTGCTTTCGAGTAACCGGAGCCCCGGGGTCACGCAGACGAAACGCCGGTCGTTACGACCGTTCGCGGAGAGACGCGGTCGCGAGGAAAACGCGTCAGCGAGAGGCGTAAATTCTCGCTACGATTCGGTGAATCGACGCCGCGAAGTAGTCGTTCCCCTGTTTCGGTTAGGATAACAGAGGTGGTTGAATGAATATGACACAGTAGTAAGTTATATTTCACCGTTTATTCCAACAACTTATAACGAGGATAGTTTCGCTGGTGCGTATGTACGAGATGAATGAGTGACTGATCTACGTGTGTGTATACCCGGTTAAAGGATGTTGACCGTTCGAAGGATGTAAACTCGGTACTGTCTTGGGAGACGATGCTGTGTCGGAGGAAAGCTAAGGATGGGTGTGTCTAGCGCACGGGACCATCGGATTTGTTGGTGCCGATGTTAGTTAAGAGAGTGAGGGAAATAGGCTTCGTTGTTAATTGGTTAAACGAAGGGTCTTAACCGCCCTCGAGAGAAAGTGGTTAGTGGGAGGAAAGTTGCAGCGTACGTGAGAAAAACTAACTTTCCCTAGTTAAGCCGTGGTAGACAATAGTCTTTGGAAATTCTTCGGAAACAGACGTTTGTTTGGTTTGAAGGACCTTTTCTAGGAAATCTATGAGATTTATGGAAGGTACTTGAAACTATGGAGGTTACGCTGCGAGTATCCGAAGACATCTGGTTGCCATATTGCCCGCGGTGTGTGGCCTGGGCTAGGTAGACTGTTACGCGACGTAACACCGGTTCTCCCTTAAACGCGATTAATGTATCGCTAGCTGGGAAAAAGGGAGAAAGAAAGAAGGAGAGGGGATAAGAACGAAGATAGAAAAGGGATTCGCATCTCGTGGAAATCGACACGGTTCGATCCACGTTTCAGCGAGCTTTCCGCCGTCGGAATCGACAATTGCCGGAGGAGGACCTTTTTGTCGAGCAAAATAAATAGACATTTTTCCCCTCCTTCGTTTTTCAGTATGTTTACCAACCCATTGTTCTATTCACCGTCGCTTCCGGCAACGTTCGATTTGGAAATGTTGACTCGGGAACATTCGATTTGGGTAACGTTCGATTCCGAAATGTTTTATTCGCTGACGATCGGTTCAGAAATGTTTGAGCCCGGAGATGGTGGATTCTCATACGTTCCATTCTCGGAACGTTCGATCCTCGGTAACACGGAGTTTAGCGATTCTCGAAACCCGGCAGAATCTTCGATTCGAAAGTGTTTGATAGACGTGCCCCGTATATCGTGCAAACACTCTTTTATACGAGTTTCGTGTATCTTTCTGCTCTCGGTTGTGCGACCAAAGTGCGCGATCGGTGTTTAGAACGAAACTTTCTTCGGGAAAAATCAGAACGTGCGTTACAATTCATTTACCAAGGAAATAAAGGCAAGGTCGATTTTGCACCGAGCTCGCCGTTTTCCGGGAACGTGCTGATATCCAAACGGACGGTTTGTATAAATTTCGGGGAAGGAGTAACCGGTTTACGATTTCGTCTGGCAGCAGCCTTTCGCGAATTATTCGCGTCGAAGATTCCGATGAACAGGGAAAGGGAAGGAAGGACGA
Organism: Bombus huntii; assembly: GCF_024542735.1. Classification (NCBI taxonomy): domain Eukaryota; kingdom Metazoa; phylum Arthropoda; class Insecta; order Hymenoptera; family Apidae; genus Bombus; species Bombus huntii. The sequence goes on along the minus strand of NW_026099316.1, from coordinate 371,870 downwards.
CAGAGGAAACGTATCGGTACAGGGCACCGAGTTAATTACATTAAAGATTCTGTACACAGATAAATTAGCTGCTTCTCCGTGCAGATAGTAATTATCGGGGTGATAAGTGGTAATAACAGTTTTACGCTAGTTTCAGCCTCTACCTGCTTCAGCTAACCGTTAACGAAGAAGACGCGGCAGTTAAAGCACTCGTTATCAAACAGCTTAACCCCGTAACTCCTTCGTGATTAAAAGCATCGCTATTAAGTGTCGTTATTCGTCGCGTTATTAGGGCGATACAGCTCGAACGTAATTAGCTCCTTGTGCAAATAATATCGGGTTGTCCGACAGTTTGCGCGGCGGATGTCGCGCAAGAAGAACGAAAACGACGAAAACGGGGAACAAAGGAAAGAATGAAGGCGGAGAGGGGCCGGAACAAAGCATGAGTCGGCTCAATGCGCGTACCTCGTTTTTCGGTTCTCTCGATAACCTCGAAAGCTCGTCGTTGTTCTTCGTAACGACGTCGTCGGCCGGCGATATTCCACGTCGTTAAAACAACCGGGACGAGTCAACACGGAGGCTTTCTTCCTTTTTTCTCTCCTGGAACGGATGCTCGAGAGGAAAAAAGTTTCCCGCCTCGTGCTCGGGCCACGAGCAAACGTTTTAACGCGATTGAAAAAGTTGAAACTCTAACGAGTGACTAGCAGCGATTAGCAGCAGTTTCCGAGTCGTATAGAAGGCGTGGTGTTTCGTTCGTTAAGTCACTGTTCACCTAGAAGCGTTTTCTATCGGTCGGTAATCGGAAAAGCTCGTCCCTCTGCTTCCGTTCCTCTCTCCATCGGCCGATTTACGCGACCCTAGTTTTATCGCTGTTTTATCGGTGGCCGTGCGTCGAAGCGTGCCTTTTTAAAAAGCTCGTACCACGGCAGTTTCTTCCGCTGCTCGTTTCTCGCTGGTCGCCACTGCGCGCGCACTTATAATTAACAATGTCACCGGTCGCGTCGAGTTGTCGCCGGTGCGGTTGTTAGCGAGAAGCTTTTAACGAAGCCGGACGAGGCGACGTACTTCTCTCGACTCCGTTTCTCCGCCAAAATACCAAGATCGATATCCGGTATCGGCGATGAAAACGCGCCGGTCCTTCGCCGCGCGATACGCAACGAAAGCAACCCGATCGCAGCGGGCTGATTTCACCGAGCCCGATGATTAAAAACGGGAGGGAATCGACGGTGCGAGATTTCCCGGCGAAGCTGCGGACGAGTACTGGATATTGAGATGAATTTAGCCGCGCGACGACGTCCTCCTTTCGGAAAATTTCAAGCGAATTTTCGCGGAAAAGTCGAGAAATTTGTAGAAACGTCGTACGATTCGTCGTATTTTATTAGCTCTATGGGCAACACGACAGACGTACGTACGTATCTCGAATTTCGTTTCCGCGAAATTTCACGGTGCCGGGAGAAATGATTCGCAAGGGCTCGGATCTTATCGTTGACGCGAGTCGATTTTCCAGGATCGTGAAGAAAGTATCTGATCAGCTGAGCGTATAACACGGTTTCTTAGATATGAATTTCTACGAGCGCAACCTAACCTCGACCTATTCCGATTTCAGATAAGATTTCCATCTTCGAGGAGACGCGAACCATGGAAAGAGAGGAGAAAAGTTGTAGGTATCGTTTCTGCCGCGTAGCGCCGGCACTTTCTTTGGAAAAAATTGCCGTTCGGCGAGCGTGTTTAACGTTAATCGCCGATCAACTTAGCCGTCGTCAATCGACCGAATCGAATAATTTCGAGGAATCTTCCACCGACTCTTATCGTCTTGGCCTGTTTCGCGTCTCCGTCGGCCGATTTTCTCGCACCGCGTTCTCCACCGCGGTTTTCTATCCGTATAATAGAATAGTATAGTAGAATAATACGTATAATATAATAGAATAGATACAACGATTATAACGCGTTGGATACCTGGATGTACCGATTGCCCCGGGGCGATCCTCCGTTTCTCCGGTTTTCGTTTCTTTCGTGCCAACCGAACCGAACAAAGGCGACGGATAGTTTCGCGGATAGTGGGCGTGCATCCATACGACGATAATTCTTCCTCATTTGTCGTCGTTTCTATAATTTCATCCGCTGCTGCCCCATCCAGTAGAGACTGGCCTGACTCCGATTTTATTATATTATATCATCCGCCCTTTTCCTACGTTTCCTCTTTCATCCCCCTCTTACCACTTTCCACGCTTTTCCTCCATTCTTCGCCGTTCCAATTGTTCCGTCGTATCTCTACCTCTAGCCTGTTTCTCAGGCTGCCTTCCCCTGTTTCCTGCCCGCTTCCTTTTTCTCCTTCGCTTGTCACGCTTTCTCTTATTTAATCCAGCCTCTCCTCTCTTCTTCGCCGCGTTCTTTCTAGTTTTTCACCGAGGCCTGCCTCGCGCCTCCCGTCTGCCGCCTCCCGCTCCCTCCTCGTCGCTGTCCCTAATTCCCTTCTCAGCCGGTTAAACCCTCCTGCCCCATCGTTCCAAGCTCCAGTCGATCCGTGTCTCCGTTCGATGCCGCCCCATTCCGATAATAACGCGCCAACCCGTCGCCGGAAATAAAGAGCACCTCGCGCTGATCCCTTTTGTTTCATCCCGAGCGATTCACCCCTCTCCTCGTTCGGTCGCCACCTCCCTTTATACCAGGCCGGTAAAAAATAATTGCAGAGCCGAAAGCGACGGAGATTCACGGCCCCCTTTTTCACCGCTGCGCCACGCCGCGCAACACCGCGCCATGTCGTGCCGCTACGAACCGCGTACCGTGTTCCCCTTTTGTCTTCGATTGCCGTCCGGTGACAGCGTTCTTCATCACGGCCTACCGTCGCACGCCCTTTCGTTACCGGGTTGTCGCCACCCCTTGGAAAATACACGACCCGCTGCAAACCCGTTGCTTCCGGACATCCTTTCGTGTAAGAATTCCACCGGTGAATGCCGCACAGAGGATTTAAGATAGAAGGGTTCTCTGGTTTGAGCGAGTGGAGCGAGTGATTAATGCGAGGCTGGATCTGACAAGCAGGGCGTGCAGGGGCAAGAACGCAGCAGACCGAGTATACGAGAACAGCGGATTGCTTCTGAACCGAGATCGAGCGACGGTCAGTCTTTGCCAGGGATATCGAGTAACCGTATTGATGCTGCCGACGATGACTTATAGCCGCTAATTTGCCGGAGTAGAAAATACGACGCGAAATTTCCAATTTGGAGGAAACGGTTGCCGCCACCTTGATTTTCGCTACCGTTTACAAGCTTCTAACGTTAGCACGTTATTTGCGATTCCATGGTAGACGATCCAATTATCTCGGCCAAGTTTTCTTCTTCCACTTTAATTACCACTTCTCAGGCCGTACAGTTGTATTTTCTTTGGCGAATCGGCTCTTACACGCGCTGCGCGAAATTAAACTTTACCGTTAAACTTGGCTTTCTTGTCGATAAAGTTCGATGGACATGGACGTATCGCGCATCGCGGCGATCGCCTTCCAAGCTCAGCGACCAAACGAAGAATCAAAGTCCCGCACCGTGTTTCGTTATTACGAACTTTCCGTTGAACACGCGCGCTTACAGCCCCCTTGCTTCCTTTTGCTGCGTTTCAGCCGCAGTTCCCAAGATATTACGACGTTAACTACGGTAATTAAAGTACGGTTCTACGTAGACCGTGATTAACAGCTGGCCGGTGTACCGAGTCACAGGCCGCCCCACGACACCCGACGTAAATAACAAAATTAACTTCTTCCCTTTCTTAATCGCCAGGCTCCGGACGAAAGCAACGATGACCGATCGTTCGTCGATCCTGCAAATTGTCCCTATAGCGGACTACGTTCGCCTATACCGGAATCGTCACGGCCCGCCATAAAGTTCACTTTGCCTTCAACGCTGTTACGTCCAAGGAATTGAGACGTTTGACATTGATCGGCGAGCAGCCAGCGCAATCAATCGGAATTTTTGCTCGGTCGTCGAGCTCGATCAGCGGCTCGCTTTCAACGCATATCCCAGCATGTTGTTTCGCGACGAAAACGCCACCTCGAGGGAGCGTTTGTGCAAAAAGAGCGGCTAAAAGGTGAGAACGCGACGGCGACAGTTTTATTCGCCCGTCACGACGTCACGACGGTACGACGTTACGACGTTAGGACGTTACGACGTCCGACCGAGCCGCGACGTAACTACCGCGAGACAGCAAGCCGCTTGGAAGGGATGTTTTTAAGGAGAAGAGGCAAGAAGAGAGAAAAAAGACAAAGGCGGTTATAAACGCAAAGAAAATACGAGTTCGCCGCGATGTTTCCGCGTTGATATTACGTTAGAGGCGGAACGCTGACATTCACGGTTGCGGAAGGAATCCATCCGTTAAACGATTTAGAAAGCAACTGGTTTTATTTCGGACAAAAAGATCCGACTCTTGCGCGACGTAGTTTAAAGCCGCCGTTTAATCTTGAGTCAGTTGCCCGACTTTCTGGTCAAGGGCTCTCACACGTATGCGTTCGTTGATGTTTCGCGAACGTTTATCGATAAAGTTAAAAAGTTAATTAAAGCGAAATACCGATGAAACACCTCGTTCGACGAGTTTCTCTCGATAAAGGAGTTGCAAGTCTGAACGTTATTGGAAATTGCGCGAGAAGGTTGGACGGTGGACGAGCTTGATAGTTGGACGAGGTGAGGGCGATCCGCTCCTCATCGCGGAAACTTCCAGCGAAACGTCGGACTTTATTCCTGACCTATCGAAACTTGGCGCGCAAAATTTACAAACTCGGCCGCGTTCGTCGTTGGTTGTCAGAACGTCCAACGATACGGGCATATTCTCGAAAGATTACACCTAATACGGGAGGATCGAAACAGAAAACTCGAACGAAGAATTGAAACGAAGGTGGCTAGACGGGTACATGCTCCGACCTTCTCCGTTTCGTATTCGCTGCACCGTGTACGATAGCTGTGATATACGGAACGCAGTGAAACTGGAACAGCTGAAAGAAAAATCGAAATTGCGAGTTGAGCGTTTTGCGGCGCAATAGAGCGAGATATATTTAACGGCGCTGATCAATTTACCCGGAAGATCGTTGCAAGCCTAAGAATAGCTCCGAGTTCTTCGAGGCAAGCCCATCGCGCAGAGTAATTAATTTTCTTAATCGACTAGCGAACAATAAATTAATCAACGTCGAAAAATCCAAAAATTTAACGTCGATCCAAGGATATTTTCGGCCAAGGCGTCGCAGGTTCCGTTCGCCAGAACGACGATCAAACGTGCTGCTAGACGGATTAACGGTGAATTACGCGAAGCAGCTTTTAATCGACGCTGCTCGAATATCAATTAAGGGCGGGAGTAGCCCGAGTGGCAAAACCGAGGTAATGCCGTATTTCGAAGAGATTGCTTCGCCCCGAGTGATTTAACGTCGTATAATCTGCTACGTGTTTCTTTTTTGCGTCGCTTCTTTCTATTCCTTTTTTTTTAACGGTACCTCGCGCACTTGTCGACGCGTTTGAGTTATTAACTCTCTTGTCCCCTTCCATCTCCTTCCTTTCTCCTTTTTTCTCTCTTTTTTTAATTTCTTTTTTATTTATTTAGATACCTTTTGTTTTTCAACCAATCTTTTTAAAGCGCTCGCGGAGGTGCTAAATATATCGTTTTATGCTTAATACATGCTCAACAAAGTGGATATAAAAGCGACGTTGAAACATTTTACTCTAAAGTTAGCCGTTACAAAGAAATCTGCGCAACGGCTCCCGCAGGACGTTACAAATTTCGAGGACCAGTTTTACAGCGTTACGAAATATACCGCAACAACATCGGCACGAAACCTCGCACAGTCTGAATTACCGTAGGAAAAAAGAAATTCCACTCGGCAGCAGGCATTCGCGAACGAGTGACGCAAAAATATGTCGGTTTCCACGAGGGGGGGGGGGGGGGAATGAAAAAGAAAAGGAAGAAACCGTGGAACACGGGGTGTCGCTGAACCGGACGATAATTTATGTATCCGTTCGCTAAACTTGCGGATGCTCGCTGATCGCGTCGAACGACAAAGGCTTAACGAAACCGTATTATTTCTGCGAGTCCGGCGCGGCGTGCCGATAAAAAGAACTAGCAAACGGTTACGAGCTCGACACCCGGAACGTCGCTTGGATCTGGCAGAAGACGGTACGATACGCGGAACATTGGACGGATAAAACGAACACCGTCGTTTATCGATAAACAGAGCCGCTGTCGTAACGCGTTCTGTCGTGACGCGCTCGAGCAAAGTGCTGGAAATTTGTCACGTCGTGCTCGAACGATCGTAGCTAAACTCGGACGAAACGTGGCGGCTTCCAGTTGTTCGTTGTTAGTCGTTTCCAATGGGATACGGCGGCCAAAGGTAAAATAAAAAGCTGTTAACGAGATCGTCTACGGCGATGAGAATCCATCGGCGATAGCCGCAATTCCGTCCGAGTAAACGGCAACCTACTCGCTACAAACCTAATCGTATCCTTGTGCTCGTGATTGGTATATCTTGCCACGTCGATAGACCGCCAGCGACAGGTGCTACGTATCGATCTTATTAGACAGGAGGAACAATGGCAAACAAATCACGATCGCGTCAATGTCTATACGTACAACGACGCAAACGGAAACGTTTGTCCCCCTGATCGTTCGTAGTTAGACCTGTCGGACCAGCGAAATCGAGCGTTCTCGATCGAGCGTTCGCCAGCACAACTTTTCGCTCCTCTTCTTACGCCTCCTACGAGCGTGCAGGTAATCTTATTCCGAAAATGTATATGGAGAGTCGTGAACGCGCGTTATAACATACAGGCTGGAACGAACGAGCGAAGAGACGGTATCGCGATACCGATATCTACTTGAAACGCAAGATAAAGGAACGAGGGAGCAGCTCCTCCCTTTCGGAGCTCGGTATTCGATCGATGACGATCGTTTCGACGTCCAACGGACTAAATACGTGTGACGACGAGAGCTGGAATTACCAATACGAAGGTAAGTAGGTGTCTGTTTTCTTTTGCCCGACGCGTCGAAATCAACGCGCGTGTGTTTTGCAAAGTTTGAGAACAACGACGCGTCGAACGTATTTCAGCGATTCGCAAACTGTAACCGTTTCCTCGATATTGTCCTATAGATCAGCTACTAACTAAATTGTTACGAATTTTCAGTTCGTTCCGTTCTCGTTCTCGTTCTCGTTCCGTTTTCACGCTCTTTTCGCGCACCAACGTATGAAACGGACAGAGATTCGATGGTTACACGCACGTCATCGTACTAGGAAACGTATCAAAGTCTCGCACAGAAGGATCAGTCTGGCGGAAGATCACACGGATGTCACAGGTAGCATATTCAAACATCATGCGGGACGTACGTCTCGCAGGCAATCTGTTTATGCGTTATTGTCCCGTCCTTGAACGGAATAATTTTCAAACAGCCGCGGGATATGTGCATCTGTTGCGATACGAGCGTTACAAATACCGCTGACACTTTCTCTCGCCAGCAATATCTCGCTCGGTAGAAACGCTTCGCCGCCTACGTTTGCTGACAACGATGCTGGAAAATCTCGATTCTTTGCCTCGACAACGTCTTACGATCGTCGCCGCTGTAAAAACGAGAAAACGTAAACGGAACGTGTAAACGAATAAACAGGCAAGTTCATCGAAGCAACACGAAAAACTTCTAAAAACTGCGAGAGCCGCGTTTCAAAGCATCAAACACCACCTGTAAATATTCAGCCATCGCGCAGACAGCTTTCAATCGAGTCGTCGTCGATCGGCCGCTTTTTTCTGGCGTTTGCCCGTGAACGCGAGTAACCGTGCCCTGTCGAATCTGTCGATACGCAGAGCGCCGAAAACAAGACGCGACGTTCGGCGGAACGTGCCCGAACGATCGTTCACCCTTAGCCGCGGAATCAACGCGAGAGAATGGACGAAAAGGTTCGATATTGCTGGAACGGCGCCCGTCACGCGGATCGAACGACGCGCCAACGACCGTGCGTTATAAACCGATCTCTCGAAAGCCGTTCTGTGCGTCGCGCGATCGTTTTAATACGTTGGAAGCTCGCTCTCGCGAGAATCACCGCCCATTCTAACTCGCGTCTCCGAACGTCGTGCAAAGCAAATACCTATCTGTTATCCAGCCACCGAAACCTTTCCTCTCTCTCGCCGACGTCACTCCTCTCCTGGTAAACTCGAGTGCATCCGTTTAACGACGGAACCTTTCCGCAACATTAATTCTCTTTTTCCTCGTTCCTTACGCGCTGATTCGCCGATCGAGTCTTCTATTCGCAGAGACAGCGTCGAGACGGTCACCACGGTTTTTACGTTGGTAAAACGCGGCAATACGTTTTACAAAGCCGCTTAAACGCACCGTGACTATTGGCTATTAACGTATCCTATTATCGCAACAATGCGAAACTTTTCGTATGCGTATTTTCGTATATGCGTATATCGGTCGAATATCGAGAAAAGGGCACTTTGGATTTTCACGCTTTTCCGATATATCGCTAAACGCTAAAGACGTTTTAAACAACTTTTTCCTGCGCATACGTACAACCGATGCGGCGTTTGGTCTTAGTGTTGCGGTTATGCGGGAAAGCCTTGGTTTTCGAAGCTCGATGTAGGTAGCAGTATCTAATATTAATCCGTTCACCGCCGTGGCATTTTTTATGTTTACACCGATAAGGGTAAGCCGTGAATATTGCTAAATACTATAACCCGACCCAGCTTGGAAACTCGGGCCGAGCTACGTGTAATATTTTCCCGTGTAATTCGTGATTGAAGGCCGAGCGCCGACCGTGCGTGTAGGACAAAACCGTTCGAAACGTCGAGCTTCGCAACGTATTTCGAAAGCATCGAGATCGAAGGTGGCCTCGTTTTTTCGAATATTTACCGACTCTCGAATCGTTGCGCTTCTTCTAGTATTCTCCGCATTCGTCGTCGAAAACGGCGATCAAACGAGCGATAGAAAATTTTAGATAAATTTCACGTCATTCTGTATTTTCCTTCGCAACTTGCCCTCGATTATCGATTATTTCTTATCGTAGAACAAATTATCCAGGAAAAATCTTACAACGTGCTATCGTCAGCGTGATTTCCTTCTGTGATTCGCTCGTGCCGGACAGCACCAGCCTCGTTCGAAAAGTTCGAGGGGCAGGGGGCGAGCGAGTCTATTTCCGTGCGCGGAGTTAACCAGCATCTGGAAGGAGTCGCGTAAACGCGTCTACGCCCGGAGAGGATGACGCTCGTTCGCGAAGAACATATACACGAGGGCCAAGAAAGCACGAGCGAGGGTTGTTGAGCGCGTTTTGCGTTCGACGCGCAGCCACCAGCGAACCAGTTAATTCTCCGCCGTTTCGCGTACAATCCCTAAATTACGAGCGAGACGAGACCGCTTTGTCGAATTCCTGGTACTTAAGTCGGACCCGGTGGTTTTCGCATTCGACACTCCGCGTTGGTTATTCGCAAATTTTTCGTCGCGGTATTTGATCGATTTGGCCGACTCGGAAGCGCGGAGAGGGCTCGAGGCTCCTTCGCTTGGTGCAATCAACAATTGCAATTTTGTTAACTGCTCCGCGGGCGATCAGAGACCACGAAAAGTATCCATCAGATGAAAGCAGATCAGAGGCGGAAGATCAAACGACAAGGAACGCGGGCATAATGACCTTAGGTCGTGTTTAGGTAACTCGTGTTTTGTTTTCATCGCCGAATCGTTTGCGATGAGGAAAAAGCCAGATCCTGGAACTTTTGAGTCGCTTACGAGCTTTGTGAATGATTCGTCGCAGTTGCGAGTAAATTTTTTTTTTATATTTTACGTGGAGGAAATCCGCACGGACGCCAGGCCGCTTCTGGGGAAAGCGGCGTGGTAGTGTCGGATTCCAACCGACTAAAACCTCCACGATAACCGTCCCGGCTGCGATCGAGAGAGGCCCGGGAACCGATGTGAGCGTTGCAACGGGGCCTCCCCCGCGCGCTTAATACCACGGCTGATGGAGCGGTGTGTGACCATTGTCACACCGCCTCGTCGCCGGAGCCACCGACCCAGGCAGCCCAATTCCCCTAACGGCCTAATTAAAAAATAATTGTAGGAATTATCAAAAAATATGGACTACGGGGCCCCAGGTGGATGTAAACCTGGAATCTGTAGCTGGACTACTACACTAAGGCAATGGCAGTACGGATATTCACAACACAACTGTTCTTCTGTATACACAACACAATTACTCTTCTTCACTACCACATTTTGATGACAGGTGACGATCGTTTCGTTGTTCGGGGTTAGTATCAATGTTGCTGTGTTACAAGTATTACGAATATCAGGAGGAAGAATTTTTTTTCCTCTTTTCTTTTTTTTTTGTTTTTTCTATGTTGTTTTCATAGGTATTCTTTTTTTTACTTTTTTTATTTTATTTTTTATTTTATTTTTATTTTTCACATCTCGGGAGGTAATTTCTCGTAGAGAGACACCTAAGACGTAGAAGCTGCGTCGCCCAAGTACGGATTCTCACACACATCACATTTCACTTCTGATCCTGAACTCACTTATATCAAAATCCAGGAGGGAATGGATTCGAACCGCCAACCTATGTGTTTGCAGTCTGCTACAGTAACCACATAGCCACCGTCGTCCTGTACAAAGTATAGTTCCATAATTCTTATTTGATGCTAAACATTCTGATCTCGCACTATTAGATATATATTATTCATTATTCTCCCTCCCCCACCCCCTCTCATCCCACCCCAACCCCGCCCCCTCCCTCTCATCCCACCTCTCCCCAAAGTTACACAGCACCCAAAAAGCAGGCTACCGAAGCGTCCTGTTTTGCGACAAAGTTTTCAGGACAGAAAAAAATAAAAAAAATTCATAAAAAAGCTCCGCTCCTCAGCGGCTTAAACCCAAAAATTGTATTATACACGAAAAATATAAAGCGCCGACGCATAATACAGCATGGCTACGCCGTACCGCCACGTATCAGTACCTTTGCCTAACATATCTGTTGGAATACGACGATATCAACCGCATGCAGATAAGGTAATTGATCGTACGGATTCTTCCCTTCGCTGCCCAGCGCCATCCCCACTAGCGTGCGTTCGTGAGATGCACCACGGCGGCTAGCACGTGCAGGCTCTTTCGAAAATTCGCCGGAAGAAGCGTCAGGATATGGATGGAACATTCTAGATGGGCACGTCGAGAAGCTACTAGAAGGTTCTGTGCCACATGTGACGCCACACAGACACCCACACAGGTCACAATCATTACTGCATAGAGAGTGGGGCTCTAAACCTTTTCAAGGGCCATGGGTCACTAAGCCAGTCAGTCTGTGAATAACTAGCCAACTGTCTACATTCCAGAACGCACATTTATAATCCTTGTAATAATTGTCTAATAAATATGTCGGGTTTACATTAGAATTAGGGTTAGGGGCGTGAAACGAATCCTCGTTTGGGTTACACGTTGTCGTTATGCAATAGAGAAGACATTGACTAGCGCAAATACGATTATTATAGAACCGGACAAGTAACCGTGGTAGTTAGGTACTCGAGAAACTAATGACAATGATCCTAGGTTCAATAACGAATCCGCGGTCGACGGGATGATAGATGAACGTACTCACAAAATCCAAGTCGGATGCGTAATATTCACTGGCCGTAAAGGGTTACTCCTTAATCGATGAGATCGCGAGCGAGAATGCCTTTCCCGTCCCGATGATGCCACAGAGGAAAACTATAACGGGGTGTGTCTAAGGATACGAGATCATCGGATTCGTCGAGAAAAGCCTTCGTTCAGAAAGTAAGGGAAATTGACGTTGCTGCTAATTGGTCAATCTCCATATCGGTGGTTAGAGAAGGATGCTAGCCGCCCTCGAGGGAAAGTTGCTAGTGGGAGACGCCGCTCGTTGAAAAATACGTCTCCCCTATCTTCCCGTAGTTGGGACAAAGGCTGTTTGTCTGTTTGAAGGACTTTAGTTAACTAAACCTTAAGATTTATAACGGGCCCTCGGGCTAGCCGAACATGTACTGCGGAGACGCATCGACATCTTAATACCACGGCTGATGGAGCGGTGTGTGACCATTGTTAGACCGCCTCGTCGCCATGCCAGGCAGCCCGGTTCCCCTACCGGACTGCTTGGCGGCCCCGAGGCGCTGAGCCGCCAAGCGCCCAAGGCCCGAACCCCACGGAGGGGGGGCCAGCACGCTTCGCCAACGCCACACGGAGGTCCCAGGCGTTCACCCATCCGAGTACTACCCGTGCCCGGCGCTGCTTAACTTTCGTGATTTGACGGGAACGAGTGCATTCAGCCCGGCCAGGGCGTTGGCGTTGCGAGTAAATGGCTCTTTACCAACGTTCTTCTTCCATCTTTCCGGATTCCAATCCTCCAGCATCGATCTCGTTTTCTTGGTCTACGACGTCGTTCGACGTATCATTAGCAGGATAATTAGTTTCCTCTTTTGACAAATTTTTATCTCTGTTGAGATGCGATTACATCTTTAGACACAACGTTAGGCAATATTCTGAGGGGACAAGAAGTTTTGGAGAGAATGGTAAAGAAAATTTGACTTATGACACATAAGAATTATTTATTTTATTATGTAAATAGACCGCGGTTTTTTACGCATTTGTGGAAAATTTGCACGTAATACGACGAAATATATATGCTTCCTTTAATATTTTTCTATAATACTTAATAGGTAATGCAATTGTCCACCCTTTTGTCTTTTATCGGGATTTTATTTTTTTAAATATATTGTAGGTCTAATTATAAAATATTATTGTAGGAATTATCAAAAAATATGGACTACGGGGCTCCAGGGGGATGTAAACCTGAAAGCGTAGGTTTTGTGCGTGTCTATGGAGAAAAAGGTTTCCCTCGCGCAACTATGATCGAGCATCCAAGCTCGAAGGATACAACGTAAAAGTGGAGAGGAAAAAGCATAATCCCGGCAGAAAGGAAAGATCCAAGTGCTTCTCGCTTGTTCTTAAATCCGCAGAGTAAATGGAACGGCAGTAAGAAAAGCAATGACCGAAAATGGAGCGTTCCACTGAATAATGCAACGTTAGACGGTGAATAAATACAGACGGATAAAGCCGTCGCAGCCTCGGTATCGCCAGCTTATTAACGATAAAATCAACGATGTCGCGATACTTTGTCGATGCGACGAACGCTCGTTCGAGACTTGGCTTCGCGATGAGAAACAGTTTTGGAGGAAACGCGTGTAGATAAGGGAGTGGCGATTCCGTCGAACCGGAATGCGAGGAAAAGAAGCGAACGATTCTGCGAAGCTGACGCAACGCAAACTTTCCTCACGACGTTAACAAACAGAGAAACGGAAAAGTAATTTCTCCAATCTCGAGAATATTTATAAAACGCGGCAAACAGAGGTACATATCGCGTGTTTACGCTTTATAAATAGGAGGAAAACAGGAAGGATGAAAGAGGACAGGCGGAAAGGAGAGAGAGGCGGGGGGATTGGCGAGGAATATCAGGATAAATTTCCACGACAAACACCGAACGAGGCAGTCGAGTAAGCTGTTTCAAAAATATACGTACGGACAGCTCTGGTTTCCAGCTACTGTTCGCAATTCGTACGCTTTGGAAAGTTTGGGAAAGCCGACGGCGTACATGCACGCCGCTCGCTATTTTCTAACGCTCTCATAAACTTTCGATGCAGTCCAAGTATTAACGTGGCAGGGCAAAAACAAGGAGAAAAACGCGTATTCGTATTCGTCGATGCTGCTCTTGGCGTCGATGAAACCCCCATTGCGATCGAAATAAACGGGCGAATTTTCACCGACCTATGAAACGCCCGACACCGCGTATTTGTTCCCGGCGAAAAATACGAGAAAACCTTTGGTAGGGTCAATTTTTTTAACCGTAATCGCTCACCGGATACGCAATGTTGCAAGTTTGTCGCGATGAAAAAATGCCAGGAAAAAAAGAAATTTCTCTACACGCGGCGTACAACCCGATGACTCTTGACAACGCAACAAGTTCGGCGATTTGAAATTTCTATTCTTCGAAAGTGAAACAAACGTGGAAAAAGCGCGATTTTGAGTAAATTCCCGGCAATTTCATAATGGAAACGTTTCGATTTAATTTACATGTACTCGTATCGTCATCGATGTTTCGAGTTCGATCTTACGTGGCGCGGAACCTATTAACGCGATGCTTTTCAGAATGAAACGGAAAGAGTATCGGAAAGTTGCTGACGTTCTTGAACGCGTAGACCCGGTATTACCTGGGCACGATTCCAAACGCCGCGAGCTTTTATCTGCATTTTCAATTTACTTTTTCGTATTAAAAGTAACTGGCTGCTGCTAGTTTGTTTACATCTACATATAAACCGAACTGATCGAGGAAAAATTGCGTGGAAAAGAAAATCACGAAAAAAACCGAAAGACGTTGGAACCGCTGGTTCGTGGGAGCCTTCGTATTCGCGAAAGCCATATTTCGTAGAAATATTATTTTTATTCGCTCGTTTGAAAGAAAGCGACGAATCTCGTTGCGTGGATGACGCTTGCGAAGCATACGAAAGGAGGGAAAAGAGAAGAAAGGAGGAAACACGGTACAAAACAGGGCAGAGCTGGCTGGTTAATTTGCTTGTAACGATGCTCGCTAGTTACAGCTGGTTGACGTTTCCCGGCTCGGTTGCCACGGACCAGAGCGGTCTCCTAGAAAATCGTCGACTCGCGAGGGTGGAGCGTCGCGCAACGGCTTAATTATCACGAGCACGAAATGAAAATTAGCCGACGACGATGCGTTCGTTCGTTTCCGGGTGAAACGTGGTGACACTTTGCACGGCGAAACTGAAAAGCAGACGGTACGCGGCAGCAGAGACATCCGTTAGTCGCGGTTGTATCGCGTGCGAATTATCGACGGGATCGGGATCGCTTTAAAAATGCCTGGCTCGTGTTCGATAAATCCAGCAAACAGGATTATTACAGCAACAGGAAGAGATTATAAGAGATACAAACTCTCCTCTCTTTGCAACTTTGTATTTCGGAAAAACGTTTCGAAACGAACGATCGAGTCACGTTCCGTTCCTCCCCGTACACGCTTTCGCCACCGGATCGGTAAGCAAGTTCAGTTTCAGTTTCGCTTTCGGTTTCGGTTTCGGTTTCCGGTAGAAAGTGGAACTCGCTGTTGAAACGTTATCCTCTTGACGTCTCTTTAAATGGTCGTGATTTTGCTCCGCTTTAACTCCTTTCGAACGACGGAAACCACGCTTGCAGAACCGACGTTAACTTTTCAGCGAACATGGTTACAACGTGTCTCGCGGTGTCGCCAGTCAGATGCGTTTCGAACGCATCGACGTCCACTAGAAAACTAGAAAACGATAATACCTCGTGCCCGAACTGTGAGAAACCAAGGATCGCGCGTCGCGCAAGAAGAATTACTGCTTTCGTTGGTCTATCGAAGAAACGATAAATAGTCCCTCGTAATTCCATCGTGCGAAACACGTGGTCGGCCTATCGAAAAATGGCCACGAAACAAATCGTGCACGAGTTGGAGCGATCCGCGACGGAAACGTCTTACTTAAAGTATCGTTGCCATTTGCTTCGAAGCGACAGAGACACGATACGGAAAGCCTTGGGGATCGAGTCGTTAACCAACAGACCGTATAGGTAGGAGAGTACCAGAAACCGCGAAGAAAGGACGACGAACCGCGACACGGTCGTCGTAGAATCGAAGCACTGCAGCCGTGTCGGCCCAACAGACGTAACAACGGTGACCACCGAGAGAAATAGGAAACGGGATAAAGGAAACCCCTGGGCTATGGTTTGACAGCCGACCCGTGAAACCTGCCGATATGCGCGCTGTATTAGAACCCCGTCGGTCGAATCCGTGTGTTGGCGAGACTTCAAAAAATCCTGACACCGAACGCATCGCAACTCCACTCGTAATCCGATGTAGCTACACGCTAGAAGGACGTTCGTGTGCACTGGGGACCGGATACGCGCAGCTTTACGACTCAGCTAACCCCGCTGCGTCTCCTCTCGTCCTGGTCCACACACACGCGTGGCCATGTTTTCCTCGTCTCCGAGGGACGCGCCGCTTTCACGGAATTACGATCCATCTTGTCCGAGTTAATTCTCTTTGCAGACAGACGTGGCACTCAGTAATCCGATGAATTCGTTTTAATCGGTCGACTTGTCGGAAATTGGCGGATTCTACGCGGAATGCACGGTCGAACAGGCGCCTCGCGTCGTGAAATTTTTACCCGTCCGACGTTTCGATTCGAACGACGATCCTGGAGAAACAGGTAGACGCGGTTAATTGCAGCTTCAGAACTGCGCTGGCTGAAACGAAAGGTAGATTTGGTGTATTCCGTGGAACGAACGAGCTGTTTCACTAACATCGGAACAAAGTAGAAACGAATCGGTACTTATCAAGGAGAAAACATTGTCCAGCGTGGGGAAAAGATTAAGGACCGATATCCCTCGATCCACGCTGGAGAGGGCCGAAGAAACAAGGCGAATTAGCGGGAGATCGGGAGAAGAAGGCAGAACGGGCGGAATAGAAAAGGAATGGATACGGCAAGCATCGGCCGTGCGATTTCGGTTTCGTATCACATAGCGTTATCCCCTCGTAAAGTTGGCCACTCGTGCCACTAGCAGAAACTGTATGGCGGGCTCCGAGAGGGTTTTAATCGCGCGACGGACGAACGTATCGGTGAAATTACTGGAGAGCCCCGTCGACGTGCCTTTCGGTCCTGTCTGCCCCACGGCTCGGCTGCCACGGATCTAACAGATTTACCGGATACAACGTGCCGGGTTACGAAACTTCGAAACTGGCTAAGTTAATTGCCGGTCGCTCCCCCGCACGTACTCGTCTATCAGGCGACTCCAACTAGTAACCAACGAGGAAACCGCTGATTTCAGGCGTAAATTCAGCTGAAAATCCGTAACGTGGAACGATGAAAGAGGCCGCACGGAAGAAAATAGCCTGGCGATCAAAAGGCTGGAACGTGCTTTCAGACCCGGACGCTTAGCTGCGCCGCCCCGCACCGAGATCCACTCTGACTTTCGCCCTTTGCTGCGAATATGACAGCCCGTTCGCGCTTTGCCCTCGACGATCGACGCCGACCACGCTTCTGCCGCCTGTTATTTCCCAACCGTCCACCGTTTTGCTCCCATTCTTTTTCATTTTCTTCTTTCCGCGCTTCTCCTTTTATCCTCTTTTCCCTTCTTCTCTCGCCGAAGCGCCGCGTTTGCTGTCGAGTTCGGCTACGATTGGCAAACACAAATCTTACGTGGACGCGCGATACGCGCGTTCCACGCATTTCAAATTTCACGACGAAACGTACTCGACGACTCAACGTAACGTGGAAAACGCGACAAGATGTTCGAATTTGGAATTATGCGAGCGCGCTGGGTCGATCGGCATGCCATCCGCCAAACGCGCGGCAAATAAATCTGTCGGTGTAATTTTAACGAGCCGCGATACCGCTCGAGGATTATACGGGTAATTTAAATTCCGCTCGCTCGATCGACGCGACCGATGGTAGAGCAAATCGGACGAACGGTTTGTAACACGAGACATTAATAAAGTTGGTGGAGCCGCGGAAAGCGGATGGAAATGGAAATTTTCCGATTTTAATATCGGTGAATGCATCGAGAAGAAAGATCAAAAGGTTGACTGTTGATTAATTTGAGCGGCACGCGAGCCACGAGCCCCGAGCCCCGAGCGTCGCGATGCTCGCGTGCGCCGAAGCTACTGCGATCGAGCGAGCGTCGTAACCTCGGTAAATAACCCGTCGTATAATATTACGTACACTGATCAACGATTCGGAAAGGGAGTATTCGCTAACCGGGGCATCGCCCCACCGTCGTGCGAAAATAAACTAATTAGCCTTTGGGGACGTCGAGGCATGCCCCTCGACGCCCCAGCGGATTTCAAGTCGTCGATTTTACAGCTAGCTGCTGTTACGTTCGAACCGTTTGTAAACCAGTGACGCGCAATTTGGGATAGCGATTGCGATCGAAATCCGACCCCTCTCGAGAATCCTACGGAAAGAGAATTTCTTTCGCAGTGGTTGGTCTGGCCGATCCAAGTTTCGGCGCGCGTTGTCGCGATGCCTAATCGCTGCGTTGCCGATCGTCGTAGCCATTCGAACGCGCGGCGAGCGAACAGCCGTGAGTTTGCTCTGTACACTCGAGGCCTGAACTTAAAGGCTTAAGGACCTGTTTGCCGTTGCAGCTCGGCAGAAACGAATCTTCGGCGTTCGCCAGAGCTAAACCAGCGAATATTCGAGCGGCCTGCCTCGGAACGGTCGCTGAATTTCTGCTGAAAAATTAATCAACGCGGAACGTAAATCGCCAGTGATAAACACGTGAAAAACCATGCGCTGATGATGGGGGGGGGGGAGGGAAGAACGGCAACGGCAACGTTGTTGCCAAACGAATGTAATGAACGGGCAAATACGCGTTTGTTTGCAAGTACCCTACGGCGAGCAAATAACGTTACGCGAAATACGCGGCCCAGTTTCATCCTGTGTCTTCCTTTTATACAAACGCGTGAAAAATTTCGCGGAAATTCGCACTGGCGACGCAGAATCGGTGCGCGGAAGAAATCTGGCCGACTCCTGTTAATAAATTTCTTTCTTACAAAATTTTCCCCGTGGTTCGCGCTATCCAGCCTCCCGTGTTTCCATCTCCTCGCCAGGAATTTGGCAACAGAGTTTGCGAAAAGTTACGGGCGCCGACTGGAGAGAACGGCGAGACCGGTTTTTCTAAAATAAAACGATCCTGCGAAATAGACGCGACGAGTGCCACGGTCAGTCTTGGAAACTCGAGTCTCCGCGAAAACTTCTTCCGCTTCTGGCTATACGTACAAGTATATCAACGCGCGCCTTGCAACGCGTCTCGTGCCGTTTTTCTCCTATTCTGCTTGCACGTTTCTCAAAGAGAATACCTAATACCAAGGTGGTCTTCGCTTTACGCGTCTGTGCGATTCCCGCGATGGAAAAAACGTCGCGCTGTTCAGCAAACCAGCGTCCACGCAACGACAATACGTATACGACGATGCATAAATCAACGAATGTTCGCGTATAGAAACTTGTAAAAAAAATCCACTGTCGAAAAATAGAAAAATTCGTACTCGTGCAAAGATCAGCGGGAAACGAAACGATTTTCGACTCGTCACCAAGCGTTATAGTCATAGGAATGTAACGAAACGGCGCGCAAACAACCGACGCGAAACCATCGTGACGTAAAAGCATTTCGCGACAGGGAGCGCGGGTCCGAACGTAGCGAAAAAACAGCAGCCAGCCCGCTGTCGTTTCACCCAATGGGGGTGTTGTATCGATATGTCGAGGCAGCGTCGCTGAAACCTGCTGGTGGCAGAGAGCCAACGATAAGGGCCGCCATCTATCGACCGTAAGAGCCTCCTTTTGTATTAACGACGCTGTTCCGACTGTAATTGAGAGCCTCTGTACTCCGGCCCAACGTCGCCAGGTTATTAAATCCCGGGATATAAATTAGTTAATATTATCCACGCGCCGCTAGCTCGCACTCTTTTCTTCGCCAGAGAAATGGATTTTCCGCTCAACTTAAATTGCTTAGCGATCGCCGGATGTGAAAGATTTATCGAGTCCGTCGATAAAGAGCTTTCGCGTACATCCGACCCGATTAACGTACCATCGACACGCGACAACTGCCAACGATTTACGACGGTTACGATGGTATTACCTTTTCTTCACGATACTTTTCTTTTTCTTTCTCTTCTTCCGCCGTATTTGAGTTGATCACTATGGTTGGTCGCTTTACGTCATCGTGTACGAGGGACACGCCGAATAAAGTTTGTGGAAAATCATTACTCCACGGATCCTTTTCATCGAGTGTTCCAAGATAGCCGTTAGTGGAATTTTCGACCGCGTTTAAGACCCTTCAACGAGCTGAAATCTGCTCGCCAACTTTACTCGGAATTCAATGCTTTTCAATTACAAAGATTTTCCGGTTAACCGTTCCTTAATTAAACATGTAACTATACCGAAACGTTTAAATTACCTTTTGAACCTGGTATACAGGTCAAAGCTACTCCAGTTTACTCTGCTTTTTTCAGAACGTCCCTTTCAATTTCGCTGCGCGGAACGTCGGGATAGGAACTCGAATACGAACGACACGAATAATTTGATAGAAAATCATCGTCGAAGCGAATTCGAAGCAAATTCGAAGCAAATTCGAAGCAAATTCGGGCCGAACGAATTCTCGCCTCGATTCGAAGCCAATATGCTTGTCCTTAAATTGGCTGTCCTCCTCGGCAGGATACCTACGAAATCGCAAATACGAGACCGACGATTCGTAGGAAAATCTGTGTGACCGCCGGTAATAAAATCTCCTATAATCGACGTTGGCCTGCTTACGTCAATCTGCTCGTGGCAGGTGTCCGACGATACAGGCTCAACGCGACATCAACCTCTTCGTTATAATCCGTACAAGCTTGGTCTCGTGTAACGGAAACGTTAGTCGTGTAATAGATACTTTCGATGTCGGCGTCGAAATCATTTCCCAATATATTTCCTGCGAAATTGCTTCGTAATTTCGTAGTAACACACCGACTGGCTATGTGCCACGTCACCGACTCGCCTACACCTCGCTATCTCTCCCTTAACGACAATTTTATTGAACCGAGCGATCGACCCGGCTCGCCCGGTAAATACCTTCGCTCCTCTGGACACACCGACGATAATTGACCCAGTTCGATATCCTTGTAAACCGACGCCAGGCGTTTCTTGCCTCGTAAAGACGAATCTTTCGAACGGTGTCATTCGCGTTCAATTCGTTTTTCTAGCGAGGGGTCTCGAATCTTTAAACGACGAGAAACCTAATCACTTTCAGACAACTTTCGTTTAAAGACGAAAGAACGTAAAGAACTGGGTTCGGCCTTCTCCCATCTGCGTATCTTTCGGGGAGTCGATTGCGATGGTCATCTCCTTTGTCGGATACGATTCGAATTGGTCGAATAAGCTGGCAAGTGCTAGATCCGTCTCATCTCCTTCTTCCGTCGAATATTAGCGCCGCTACGAACGCATAAGCCGAAAAATCTTGCCACCGTATTACGCCGAAATATTCGACGATGTTCATTCGCAAGCGATAAAGCTTCGCTACTGTTCGCGATCGGCGCTGCTCTACTACGAAATATCAAATTTATCGCGTAGCCGCGTACACGGGAGAAGGAAAGAGATCGCAAGGGCGGTATTTACCCAATGCGAGAGACAGGCTACGAAAGACGAGCACGAGCGACTACAAAGTTCAATCGGGCTCGATGAAGCTTAACTTGCTCCGCGGAGAGCGGCCATTTGGAATTCGAGTGGCGTGTACGGTGTGCTCGGAGCGTTAACGAGTTCGATCGTCATCGTAAATAAGCAACCAGCGGTCCGAAAAATCTCGCCACGGTCAAGAAGACTTAAGAAGCCGTTCGCGGAAGATGGACGGCGCCACCCGCTACTTCTCGGCCGGAAATTACAGGTGACTTAGCGCGGTCTCTCTGCCCTCGCTTCTCTCGACAGACAGAGAGAAGCGGGCGCGGGCGCATCGTAAAATCCAAGCGAAGAGAAAGAAAGAGAGAGAGAGAGGCGTCGCTCGTCGAAAAAATCCGATGCGATCTTTCGCGAGTTCGTCGACAGTTTCTGCCTCGCTGTTACGTTTCTACCGCCCCCGCTGTATTTCGAAACGGAAGGGGGGCGCGATTCCGTCTGTCGGCTCTCTTCCTGCACGCTTCGTTGTGCACCGTCGCGCGTATCTAGACGCTGGAAACGAGAATTATGAAAATTTCGTGGAGCAGTTGCGCCAACTCTTCTCGTTTCTCGCCATTGAAATCGCAGGTGTCAGGTCGCGCGATCGATACAACCCCCGTTAAAGGATCGAAACGATGTTCGTTTGCGATTCTAGGCAAAATCGTTTCCTATTTAGCGTGAAAGTTCCAATTGTTTCTCTCGTCTAGTTAGCGCGCAAGCTTCTTCTCCTTTCCTTTCACTCGTTAGAAGCGAAATAGTTCAGAGATCCTCGCAGCGTTTCAAACATCCCGATGACTCTCTTCGTTCCATTGTCTTCGTCCAGTTGTCTTCGAAACGTTAATTTATTCGTTCGTTCTCCTCGTTGGCGTAAGCGCAAACGCGCTCGATCGGTTACCTCTATTTTCGTTTTTTTCTCTGGGTAGCGCGTCGAGCGAAAAGCGGGTGTGAGTGGCTTGACGGCTCGAGAGAGTGCGATCGAGGATTCCCGATGTTCTTCTCTGACGGATCGTCGATATACGTAGAACGCGACGAGGTCCAACTCGATTTCGCGTCGCGCGTTTCAGAGGATATCAGCCCTTTTCTCTCGCGATCCAGCAAGAAACGACGAGCCGAGCGAAGGAGGAGGAGTCAACCTCGACTGCGGTATCTGCGCCGACGACGCGATCCGAACGTAGCGATTGGAAGGTCGCTTTAAGCGTTAATTTGGCGATCTCGCGATCGATCGAGATCGGTGTCGGGATCGGCGTAATACGCGCGTACGATCCCATATTACGAGCGAAAGACGATTAAAAGACTTCGCGCTCGTAACCGTAACACTGTCCGGGCATGGTTGTCCTTGGGTTTACGACGCCTGTCGCTCGAGATCCCATTGTCTCGAATCGATTATC
Source organism: Bombus huntii (assembly GCF_024542735.1). Taxonomy (NCBI): domain Eukaryota; kingdom Metazoa; phylum Arthropoda; class Insecta; order Hymenoptera; family Apidae; genus Bombus; species Bombus huntii. The sequence goes on along the minus strand of NW_026099316.1, from coordinate 349,297 downwards.
CAACACTTTGCACCTGCTCCGATTAGTGCAACGTCGAGGAACAAAACAATGCAAGAACGATAAAACATAGGATATACATTAAATGATAAGGGATCGGGGCTTTGGCGCTACTTTGGCGGGGCTACTTTGGCGGCTTAAAAGAGACGAATACGTGGAATACGTCGATCGATCTCTCGTATCGAGGATACGGACTGGCGAACGTAAGACGGATCAAGTTTCGAGCAACGTTTCGAAAGGGCGAATAAATTGGAATTAACGCGGCTCGCTATAGGGCGAGTATACGGAAACCACGGGCTGCGATAATGTAACCCGCGGGATAAAGGCTTCCGCGTACGACTCGACGTACAATTGCCCTTTACAGTGTTCGCAGTGGAAAACGATCTGCGCACAGATCGGGGTGCGGCTTAATGCCAATTCACGGACAAAGGGTGACCGCGGACGAAAAAGAGAGCCACGGGATTCTTGGAGCGAGCGAGTAAAGTGAGAACGGCCGGCTGCGCCGTTTCTTTCGACGTTGCTCTCTCGATTCGGAGATAACAGCGCTGTGTGCCGCCGGACGATTAATAACCGACTCGAGATCTAGATACGAATAAGTATAAAAAGGTTGGATCTTGGTTTCGTCGTTCTTACGACCATATAACGCTTCGTAGGACGTGACGATGTGAAACGAAGAATCCCTTCAGAATGGAAAATGCCGCGACACGGACCGACGCGAAGGCCGACTTTGATACAAAGCCGAAGGTACTTGACTCCAACGACGTCGAGTATCGCTCAAGGGAGATCGGTCATGAAGTAAGGGAAAGAGGAGCACTCGTACGATCCTCGTCCCCCGTGCGATTAAATATCGCAGGGGTGCGGTCGATGGAGATCGTAAGAAGATTCGCGATAAAGCGATCGAAGCAGGCTTACGCCTGTAATCTTTGGAGGTACGTTAATATCGCGACTAAACGTCGTAACCTACGAAATCCGGAGAAGAGGGTCGCAGTTATTAATCGGGCAGCGATAATCGCCGGCTCCACGATATCCAACGAATTCATCCGCCCCCTCGTCCGTCGATACTCCGTCGTTCTTCGATCGTCGTTCTTAATTGCGCGTCTCAGGGGGACGAGAGCAACGCGTATCGCCACCACGCGTCGATCGACGAGGTATCGATTCGCTTCCGCGACCAGCGTCAAACGCCGGGCCGACGAAACAACGTTATGCCACGCGTCGAGATTCGCGTTGCTCGGCGTCTTTCTCCGTGGGTCACGAAACCAAAAGGGAGGAAAAACACGAGGGATCCGTGAAAAGGCGTCGTTGTTCGATCAGCGTGTGTCCAACGATAAGCGAAGCGACGAGGACGCGACCTAACACCAACACGGGCAATTCCTTTTCCTCGGGTTTCTCGTTTTCTGGATGGACGATCCGGTCCGTAGTTTTTGATTCTCTACAGAGGAGTATACAAGTACTTGATTTGCAAAATGATTAGTTTAAAAGATATCTTAAATTTAACTTTTTTTTATTTTATTTTATTTTATTTCTTTTATTCCTTTTTTTATTTTATTTTACTTTTTATTCTATTTTTTTTATTATGTACCTTGCAATTCGTACAGCTGAACATTAAATTTAGTATTGTAGGACTTGTGTGAATGAGGAGGAAGGATAAGAGAGAGTTAACAAGTTTTTATGCTTTCATTAGTTTTTATTCACCTACAGTCTTGACTAAGAATATACAATTCAGTACTAATATATATAGAAAAATACAAATATCCACATAAAACTGTACATACAATCATACATACGAAACCATACATACAAAACCAGACATACAAAACCAAACTTGACTAAGAATATACAATTCAGTAGTAATATATATAAAAAAAAATACAAATATCCACATAAAACTGTACATACAACCATACATACAAAACCATACATACAAGAATTATTATACTTAGAAAAAAAGTGTCTGGCAATAGTAGCGATTATTCGGGATCGAGGTATCCCAACTCCAGCCAGTATGCTGCCATATCTCTTGCGGATTCTCCCGGCTCTCGGTCCAGCAGCAACCTTGCAGTTATTGCTTCTCCTGGAGAAGGATCGATGTTGACTAGGCTCCCTGTCCGTCTCAACATGGTGAATTGGGCCACTCGATGTCTCTTCCCTTGGATCGGTTGTTCTCGTACACCTGGCAGAACGATTTTTCTAGCCCACGGTGCCATTTTTGCCAAATTACGGGGCAGCAGCCGTATTGAATCGAGACATTGCTCGCTCTCTAACCCCCAATCGATTAGAAAGACGATGTAGCCAGTCATGGTCCTTTGTAAAAGGATGGCTCTTTCCCAAGCGCTAGATTCCTTAAAATCTACTAGCACGGCGACTAGCATGCCTGTTCTTAAACTTTTCGCCTTCGGCAAGTACTCCACGGGATGTTCCATCATCTTCAAATTGAGTGTTTGGGTTATCTTCGGCCATCCAGCCAAACGAACCCACATGGTGGTAAGTGACTCGACTCGAACCACCCGGACGGGAACTCCTTCTCGGAACCGATCGTTTGTCTTTTGTAAAATCTCCATGGTATACTAGATTTGGAAAAAATTTCGAATGTTAATGTTCGACTATACTGATCTGCCTAGTTTACGTGTCTATGTCGGATGGTGCTGGCTCCGCCGGGAATCGGACCCCCCTTTATATATCAGCAGCACCGACCTTGGAGAGGACCCCCTTTATATATCAGCTGCACCGACCTTAGAGAGGACCCCTTTAAATATCAGCAGCACCGACCTTGGAGAGAACCCCCTTTATATATCAGCTGCACCGACCTTAGAGAGGACCCCTTTAAATATCAGCAGCACCGACCTTGGAGAGGTACTCGGTCACCGTTTAAGCTAAACGCACGTTTTCGTTTGTCTTTTTTCACGCTTTTCTTGTCCTCGCAATATTTTATAACAGTGTTATCAATACATACAGGCAAAATATATAGTCTATTTTTGATACACAAGTGTCAGATATCAATTATTGCTTTCCGTTAAAATAAATATATCATTATTAGATGCTCTTTTTAATATTCCGATCCGCATCCTTACAATATTTTACAATTTTTAACCTAAAAATGTCGCTAGAAAATAGAAAACGAAAAACAATTTGAAAAGCACTAGCTCGCTTGAATGTGAAAATTGTGACGTGGGTGTATGTGCTTTGCCCTGCTTTAAAATATATCACACTCAATTGTATTATTAATAATTAAAGTAAATTATTAAAGTTCACGTATATGTATCGTACCTTTAAGAAAAATTAACATTTAATTATCCAATGTGCTTGCGTAGAGAACAGCATTATCCGCCACATATTGCGGTGCAGTATCGTTTACGCGTAGTTCGCGTCAAACCCTGCCCTACGAAGGAACGTCCCCGCACAAAATTCAATCGTACCTAAGACGTTAAACCGATCCTTTGCAAGTTTTCTTCAAAGAGATACGCTATACGAGTTGTTTGATTGATATCCGAAAAGTTTCTTTCTGTTTATGAGGAAATAATAGACGCACAATGTTATTTGCTTTATATCGTTTTGTCGCATTACGTACGATCCATTTTGTTCTATTGAGATAAACACCGAGACATTTCACAGACTTGGTTTCACGTTTGTACAGAGGTGCTTTATTGTAAAAACGACGTTTGCGAAAAAAGACATTTTTCGGACAACCTAATATATTTCATACGATGCTGTTGCCAAGAAATATTTATTAACGAAATGCTAAAAACTGTTATTTGCAAACAAATACTAGGGGAAATTGTTTTATCCGCTTTTACACGCAGAAGAATTTTACTGCTCAATAATATTGCTATTGGAACGAACGAGCCGTTTCGCTAACATCGGAACGAAGTAGAAACGAATCGGTACTTATCAAGGAGAAAACCTTGTCCAGCGTGGGGAAAAGTTTAAGGACCGATGTCCCTCGATCCACGCTGGAGACGGCCGATGAAACAAGGCGAATTAGCGGGAGATCGGGAGCAGAAGGCAGAACGGGCGGAATAGAAAAGGAATGGATACGGCAAGCTTCGGCCGTGCGATTTCGTATCACGTAGCGTTATCCCCTCGTAAAGTTGGCCACTCGTGCCACTAGCAGAAACTGTATGGCGGGCTCCGAGAGGATTTTAATCGCGCGACGGTCGAACGTATCGGTGAAATTACTGGAGAGCCCCGTCGACGTGCCTTTCGTTCCTGTCTGCCCCACGGCTCGGCTGCCACGGATCTAACAGATTGACCGGATCCAACGTGCCGGGTTACGAAACTTCGAAACTGGCTAGAATCGACTGCTAAGTTAATTGCCGGTCGCTCCCTCGCACCTACTCGTCTATCAGGCGACTCCAACTAGTAACCAACGAGTAAACCGCTGATGTCAGGCGTAAATTCAGCTGAAAATCCGTAGCGTGGAACGATGAAAGAGGCCGCACGGAAGAAAATAGCCTGGCGATCAAAAGGCTGGAACGTGCTTTCAGACCCGAACGCTTAGCTGCGCCGCCCCGCACCGAGATCCACTTTGACTTTCGCCCTTTGTTGCGAATATGACAGCCCGTTCGCGCTTTACCCTCGACGATCGACGCCGACCACGCTTCTGCCGCCTGTTATTTCCCAACCGTCCACCGTTTTGCTCCCCTTCTTTTTCATTTTCTTCTTTCCGCTCTTCTCCTTTTATCCTCTTTTCCCTTCTTCTCTCGCCGAAGCGCCGCGTTTGCTGTCGAGTTCGGCTACGATTGGCAAACACAAATCTTACGTGGACGCGCGATACGCGCGTTCCACGCATTTCAAATTTCACGACGTAACGTACTCGACGACTCAACGTAACGTGGAAAACGCGACAAGATGTTCGAATTTGGAATTATGCGAGCGCGCTGGGTCGATCGGCATGCCATCCGCCAAACGCGCGGCAAATAAATCTGTCGGTGTAATTTTAACGAGCCGCGATACCGCTCGAGGATTATACGGGTAATTTAAATTCCGCTCGCTCGATCGACGCGACTGATGGAACGACGATGAGCCGGCTGAGCCGAGATGAAATGATAAATTAGCGAATGAAACAGCCAAGTATAATGGAATGCCCGGTTAAATATAGAGCGTTTTAAACCGATTAACAGATAACTGCAAATTAGATCGTCCATTAACGCGGTTCGTCCACGTTCGAGCGGCATCGTTCGAGAATTAGTCGGAGAATTAGTCCGAGAATTAGTCAGAATACCCTCCGATCGATCGTTTTTCCCCCCGAAATCTCGCATTCAATCTGTTTCGATTCGCCATTCGCGCGATCCGAATTTAAGTTTCACGAATGTAAATACGAACGAGCCGTACGTACCACTGACTATCGCACGATCGCTGTGGCAAAACGCTGGCGTACAATTAGCGCTATTTGCCGTTACGTGAAATATATTGTAAACGTTATTGCTCGCGCGTGGAAACTCGCTACTTCGCGCAGCCAGTCGAACTGTTCGATATTTATAGTTAGTCGACAAATACCGCGTACCTATCGTCGAGATTCTACGCAAGCATTGCGCGCGATAGAAACCCCTTCTATATCGTGCAATTGTCGTATCGAATAGCCGCTGCTCGAATTTCGCGCTGCGAATCGCATTCAAAAAATTTTATTTTTCTGGAAATCGAACGTGCAGATTTTTTTTTTAATTCAAACGACCTAACCCGAGCAGTTAGATTGGCCGAATTTCGTTCTCTTTGGAAACTTTGAGACCTCCGAACAACCCGTCTCTAGATGTCTACGATAACTTTGAAATTCCTAAATTCCAATTAATAAGTAAAAACCGGAACGACCAAAATTCCCTGGACCGCGTAATCCGCATGAAAATACAAATTCAGCGTCGAATTCGAAGAGATAGATGAAAGAGGGATTCGATGGTAGAGCAAATCGGACGAACGGTTTGTAACACGAGACATTAATAAAGTTGGTGGAGCCGCGGAAAGCGGATGGAAATGGAAATTTTCCGATTTTAATATCGGCGAATGCATCGGGACGCGAGAAGAAAGATCAAAAGGTTGACTGTTGATTAATTTGAGCGGCACGCGAGCCACGAGCCCCGAGCCCCGAGCGTCGCGATGCTCGTGTAACGTCAATTCATATCAGAGACCAGGCCACACACCACGGACAGGATGGCACCCAGATGTCTGCATATCCTTGGCGCGCACCCTCAATAGTCTTAAGTGCCCACCAGGGGTCCTTGGCATTTTTATAGTTAAGGTCCTTCGGACCAAGCGATTATTTCCTGTCTTAAATTTCCCTTTACGTTTATTGTCTACCACGTGTTAGCTTAGAAAGTTGGTTTCCTCCACATCTGGTATGTTCCGTTGGCAACTTTCTCGCGAGGGCGGCTAAAACCCTTCCTGGTCCACCAACCGTCCTATTATCCAATCGGAGATGGTGTCTACTGCCCTCACTTCCTTAACCAAAATTGTCATCAACAAATCCGATAGTCCCGTGTCCTTAGACACACCCACCCCTAGCTTTCCTCAGACACAGTATCGTCAGTAAAACTGCACTTATTCTGTATCCTTAGAATAGTCAACATATCTATGTCGGTCTCTACTCTTATAAGTCGCGTAGTTAATGTATTGTTGTAACTAAGTCTTACATAACGTGGTTGGAGTGAATTGTGATTTATGTTAATTCAGTGCGTGTTACATTGTGATTGCTGAATTCATAATAAAGGTTGATTAAAACCAAGTAAATAGTTGTGTTACGACTCAACTATATTTTATTTTCACCGACCAACCCAAAAATTACGTGACATTTTGGCGATCCGTGCCAGGATCCATCAGCTTCGAGAAAACGAAATTACGCATTTCGGGCTACGGTCAACTTCGAAGATTGAGGATCAACGGACCACTGCAACAGAGCAGACACCTCTGACGTTTCGACAAAGGAACACCGCAACGGCACCTTTCCTACGGGCTAAACGATCAAGGTGAGCGAACGCTGAACTCTTTTGTCAAATAGCACAGACAGCACAAGTAGTATAACAATGACAACGCCACAAGAAAGTAATACCGAAATGGTCGACGCCGCTTCAACTAGTAGTGGGATAGACCCAACGGTTAGGGCTTTGTTAGACGCATGGCAGAAGGAACGCGAGACTTCCACGCAACGATTTAACCGATTCGAAGCAGAGATCGCACGAATAAACGATAAGTTAGCAAGAATACAAACGAGAACTGTATCAAAGGCCACTATTAAAGAAGCGACTAGTGGGAGTTGTCAGGATAGTTTAGTTTCTAATAGTTTGAACAAAAGCTTGGAGACGAAAAACGTTACTGTAGAAAATGATATTGGAGTAACGGGTGTAATAGCAACTGATGAAGCGAAACATAGAGGCAGACCTAGGAGATCGGATATAGTCGAAGTCAAAAAAGATGAAGATACAAGGAAGATCCTACAAAATGAGAAGGGTGGATTAGCAGAACAAAGAAAACTCGAAGAAGATACAAAAGAAGAAACTGCAGAGACAGAAGTCAATTCAAAAGGTATATTAAATAATAAGTGCGATTTACTTGATACCGAAAGAGCTATTGAAATTAATGATACGGTTCAAGATATTAAATTTACTGAAGGTAGAAGCCGCACTCAAAATGATATGGAAGATGTAGTAGAAGATTCACAAGAATTATCTAATAAAAGTAAGTTATCAGAAATAAGGACTGCATTTAACAAAATTGAATATACAAAAACTATTTTACGGAATAAAAAGAATTCATTAGAAAGAGAAAGGGGAGTAAGGGAAAAGAAGAAAATGTACAGACAGAAATTACCGCAAAAAATATACCAGACGATAAATGTGATTTACTTTAGAAAAAAAAGAGAGAAAGAACGAAAGAAAGAAAAAAAAATCAAGTTATAATAGAAGGGTTTGATGACCCAGGAATATTCTTTTTCGATAACTACTCGATAGGTGAATTTAATAAGACGCGAACTAATTTTCAACATTCGAAGAAGAAGTTTATGGAATTTATTACACGATTCCACGAGGGAAACTCCAATTACAAATATAGAGATATTTTAAAACGTAATTATAATTTGGGTCAATCATGGATAGAAATTAATTTGGAAGATCTGACAGCTTTCGATGAATCACTCGCAAAAAAAAAAAAAAAAAGGTTTACAAGCGCCCAATTGAATATTCACCTATTTTGGAAGCAGCGGCAAGAGATTTAGCGGATGAACTTACAGCTCCAACACCACCAGAGGAAGGAAAAATTGAAGACATACAAATTTTATTATCTACAGGAAATGTACGACAGAACAATTGGCGGAAGGAGAGCTTTCTGATAAAATTAAATATTATAAAGAGAAGGATAGCCAGGTACCAAAACTCAAAGAAGAACAGAATAAATGGAGAAGTTTAGGAAAACCGATCACAGGAAAACTTGAAGAAGAAAAATCCCGTCGAAAAACAACCTCAAGATGTAAATCATTCTCAAGACCGTCCATAGAACAATCTTGAAGAAAAACTAAGATTTTGGAGGACCAAAATCAATCTAAGAAGGGGGGTATGTAACGTCAATTCATATCAGAGACCAGGCCACACACCACGGACAGGATGGCACCCAGATGTCTGCATATCCTTGGCGCGCACCCTCAATAGTCTTAAGTGCCCACCAGGGGTCCTTGGCATTTTTATAGTTAAGGTCCTTCGGACCAAGCGATTATTTCCTGTCTTAAATTTCCCTTTACGTTTATTGTCTACCACGTGTTAGCTTAGAAAGTTGGTTTCCTCCACATCTGGTATGTTCCGTTGGCAACTTTCTCGCGAGGGCGGCTAAAACCCTTCCTGGTCCACCAACCGTCCTATTATCCAATCGGAGATGGTGTCTACTGCCCTCACTTCCTTAACCAAAATTGTCATCAACAAATCCGATAGTCCCGTGTCCTTAGACACACCCACCCCTAGCTTTCCTCAGACACAGTATCGTCAGTAAAACTGCACTTATTCTGTATCCTTAGAATAGTCAACATATCTATGTCGGTCTCTACTCTTATAAGTCGCGTAGTTAATGTATTGTTGTAACTAAGTCTTACATAACGTGGTTGGAGTGAATTGTGATTTATGTTAATTCAGTGCGTGTTACATTGTGATTGCTGAATTCATAATAAAGGTTGATTAAAACCAAGTAAATAGTTGTGTTACGACTCAACTATATTTTATTTTCACCGACCAACCCAAAAATTACGTGACACTCGCGTGCGCCGAAGCTACTGCGATCGAGCGAGCGTCGTAACCTCGGTAAATAACCCGTCGTATAATATTACGTACACTGATCAACGATTCGGAAAGGGAGTTTCGCTAACCGGGGCATCGCCCCACCGTCGTGCGAAAATAAACTAATTAGCCTTTGGGGACGTCGAGGCATGCCCCTCGACGCCCCAGCGGATTTCAAGTCGTCGATTTTACAGCTAGCTGCTGTTACGTTCGAACCGTTTGTAAACCAGTGACGCGCAATTTGGGATAGCGATTGCGATCGAAATCCGACCCCTCTCGAGAATCCTACGGAAAGAGAATTTCTTTCGCAGTGGTTGGTCTGGCCGATCCAAGTTTCGGCGCGCGTTGTCGCGATGCCTAATCGCTGCGTTGCCGATCGTCGTTGCCATTGGAACGCGCGGCGAGCGAACAGCCGTGAGTTTGTTCTGTACACTCGAGGCCTGAACTTAAAGGCTTAAGGACCTGTTTGCCGTTGCAGCTCGGCAGAAACGAATCTTCGGCGTTCGCCCGAGCTAAACCAGCGAATATTCGAGCGGCCTGCCTCGGAACGGTCGCTGAATTTCTGCTGAAAAATTAATCAACGCGGAACGTAGATCGCCAGTGATAAACACGTGAAAAACCATGCGCTGATGATGGGGGGGGGGGGGGGAGGGGGGAAGAACGGCAACGGCAACGTTGTTGCCAAACGAATGTAATGAACGGGCAAATACGCGTTTGTTTGCAAGTACCCTACGGCGAGCAAATAACGTTACGCGAAATACGCGGCCCGGTTTCATCCTGTGTCGTCCTTTTATACACACGCGTGAAAAATTTCGCGGAAATTCGCACTGGCGACGCAGAATCGGTGCGCGGAAGAAATCTGGCCGACTCCTGTTAACAAATTTCTTTCTTACAAAATTTACCCGTGGACCGCGCTATCCAGCCGCCCGTGTTTCCATCTCTTCGCCAGGAATTTGGCAACAGAGTTTGCGAAAAGTTACGGGCGCCGACTGGAGAGAACGGCGAGACCGGTTTTTCCAAAATAAAACGATCCTGCGAAATAGACGCGACGAGTGCCACGGTCAGTCTTGGAAACTCGAGTCTCCGCGAAAACTTCTTCCGCTTCTGGCTATACGTACAAGTATATCAACGCGCGCCTTGCAACGCGTCTCGTGCCGTTTTTCTCCTATTCTGCTTGCACGTTTCTCAAAGAGAATACCTAATACCAAGGTGGCGTTCGCTTTACGCGTCTGTGCGATTCCCGCGATGGAAAAAACGTCGCGCTGTTCAGCAAACCAGCGTGCAAGCAACGACAATACGTATACGACGTTGCATAAATCAACGAATGTTCGCGTATAGAAACTTGTAAAAAAAATCCACTGTCGAAAAATAGAAAAATTCGTACTCGTGCAAAGATCAGCGGGAAACGAAACGATTTTCGACTCGTCACCAAGCGTTATAGTCATAGGAATGTAACGAAACGGCGCGCAAACAACCGACGCGAAACCATCGTGACGTAAAAGCATTTCGCGACAGGGAGCGCGGGTCCGAACGTAGCGAAAAAACAGCAGCCAGCCCGCTGTCGTTTCACCCAATGGGGGTGTTGTATCGATATGTCGAGGCAGCGTCGCTGAAACCTGCTGGTGGCAGAGAGCCAACGATAAGGGCCGCCATCTATCGACCGTAAGAGCCTCCTTTTGTATTAACGACGCTGTTCCGACTGTAATTGAGAGCCTCTGTACTCCGGCCCAACGTCGCCAGGTTATTAAATCCCGGGATATAAATTAGTTAATATTATCCACGCGCCGCTAGCTCGCACTCTTTTCTTCGCCAGAGAAATGGATTTTCCGCTCAACTTAAATTGCTTAGCGATCGCCGGATGTGAAAGATTTATCGAGTCCGTCGATAAAGAGCTTTCGCGTACATCCGACCCGATTAACGTACCATCGACACGCGACAACTGCCAACGATTTACGACGGTTACGATGGTATTACCTTTTCTTCACGATACTTTTCTTTTTCTTTCTCTTCTTCCGCCGTATTTGAGTTGATCACTATGGTTGGTCGCTTTACGTCATCGTGTACGAGGGACACGCCGAATAAAGTTTGTGGAAAATCATTACTCCACGGATCCTTTTCATCGAGTGTTCCAAGATAGCCGTTAGTGGAATTTTCGACCTCGTTTAAGACCCTTCAACGAGCTGAAATCTGCTCGCCAACTTTACTCGGAATTCAATGCTTTTCAATTACAAAGATTTTCCGGTTAACCGTTCCTTAATTAAACATGTAACTATACCGAAACGTTTAAATTACCTTTTGAACCTGGTATACAGGTCAAAGCTACTCCAGTTTACTCTGCTTTTTTCAGAACGTCCCTTTCAATTTCGCTGCGCGGAACGTCGGGATAGGAACTCGAATACGAACGACACGAATAATTTGATAGAAAATCATCGTCGAAGCGAATTCGAAGCAAATTCGAAGCAAATTCGAAGCAAATTCGGGCCGAACGAATTCTCGCCTCGATTCGAAGCCAATATGCTTGTCCTTAAATTGGCTGTCCTCCTCGGCAGGATACCTACGAAATTGCAAATACGAGACCGACGATTCGTAGGAAAATCTGTGTGACCGCCGGTAATAAAATCTCCTATAATCGACGTTGGCCTGCTTACGTCAATCTGCTCGTGGCAGGTGTCCGACGATACAGGCTCAACGCGACATCAACCTCTTCGTTATAATCCGTACAAGCTTGGTCTCGTGTAACGGTAACGTTAGTCGTGTAATAGATACTTTCGATGTCGGCGTCGAAATCATTTCCCAATATATTTCCTGCGAAATTGCTTCGTAATTTCGTAGTAACACACCGACTGGCTATGTGCCACGTCACCGACTCGCCTACACCTTGCTATCTCTCCCTTGACGACAATTTTATTGAACCGAGCGATCGACCCAGCTCGCCCGGTAAATACCTTCGCTCCTCTGGACACACCGACGATAATTGACCCAGTTCGATATCTTTGTAAACCGACGCCAGGCGTTTCTTGCCTCGTAAAGACGAATCTTTCGAACGGTGTCATTCGCGTTCAATTCGTTTTTCTAGCGAGGGGTCTCGAATCTTTAAACGACGAGAAACCTAATCACTTTCAGACAACTTTCGTTTAAAGACGAAAGAACGTAAAGAACTGGGTTCGGCCTTCTCCCATCTGCGTATCTTTCGGGGAGTCGATTGCGATGGTCATCTCCTTTGTCGGATACGATTCGAATTGGTCGAATAAGCTGGCAAGTGCTAGATCCGTCTCATCTCCTTCTTCCGTCGAATATTAGCGCCACTACGAACGCATAAGCCGAAAAATCTTGCCACCGTATTACGCCGAAATATTAGACGATGTTCATTCGCAAGCGATAAAGCTTCGCTACTGTTCGCGATCGGCGCTGCTCTACTACGAAATATCAAATTTATCGCGTAGCCGCGTACACGGGAGAAGGAAAGAGATCGCAAGGGCGGTATTTACCCAATGCGAGAGACAGGCTACGAAAGACGAGCACGAGCGACTACAAAGTTCAATCGGGCTCGATGAAGCTTAACTTGCTCCGCGGAGAGCGGCCATTTGGAATTCGAGTGGCGTGTACGGTGTGCTCGGAGCGTTAACGAGTTCGATAGTCATCGTAAATAAGCAACCAGCGGTCCGAAAAGTCTCGCCACGGTCAAGAAGACTTAAGAAGCCGTTCGCGGAAGATGGACGGCGCCACCCGCTACTTCTCGGCCGGAAATTACAGGTGACTTAGCGCGGTCTCTCTGCCCTCGCTTCTCTCGATAGACAGAGAGAAGCGGGCGCGGGCGCATCGTAAAATCCAAGCGAAGAGAAAGAAAGAGAGAGAGAGAGGCGTCGCTCGTCGAAAAACTCAGATGCGATCTTTCGCGAGTTCGTCGACAGTTTCTGCCTCGCTGTTACGTTTCTACCGCCCCCGCTGTATTTCGAAACGGAAGGGGGGCGCGATTCCGTCTGTCGGCTCTCTTCCTGCACGCTTCGTTGTGCACCGTCGCGCGTATCTAGACGCTGGAAACGAGAATTATGAAAATTTCGTGGAGCAGTTGCGCCAACTCTTCTCGTTTCTCGCCATTGAAATCGCAGGTGTCAGGTCGCGCGATCGATACAACCCCCGTTAAAGGATCGAAACGATGTTCGTTTGCGATTCTAGGCAAAATCGTTTCCTATTTAGCGTGAAAGTTCCAATTGTTTCTCTCGTCTAGTTAGCGCGCAAGCTTCTTCTCCTTTCCTTTCACTCGTTAGAAGCGAAATAGTTCAGAGATCCTCGCAGCGTTTCAAACATCCCGATGACTCTCTTCGTTCCATTGTCTTCGTCCAGTTGTCTTCGAAACGTTAATTTATTCGTTCGTTCTCCTCGTTGGCGTAAGCGCAAACGCGCTCGATCGGTTACCTCTATTTTCGTTTTTTTCTCTGGGTAGCGCGTCGAGCGAAAAGCGGGTGTGAGTGGCTTGACGGCTCGAGAGAGTGCGATCGAGGATTCCCGATGTTCTTCTCTGACGGATCGTCGATATACGTAGAACGCGACGAGGTCCAACTCGATTTCGCGTCGCGCGTTTCAGAGGATATCAGCCCTTTTCTCTCGCGATCCAGCAAGAAACGACGAGCCGAGCGAAGGAGGAGGAGTCAACCTCGACTGCGGTATCTGCGCCGACGACGCGATCCGAACGTAGCGATTGGAAGGTCGCTTTAAGCGTTAATTTGGCGATCTCGCGATCGATCGAGATCGGTGTCGGGATCGGCGTAATACGCGCGTACGATCCCATATTACGAGCGAAAGACGATTAAAAGACTTCGCGCTCGTAACCGTAACACTGTCCGGGCATGGTTGTCCTTGGGTTTACGACGCCTGTCGCTCGAGATCCCATTGTCTCGAATCGATTATCCAACACTTTGCACCTGCTCCGATTAGTGCAACGTCGAGGAACAAAACAATGCAAGAACGATAAAACATAGGATATACATTAAATGATAAGGGATCGGGGCTTTGGCGCTACTTTGGCGGGGCTACTTTGGCGGCTTAAAAGAGACGAATACGTGGAATACGTCGATCGATCTCTCGTATCGAGGATACGGACTGGCGAACGTAAGACGGATCAAGTTTCGAGCAACGTTTCGAAAGGGCGAATAAATTGGAATTAACGCGGCTCGCTATAGGGCGAGTATACGGAAACCACGGGCTGCGATAATGTAACCCGCGGGATAAAGGCTTCCGCGTACGACTCGACGTACAATTGCCCTTTACAGTGTTCGCAGTGGAAAACGATCTGCGCACAGATCGGGGTGCGGCTTAATGCCAATTCACGGACAAAGGGTGACCGCGGACGAAAAAGAGAGCCACGGGATTCTTGGAGCGAGCGAGTAAAGTGAGAACGGCCGGCTGCGCCGTTTCTTTCGACGTTGCTCTCTCGATTCGGAGATAACAGCGCTGTGTGCCGCCGGACGATTAATAACCGACTCGAGATCTAGATACGAATAAGTATAAAAAGGTTGGATCTTGGTTTCGTCGTTCTTACGACCATATAACGCTTCGTAGGACGTGACGATGTGAAACGAAGAATCCCTTCAGAATGGAAAATGCCGCGACACGGACCGACGCGAAGGCCGACTTTGATACAAAGCCGAAGGTACTTGACTCCAACGACGTCGAGTATCGCTCAAGGGAGATCGGTCATGAAGTAAGGGAAAGAGGAGCACTCGTACGATCCTCGTCCCCCGTGCGATTAAATATCGCAGGGGTGCGGTCGATGGAGATCGTAAGAAGATTCGCGATAAAGCGATCGAAGCAGGCTTACGCCTGTAATCTTTGGAGGTACGTTAATATCGCGACTAAACGTCGTAACCTACGAAATCCGGAGAAGAGGGTCGCAGTTATTAATCGGGCAGCGATAATCGCCGGCTCCACGATATCCAACGAATTCATCCGCCCCCTCGTCCGTCGATACTCCGTCGTTCTTCGATCGTCGTTCTTAATTGCGCGTCTCAGGGGGACGAGAGCAACGCGTATCGCCACCACGCGTCGATCGACGAGGTATCGATTCGCTTCCGCGACCAGCGTCAAAGGCCGGGCCGACGAAACAACGTTATGCCACGCGTCGAGATTCGCGTTGCTCGGCGTCTTTCTCCGTGGGTCACGAAACCAAAAGGGAGGAAAAACACGAGGGATCCGTGAAAAGGCGTCGTTGTTCGATCAGCGTGTGTCCAACGATAAGCGAAGCGACGAGGACGCGACCTAACACCAACACGGGCAATTCCTTTTCCTCGGGTTTCTCGTTTTCTGGATGGACGATCCGGTCCGTAGTTTTTGATTCTCTACAGAGGAGTATACAAGTACTTGATTTGCAAAATGATTAGTTTAAAAGATATCTTAAATTTAACTTTTTTTTATTTTATTTTATTTTATTTCTTTTATTCCTTTTTTTATTTTATTTTACTTTTTATTCTATTTTTTTTATTATGTACCTTGCAATTCGTACAGCTGAACATTAAATTTAGTATTGTAGGACTTGTGTGAATGAGGAGGAAGGATAAGAGAGAGTTAACAAGTTTTTATGCTTTCATTAGTTTTTATTCACCTACAGTCTTGACTAAGAATATACAATTCAGTACTAATATATATAGAAAAATACAAATATCCACATAAAACTGTACATACAATCATACATACGAAACCATACATACAAAACCAGACATACAAAACCAAACTTGACTAAGAATATACAATTCAGTAGTAATATATATAAAAAAAATACAAATATCCACATAAAACTGTACATACAACCATACATACAAAACCATACATACAAGAATTATTATACTTAGAAAAAAAGTGTCTGGCAATAGTAGCGATTATTCGGGATCGAGGTATCCCAACTCCAGCCAGTATGCTGCCATATCTCTTGCGGATTCTCCCGGCTCTCGGTCCAGCAGCAACCTTGCAGTTATTGCTTCTCCTGGAGAAGGATCGATGTTGACTAGGCTCCCTGTCCGTCTCAACATGGTGAATTGGGCCACTCGATGTCTCTTCCCTTGGATCGGTTGTTCTCGTACACCTGGCAGAACGATTTTTCTAGCCCACGGTGCCATTTTTGCCAAATTACGGGGCAGCAGCCGTATTGAATCGAGACATTGCTCGCTCTCTAACCCCCAATCGATTAGAAAGACGATGTAGCCAGTCATGGTCCTTTGTAAAAGGATGGCTCTTTCCCAAGCGCTAGATTCCTTAAAATCTACTAGCACGGCGACTAGCATGCCTGTTCTTAAACTTTTCGCCTTCGGCAAGTACTCCACGGGATGTTCCATCATCTTCAAATTGAGTGTTTGGGTTATCTTCGGCCATCCAGCCAAACGAACCCACATGGTGGTAAGTGACTCGACTCGAACCACCCGGACGGGAACTCCTTCTCGGAACCGATCGTTTGTCTTTTGTAAAATCTCCATGGTATACTAGATTTGGAAAAAATTTCGAATGTTAATGTTCGACTATACTGATCTGCCTAGTTTACGTGTCTATGTCGGATGGTGCTGGCTCCGCCGGGAATCGGACCCCCCTTTATATACCAGCAGCACCGACCTTGGAGAGGACCCCCTTTATATATCAGCTGCACCGACCTTAGAGAGGACCCCTTTAAATATCAGCAGCACCGACCTTGGAGAGAACCCCCTTTATATATCAGCTGCACCGACCTTAGAGAGGACCCCTTTAAATATCAGCAGCACCGACCTTGGAGAGGTACTCGGTCACCGTTTAAGCTAAACGCACGTTTTCGTTTGTCTTTTTTCACGCTTTTCTTGTCCTCGCAATATTTTATAACAGTGTTATCAATACATACAGGCAAAATATATAGTCTATTTTTGATACACAAGTGTCAGATATCAATTATTGCTTTCCGTTAAAATAAATATATCATTATTAGATGCTCTTTTTAATATTCCGATCCGCATCCTTACAATATTTTACAATTTTTAACCTAAAAATGTCGCTAGAAAATAGAAAACGAAAAACAATTTGAAAAGCACTAGCTCGCTTGAATGTGAAAATTGTGACGTGGGTGTATGTGCTTTGCCCTGCTTTAAAATATATCACACTCAATTGTATTATTAATAATTAAAGTAAATTATTAAAGTTCACGTATATGTATCGTACCTTTAAGAAAAATTAACATTTAATTATCCAATGTGCTTGCGTAGAGAACAGCATTATCCGCCACATATTGCGGTGCAGTATCGTTTACGCGTAGTTCGCGTCAAACCCTGCCCTACGAAGGAACGTCCCCGCACAAAATTCAATCGTACCTAAGACGTTAAACCGATCCTTTGCAAGTTTTCTTCAAAGAGATACGCTATACGAGTTGTTTGATTGATATCCGAAAAGTTTCTTTCTGTTTATGAGGAAATAATAGACGCACAATGTTATTTGCTTTATATCGTTTTGTCGCATTACGTACGATCCATTTTGTTCTATTGAGATAAACACCGAGACATTTCACAGACTTGGTTTCACGTTTGTACGGAGGTGCTTTATTGTAAAAACGACGTTTGCGAAAAAAGACATTTTTCGGACAACCTAATATATTTCATACGATGCTGTTGCCAAGAAATATTTATTAACGAAATGCTAAAAACTGTTATTTGCAAACAAATACTAGGGGAAATTGTTTTATCCGCTTTTACACGCAGAAGAATTTTACTGCTCAATAATATTGCTATTGGAACGAACGAGCCGTTTCGCTAACATCGGAACGAAGTAGAAACGAATCGGTACTTATCAAGGAGAAAACCTTGTCCAGCGTGGGGAAAAGTTTAAGGACCGATGTCCCTCGATCCACGCTGGAGACGGCCGATGAAACAAGGCGAATTAGCGGGAGATCGGGAGCAGAAGGCAGAACGGGCGGAATAGAAAAGGAATGGATACGGCAAGCTTCGGCCGTGCGATTTCGTATCACGTAGCGTTATCCCCTCGTAAAGTTGGCCACTCGTGCCACTAGCAGAAACTGTATGGCGGGCTCCGAGAGGATTTTAATCGCGCGACGGTCGAACGTATCGGTGAAATTACTGGAGAGCCCCGTCGACGTGCCTTTCGTTCCTGTCTGCCCCACGGCTCGGCTGCCACGGATCTAACAGATTGACCGGATCCAACGTGCCGGGTTACGAAACTTCGAAACTGGCTAGAATCGACTGCTAAGTTAATTGCCGGTCGCTCCCTCGCACCTACTCGTCTATCAGGCGACTCCAACTAGTAACCAACGAGGAAACCGCTGATGTCAGGCGTAAATTCAGCTGAAAATCCGTAGCGTGGAACGATGAAAGAGGCCGCACGGAAGAAAATAGCCTGGCGATCAAAAGGCTGGAACGTGCTTTCAGACCCGAACGCTTAGCTGCGCCGCCCCGCACCGAGATCCACTTTGACTTTCGCCCTTTGTTGCGAATATGACAGCCCGTTCGCGCTTTACCCTCGACGATCGACGCCGACCACGCTTCTGCCGCCTGTTATTTCCCAACCGTCCACCGTTTTGCTCCCCTTCTTTTTCATTTTCTTCTTTCCGCTCTTCTCCTTTTATCCTCTTTTCCCTTCTTCTCTCGCCGAAGCGCCGCGTTTGCTGTCGAGTTCGGCTACGATTGGCAAACACAAATCTTACGTGGACGCGCGATACGCGCGTTCCACGCATTTCAAATTTCACGACGTAACGTACTCGACGACTCAACGTAACGTGGAAAACGCGACAAGATGTTCGAATTTGGAATTATGCGAGCGCGCTGGGTCGATCGGCATGCCATCCGCCAAACGCGCGGCAAATAAATCTGTCGGTGTAATTTTAACGAGCCGCGATACCGCTCGAGGATTATACGGGTAATTTAAATTCCGCTCGCTCGATCGACGCGACTGATGGAACGACGATGAGCCGGCTGAGCCGAGATGAAATGATAAATTAGCGAATGAAACAGCCAAGTATAATGGAATGCCCGGTTAAATATAGAGCGTTTTAAACCGATTAACAGATAACTGCAAATTAGATCGTCCATTAACGCGGTTCGTCCACGTTCGAGCGGCATCGTTCGAGAATCAGTCGGAGAATTAGTCCGAGAATTAGTCAGAATACCCTCCGATCGATCGTTTTCCCCCCCGAAATCTGGCATTCAATCTGTTTCGATTCGCCATTCGCGCGATCCGAATTTAAGTTTCACGATTGTGAATACGAACGAGCCGTGCGTACCACTGACTATCGCACGATCGCTGTGGCAAAACGCTGGCGTACAATTAGCGCTATTTGCCGTTACGTGAAATATATTGTAAACGTTATTGCTCGCGCGTGGAAACTCGCTACTTCGCGCAGCCAGTCGAACTGTTCGATATTTATAGTTAGTCGACAAATACCGCGTACCTATCGTCGAGATTCTACGCAAGCATTGCGCGCGATAGAAACCCCTTCTATATCGTGCAATTGTCGTATCGAATAGCCGCTGCTCGAATTTCGCGCTGCGAATCGCATTCAAAAAATTTTATTTATCTGGAAATCGAACGTGCAGATTTTTTTTTTTAATTCAAACGACGTAACCCGAGCAGTTAGATTGGCCGAATTTCGTTCTCTTTGGAAACTTTGAGACCTCCGAACAACCCGTCTCTAGATGTCTACGATAACTTTGAAATTCCTTGTAAATTCGACCAATCGCGGGGAGACGTACTCGCGAGGAGAGTCGTCAACGGGGGTCG
This sequence comes from Bombus huntii, assembly GCF_024542735.1. NCBI lineage: Eukaryota > Metazoa > Arthropoda > Insecta > Hymenoptera > Apidae > Bombus > Bombus huntii. Next base: position 329,327 of record NW_026099316.1, on the reverse strand, counting down.
TAAATCCCCGTTACGATTATAACAATCGACACCACGAATTGATCGATCCCCTGATTTCCTTTGAGAAAATGAGGGGTGATTGAGTTGGTATAACACTGGGATTCACAGTATTATAAAGTATATATTTCCAAGCACTTAGTTACAAAAGATTTGCGTGAAGAATGCGACTCTCGCGCTATGTGCAGACTGCCGCGTTAGGCGTTAGTTGGTAGACCGTCGCGTTAGGCGTTAGTTGGGAGACCGTCGCGTTAGGCGTTAGTTGGGAGACTGTCGCGTTAGGCGTTAGCTGGTAGACCGTTTGTCGCTCTTTTGTTTAATACGGAAGAAAGTTCGGTGTGGGTGTGCCCCTGTGCATAAAGAACGCGGATTCGTTGGTCCCACTTTCGTTAGGAAAAGTGAGGGTAACGAACCGCGGTGTCGATTGGTCATGCTGCACTACTGCTCGAAGGGATGAGTAGGGAGTCTTCTACCATCGTGGTGCGTAAATGACTGTGTGTATGAGAAAACCTAGCCTGTTTTATTACAGGGCTATTCGGGTTTTCCTAATGGGTGCATACCCGCTTTCTCCGCGTTTTAAAGGCGACTAATAAACCCAAGGACACCTCTAAAACCGACTGTGTTTCGAGCATATTTTGGCTTGCAATTCTTCAAGACAATCGGATTGAAGACATATGGCGAAACAATGCAGGGAAATGAAAGTTATGGTGGGTCCTTAGGTTTATTGAGGGTCGAAGTGCCGTTACGCAGGTCGGTTGTTGTCCGGTCGCGCGGGCTGGCGAGCAGATGTTTTAGGCGTCGTAACATCCTCCCCCCGTTGAGAGGGCACCGATCAAATTCTGGCTGTGGAGTCTGGTGTGTCGTTGGTGACCTCCTTCGCTCCGTGTGGGCGTTCGGCCTCGTCTGGATCTGGGTGGATGGGTAAGGGGACCAGTCTTTTGACGCCGCGGTCCAGGATGCTTGTTGCCGTCTGCACGGTAGCGGTCCGGATGATTCCGTCGGCTCCTGGATGGACCTTGATTACGCGGCCCAAAGGCCACTGCATAGAGGGCACGTTGTCCTCCCTGAGGATTACTACGGTGCCTTCATGAATGTTGTGTTTGCCCTTGTCCCATTTGCTGCGGCGGGTTAACTCGTTTAGGTATTCTCGATACCATCGGCTCCAGAAGTGCTGCTTAATCTGGTGAATGCGCTGCCAACTGGATAGCCGTCCTGATGGAACTGTCCTGAAATCACGCTCCCGTAAACTGGTTAGGGTATCACCGATTAGAAAATGACCGGGAGTGAGGACAGGGGGATCTTTCGGATCGGATGAGGTGGGAGTCAGTGGGCGTGAATTGAGAATGGCCTCAATTTCGATCACAAGGGTGTTGAGGTGTTCAAAGGTCAGGAGCTCCGTGCCGACCACGCGGATGAGATGGCGTTTGAACGATTTAACTGCGGCTTCCCATAAGCCGCCAAAATGTGGTGAGTTCGGAGGATTAAAACGCCATTGTATTTGTCGGTCGGCGAGAAAATTCTGTACCCTATCCTGGTGGTCGTCGGACTGCAATAGGGTCCGGAGTTCTTGCAGCTCCCGATTAGCCCCGACGAAATTGGTGCCGTTGTCGGTGAGGATCGTTGCGCAGTATCCTCGCCGCGAGATGAAACGGCGTAGCGCGGCCAAGAAGGCGTCGGTGGTTAGGTCGCTGACTAACTCTATGTGGACCGCCTTTGTCGCCAGACAAACGAATATGGCGGCGTACGTCTTGATTTTACGTCGGTTGCGGTCCCTCCTCTCCTTGATGTAGAATGGGCCGCAGTAGTCGATTCCGACGTTCCTGAACGGCCGCGATTCGGTAATACGCGCCTCTGGCAAATCACCCATCAAGTATTCCACTGGTGGAGGGTTGGCTCTGCAGCAGCGGACGCACCTTCTGAGAGTGCGCCATACCTGGCTACGGCCGTCGATCGGTCAATAGCGCAGTCTCATCGCGTATAGGGTAGCTTGGGTCCCTGTGTGATGATTGTTCCGGTGCTCTTGTTCTATAATTAGCTCTGTCACCGGGGATTTCGGTAGGATGATCGGGTGTTTTTGGCTGAAGGGTATGGCGGAGTTGGTTAGTCGCCCTCCTACCCGGAGTAGCCCATCTTCGTCGAGGAAGGGGTTTAATGGCTGTAGTTTCCCTCCAACGTCCTCGCTTCGATTTTTTTGGAGGATCCGAATTTCAGGCGCGAAATGCTGGGATTGTAAGATTTTTATTAGCCTGTTGTGCGCTGCGGTCAGTTCGTCTGTGGTGAGATGGGCAGTTCGGTGTTGCTTATGTCTCCATCGAAGACACCGGGCGACGATTCTTATTAGTCTTGGCCAAGACGAGTAGCGATGGAGGAGAGTGTTGTCGTTAACACTCGTCCTCAGACAGATCGTCTTCTTTTGCTCCGGGAGGTCGACTACCGGTATCGGGCTCCAAACCGGCCAATAGCTTTCGCTTTGCAGGAGCCACCTTGGCCCGTTTTTCCAAATGGACGGACATAGGAATTCCTTGGGCGTATGGCCTCGGGAGATGAGATCCGCTGGATTATCGTCGGTAGGCACATGACGCCAGTCGGAGATATTGGTCTTGGTCTGTATCTCAGCGACTCGATTCGCCACAAATGTTTTCAAGGTGTGCGGCGAAGACCTGATCCAATGGAGTACGATGGTGGAGTCAGTCCAGTAGACTATCCGCGATATCTTGGTCGTCAGGGCCTGTTGTATTGACGAAATCAAGGACGTCAAAATAAGTGCCCCACTTAATTCGAGACGTGGTATGGAGAGCGATTTGAGCGGCGCTACCTTCGACCGCGCCGTGAGGAGTCGAGTCCAAATATTGTTCTTTCGGTCAGTCGTCCGCACGTAGACGCACGCCCCATATGCCCTTTCGCTAGCGTCACAGAATCCGTGGAGCTCAATTTTCGTTGCGGATTCTAGGATGGTCTTCCGAGGGAACCTTACCGCATTTAACAACGGCAATTGGGTGTGGTATTTGATCCATGCTGTGTGTACGTCTGACGGAAGGGATTCGTCCCAATCTACCTTCAATGTCCAGACTTGTTGCAAAATCATTTTTGCTCGAACGATTACCGGCGCGAGCAATCCTAGTGGATCATATATTTGTGCGATGACTGAGCTGATTGATCGCTTTGTGATTCGGGAAGTGTCACTGTTCGTCTTGACCGAATATAGTATGGTATCGTCGGCTGAATCCCAAAAGACGCCGAGTGTTTTTAACGTGGATGACTCACCGAGATGTAATTTCTGCTTGGTGTCTTCCTCAGGTAGCCCTCTCAGCAGATCCCGATCGTTTGAGGCCCATTTGCGGATATTTAGACCGGCTAGCTTAAGTAATCTCGTGAGATCATTCCTGATTGATAGGGCTTCGTCCTTCGTATCGGCTCCGGTCAACGCATCGTCGACATAGAAGTCTCGCCGTAGGATCTGCGCTGCTCTCGGAAATCGAGGTCCCTCGTCCTCTGCCAACTGTTTGAGACATCGGATGGCCAGATACGGGGCTGCGGATAGACCGAACGTTACGGTGTTGAGTCGGTAAGTTTCGATCTCTCCGTTGTCGGCACGCCACAGAATCTTTTGGTAGGGACGATCTTCTGGACGTAGGAGGAATTGGCGGTACATCTTCTCGATGTCGCCGGTAAGGACATATTGAAATGACCGGAATCTCAATAGGATGTTCCTCAGGTCTTCTTGTAATTTCGGACCCGTATGAAGGGCGTCGTTTAGAGACACTCCCGTGGTACTTGAAGCTGAGCCGTCGAACACAACCCGTAGCTTGGTGGTGTCGCTCGATTCCTTGGTCACGCCGTGATGTGGTAAATAATATCCGTGGTCGGTGGCGTGATCCGTGTTGATCTTTGTCATGTGACCCAAGTCTAAATATTCTTGAATCACAGCACTATACGCGGTTTCATATTGTTTGTCGCGTTGGAATCGGCGATGAAGAGAGGCGAGCCTGCTCATTGCAGTGGCCTTCGATGACCCTAGTGAGGAAAGCTTTTCGTTGAACGGTAATGCAACGATGTATCTGCCTTCCTTGGTTCGTCGGACATGGTTTCGGAAATGTTCTTCACATAGTCGTTCCGATTCCGAAAGATGAGTAGTGGCCTGTCCCTCGTCGATCTCCCAAAACCGTGCGAGGTCCTCTTGCAGAGCCGTTGTGGTTGCGTGGAACGTATTTATCGCGGTTTGGGACGTGGGACTCCCCCCGATTACCCAGCCGAAGCGTGTTTTTTGTAGACGTAGTTCAGGTTCGCCTGGTTGTGCCAGATTGACCTGCCCGATGCACAGCGACGCGAATGTTGATCCGGTACTAAGTAAAACATCGATCGGGGCTGGGCAATGGAATTGTGGATCGGCTAGATGAATATTTCTGGGTAATCCCAGACTCGAGGGATCGATGGGCTCGCTTGGTACGAGGATCGATATGGCCGGGATAACAAGAAATCTCAATGTCTTCTTGTACTCGCCGTCCGTCGACGTGATGGTGGCCGTGGTGTAACGTTTTGCCGTGGTGCTCAAATTGTCGAGGGCTCCGATCTGGATCGCACATCTCCTTTGCCTTATACCGAGGGAGTTCGCGAGCCTGTCGGTCATGAAGTTCATGCTCGACCCAGTGTCGAGTAAGGCTCGGGCTCGGATTGGTTGTGCCTGTTTGTTCAAAACCTTGATCTGTGCTGTGGCCAACAGATCATGATGCAGAGGGGTGTGGGGAGATGTGTTTGTTAGTCCGATCCCCCTTGCTGTCGTAGTCTCGGACAGTCAGTTTTGCCCCGGTTGGGACTTGGATGAAGAGGTTGGGGTGGTGTTCCGGATCCGGGCTGAGCGTGACTCGTACGAGGAATGCTCTTTCGTACCTCTTGGAACCGAAGATGTATGCTTCCGTGAAGTATCGGATGTTCGCCTCGATTTGTGGGACGACCGCGACTTCGATGATCCCGATGGGGATTGTTCGGTGGAGGCTCGCTTGTGTGATGAACGACTGCCCGACGATCGACCGCTCGGTGCGCGACTGCCCGACGACCGACCGCTCGATGCGCGACTGTCCGACGACCGACTGCTCGGCGACCAACCGCTTGCCGACCGACCGCTCGACGATCGACCGCTCGACGATCGACCGCTCGAAGATCGACCGCTCGACGACCATGAATCTACCTGGGTTTTTTCGCGGTGTAGATACGTATGGTGTCGGTGACCGCAGATACGACACGAACCCGATGTACACTGTGTCGGCGAATGTCCTGTGCCTAGGCAATTTATGCACAACGATGCCTTCTTCACGATTTGAAAACGTTTGGTCGCTGATTTGGCCTTGAATATTTTGCAGTGTCTGATCTCGTGATGTCCGTTGCAGGTCGGACACACCACCGTTCTGCTGGTTGTAGCAAGGGTTCGCCCATGCGGTATGGTTGTTCGCTGACTGCGGTGTTTGTGTGTTGACCCTTTTGATTCCTTCTCTTTAGAGAGGAATTGAGTCCCGTTCGCCCGTGTTTTGAGAAAGTCTATCAGATGCTGATAGGATGGCACCTTTTGGCGGGGCAGTGTGCGTTGCCATTTACGCAGGCTGGACGCGGGCAACTTCGACGCGATCAATTCGATCATCGCTATGTTTGAAGTGACGGGCTCCTTTAGATGTTCGAGCGCCTTTAGATTTACGCTGATGGTTTCCAACAAATCCTCTAGGGCCTCTGGAGTTTCCCTTTTGATTTCCGGATAATTACGCATCAGATTCCAATGGCGCATGCAGATTTGGAGGGGGCAATTGAACTTGTCCTTCAGTGTATCAAGCGCGATGGAATAGTTGGCCTCTGTGAGTTCTAATGACTGGATACTCTGTGCGGCCCGTCCAGTTATAGATGAGCGTAGATGCTGGAACTTTTGGACATTCGTCAAACCTTCGTTAAGGTCCACTATGGATGTGAACGTGTCGTAGAAATAGGTCCAATTCTCGAGGGCACCGTCGAATTGGGGCACGCGGACCTCTGGAACGGTGGTCGGCTCTGGTTTCCGGCACGTCTCACCTCTTGTTGTAGTCGACGGGGTTGTTGCTGATATTTGCTCAAAGAGCTCTCGGAACCGCATGTCAAGCTCCCGATGCTCTTGCGATAACGAATCTACCCGCGCATCTTCCCCCTCATCTACCACACCTAACTCTTCTTGAACCTCGAGTATCCTCCTCCAAAGCTCATCGAACGAGCTGCGGCAAGATGCTAGGAAGATTCTGTTTGCCTTCCCAGACGCTTCGTACTCATCGAGTTCGCGCCTTATGGTTGCAAGTCGACGGGCTAGGACGCCTCGTCTCCGCCGTAACGTGCTGATTGATTCAGCTTGGGCCATGTTTGATTTTGATAATGAACGCCCTTACCTTGATCAAATGGACGTTGATCTGGGATTCTGTTGCTAATCGTTACGATGCGGCGTGGGCTCGTGTAGATGCTGCGCGACGGAGGTGCTTCTCTCCGATGGCGGTTCCCTTGCTCAGTTGACTAAGTGGTTGGAACTTGGATCTCACGCGACACTGTATAGTCACTGGTCAGTGCACTTTTTGGTGGCACGAGATCCGGCTCGAAGGACCATGTAAATTCGACCAATCGCGGGGAGACGTACTCGCGAGGAGAGACGTCAACGGGGGTCGTAAATCCCCGTTACGATTATAACAATCGACACCACGAATTGATCGACCCCCTGATTTCCTTTGAGATAATGAGGGGTGATTGAGTTGGTATAACACTGGGATTCACAGTATTATAAAGTATATATTTCCAAGCACTTAGTTACAAAAGATTTGCGTGAAGAATGCGACTCTCGCGCTATGTGCAGACTGCCGCGTTAGGCGTTAGTTGGTAGACCGTCGCGTTAGGCGTTAGTTGGGAGACCGTCGCGTTAGGCGTTAGTTGGGAGACTGTCGCGTTAGGCGTTAGCTGGTAGACCGTTTGTCGCTCTTTTGTTTAATACGGAAGAAAGTTCGGTGTGGGTGTGCCCCTGTGCATAAAGAACGCGGATTCGTTGGTCCCACTTTCGTTAGGAAAAGTGAGGGTAACGAACCGCGGTGTCGATTGGTCATGCTGCACTACTGCTCGAAGGGATGAGTAGGGAGTCTTCTACCATCGTGGTGCGTAAATGACTGTGTGTATGAGAAAACCTAGCCTGTTTTATTACAGGGCTATTCGGGTTTTCCTAATGGGTGCATACCCGCTTTCTCCGTGTTTTAAAGGCGACTAATGAACCCAAGGACACCTCTAAAACCGACTGTGTTTCGAGCATATTTTGGCTTGCAATTCTTCAAGACAATCGGATTGAAGACATATGGCGAAACAATGCAGGGAAATGAAAGTTATGGTGGGTCCTTAGGTTTATTGAGGGTCGAAGTGCCGTTACGCAGGTCGGTTGTTGTCCGGTCGCGCGGGCTGGCGAGCAGATGCTTTAGGCGTCGTAACATTCCTAAATTCCAATTAATAAGTAAAAACCGGAACGACCAAAATTCCCTGGACCGCGTAATCCGCATGAAAATACAAATTCAGCGTCGAATTCGAAGAGATAGATGAAAGAGGGATTCGATGGTAGAGCAAATCGGACGAACGGTTTGTAACACGAGACATTAATAAAGTTGGTGGAGCCGCGGAAAGCGGATGGAAATGGAAATTTTCCGATTTTAATATCGGCGAATGCATCGGGACGCGAGAAGAAAGATCAAAAGGTTGACTGTTGATTAATTTGAGCGGCACGCGAGCCACGAGCCCCGAGCCCCGAGCGTCGCGATGCTCGCGTGCGCCGAAGCTACTGCGATCGAGCGAGCGTCGTAACCTCGGTAAATAACCCGTCGTATAATATTACGTACACTGATCAACGATTCGGAAAGGGAGTTTCGCTAACCGGGGCATCGCCCCACCGTCGTGCGAAAATAAACTAATTAGCCTTTGGGGACGTCGAGGCATGCCCCTCGACGCCCCAGCGGATTTCAAGTCGTCGATTTTACAGCTAGCTGCTGTTACGTTCGAACCGTTTGTAAACCAGTGACGCGCAATTTGGGATAGCGATTGCGATCGAAATCCGACCCCTCTCGAGAATCCTACGGAAAGAGAATTTCTATCGCAGTGGTTGGTCTGGCCGATCCAAGTTTCGGCGCGCGTTGTCGCGATGCCCAATCGCTGCGTTGCCGATCGTCGTTGCCATTGGAACGCGCGGCGAGCGAACAGCCGTGAGTTTGCTCTGTACACTCAAGGCCTGAACTTAAAGGCTTAACGACCTGTTTGCCGTTGCAGCTCGGCAGAAACGAATCTTCGGCGTTCGCCCGAGCTAAACCAGCGAATATTCGAGCGGCCTGCCTCGGAACGGTCGCTGAATTTCTGCTGAAAAATTAATCAACGCGGAACGTAGATCGCCAGTGATAAACACGTGAAAAACCATGCGCTGATGATGGGGGGGGGGGGGGGGGGGAAGAACGGCAACGGCAACGTTGTTGCCAAACGAATGTAATGAACGGGCAAATACGCGTTTGTTTGCAAGTACCCTACGGCGAGCAAATAACGTTACGCGAAACACGCGGCCCGGTTTCATCCTGTGTCGTCCTTTTATACACACGCGTGAAAAATTTCGCGGAAATTCGCACTGGCGACGCAGAATCGGTGCGCGGAAGAAATCTGGCCGACTCCTGTTAATAAATTTATTTCTTACAAAATTTACCCGTGGACCGCGCTATCCTGCCGCCCGTGTTTCCATCTCTTCGCCAGGAATTTGGCAACAGAGTTTGCGAAAAGTTACGGGCGCCGACTGGAGAGAACGGCGAGACCGGTTTTTCTAAAATAAAACGATCCTGCGAAATAGACGCGACGAGTGCCACGGTCAGTCTTGGAAACTCGAGTCTCCGCGAAAACTCCTTCCGCTTCTGGCTATACGTACAAGTATATCAACGCGCGCCTTGCAACGCGTCTCGTGCCGTTTTTCTCCTATTCTGCTTGCACGTTTCTCAAAGAGAATACCTAATACCAAGGTGGCCTTCGCTTTACGCGTCTGTGCGATTCCAGCGATGGAAAAAACGTCACGCTGTTCAGCAAACCAGCGTGCAAGCAACGACAATACGTATACGACGTTGCATAAATCAACGAATGTTCGCGTATAGAAACTTGTAAAAAAAATCCACTGTCGAAAAATAGAAAAATTCGTACTCGTGCAAAGATCAGCGGGAAACGAAACGATTTTCGACTCGTAACCAAGCATTATAGTCATAGGAATGTAACGAAACGGCGCGCAAACAACCGACGCGAAACCATCGTGACGCAAAAGCATTTCGCGACAGGGAGCGCGGGTCCGACCGTAGCGAAAAACCAGCAGCCAGCCCGCTGTCGTTTCACCCAATGGGGGATTGTATCGATATGTCGAGACAGCGTCGCTGAAACCTGCTGATGGCAGAGAGCCAACGATAAGGGCCGCCATCTATCGACCGTAAGAGCCTCCTTTTGTATTAACGACGCTGTTCCGACTGTAATTGAGAGCCTCTGTACTCCGGCCCAACGTCGCCAGGTTATTAAATCCCGGGATATAAATTAGTTAATATTATCCACGCGCCGCTAGCTCGCACTCTTTTCTTCGCCAGAGAAATGGATTTTCCGCTAAACTTAAATTGCTTAGCGATCGCCGGATGTGAAAGTTTTATCGAGTTCGTCGATAAAGAGCTTTCGCGTACAACCGACCCGATCAACGTACCATCGACACGCGACAACTGCCAACGATTTACGACGGTTACGATGGTATTACCTTTTCTTCACGATACTTTTCTTTTTCTTTCTCTTCTTCCGCCGTATTTGAGTTGATCACTATGGTTGGTCGCTTTACGTCATCGTGTACGAGGGACACGCCGAATAAAGTTTGTGGAAAATCATTACTCCACGGATCCTTTTCATCGAGTGTTCCAAGATAGCCGTTAGTGGAATTTTCGACCTCGTTTAAGACCCATCAACGAGCTGAAATCTGCTCGCCAACTTTACTCGGAATTCAATGCTTTTCAATTACAAAGATTTTCCGGTTAACCGTTCCTTAATTAAACATGTAACTATACCGAAACGTTTAAATTACTTTTTGGACCTGGTATACAGGTCAAAGCTACTCCAGTTTACTCTGCTTTTTTCAGATCGTCCCTTTCAATTTCGCTGCGCGGAACGTCGGGAAAGGAACTCGAATACGAACGACACGAATAATTTGATAGAAAATCATCGTCGAAGCGAATTCGAAGCAAATTCGAAGCAAATTCGAAGCAAATTCGGGCCGAACGAATTCTCGCCTCGATTCGAAGCCAATATGCTTGTCCTTAAATTGGCTGTCCTCCTCGGCAGGATACCTACGAAATCGCAAATACGAGACCGACGATTCGTAGGAAAATCTGTGTGACCGCCGATAATAAAATCTCCTATAATCGACGTTGGCCTGCTTACGTCAATCTGCTCGTGGCAGGTGTCCGACGATACAGGCTCAACGCGACATCAACCTCTTCGTTATAATCCGTACAAGCTTGGTCTCGTGTAACGGTAACGTTAGTCGTGTAATAGATACTTTCGATGTCGGCGTCGAAATCATTTCCCAATATATTTCCTGCGAAATTGCTTCGTAATTTCGTAGTAACACACCGACTGGCTATGTGCCACGTCACCGACTCGCCTACACCTTGCTATCTCTCCCTTAACGACAATTTTATTGAACCGAGCGATCGACCCAGCTCGCCCGGTAAATACCTTCGCTCCTCTGGACACACCGACGATAATTGACCCAGTTCGATATCCTTGTAAACCGACGCCAGGCGTTTCTTGCCTCGTAAAGACGAATCTTTCGAACGGTGTCATTCGCGTTCAATTCGTTTTTCTAGCGAGGGGTCTCGAATCTTTAAACGACGAGAAACCTAATCACTTTCAGACAACTTTCGTTTAAAGACGAAAGAACGTAAAGAACTGGGTTCGGCCTTCTCCCATCTGCGTATCTTTCGGGGAGTCGATTGCGATGGTCATCTCCTTTGTCGGATACGATTCGAATTGGTCGAATAAGCTGGCAAGTGCTAGATCCGTCTCATCTCCTTCTTCCGTCGAATATTAGCGCCGCTACGAACGCATAAGCCGAAAAATCTTGCCACCGTATTACGCCGAAATATTCGACGATGTTCATTCGCAAGCGATAAAGCTTCGCTACTGTTCGCGATCGGCGCTGCTCTACTACGAAATATCAAATTTATCGCGTAGCCGCGTACACGGGAGAAGGAAAGAGATCGCAAGGGCGGTATTTACCCAATGCGAGAGACAGGCTACGAAAGACGAGCACGAGCGACTACAAAGTTCAATCGGGCTCGATGAAGCTTAACTTGCTCCGCGGAGAGCGGCCATTTGGAATTCGAGTGGCGTGTACGGTGTGCTCGGAGCGTTAACGAGTTCGATCGTCATCGTAAATAAGCAACCAGCGGTCCGAAAAATCTCGCCACGGTCAAGAAGACTTAAGAAGCCGTTCGCGGAAGATGGACGGCGCCACCCGCTACTTCTCGGCCGGAAATTACAGGTGACTTAGCGCGGTCTCTCTGCCCTCGCTTCTCTCGACAGACAGAGAGAAGCGGGCGCGGGCGCATCGTAAAATCCAAGCGAAGAGAAAGAAAGAGAGAGAGAGAGGCGTCGCTCGTCGAAAAAATCCGATGCGATCTTTCGCGAGTTCGTCGACAGTTTCTGCCTCGCTGTTACGTTTCTACCGCCCCCGCTGTATTTCGAAACGGAAGGGGGGCGCGATTCCGTCTGTCGGCTCTCTTCCTGCACGCTTCGTTGTGCACCGTCGCGCGTATCTAGACGCTGGAAACGAGAATTATGAAAATTTCGTGGAGCAGTTGCGCCAACTCTTCTCGTTTCTCGCCATTGAAATCGCAGGTGTCAGGTCGCGCGATCGATACAACCCCCGTTAAAGGATCGAAACGATGTTCGTTTGCGATTCTAGGCAAAATCGTTTCCTATTTAGCGTGAAAGTTCCAATTGTTTCTCTCGTCTAGTTAGCTTCTTCTCCTTTCCTTTCACTCGTTAGAAGCGAAATAGTTCAGAGATCCTCGCAGCGTTTCAAACATCCCGATGACTCTCTTCGTTCCATTGTCTTCGTCCAGTTGTCTTCGAAACGTTAATTTATTCGTTCGTTCTCCTCGTTGGCGTAAGCGCAAACGCGCTCGATCGGTTACCTCTATTTTCGTTTTTTTCTCTGGGTAGCGCGTCGAGCGAAAAGCGGGTGTGAGTGGCTTGACGGCTCGAGAGAGTGCGATCGAGGATTCCCGATGTTCTTCTCTGACGGATCGTCGATATACGTAGAACGCGACGAGGTCCAACTCGATTTCGCGTCGCGCGTTTCAGAGGATATCAGCCCTTTTCTCTCGCGATCCAGCAAGAAACGACGAGCCGAGCGAAGGAGGAGGAGTCAACCTCGACTGCGGTATCTGCGCCGACGACGCGATCCGAACGTAGCGATTGGAAGGTCGCTTTAAGCGTTAATTTGGCGATCTCGCGATCGATCGAGATCGGTGTCGGGATCGGCGTAATACGCGCGTACGATCCCATATTACGAGCGAAAGACGATTAAAAGACTTCGCGCTCGTAACCGTAACACTGTCCGGGCATGGTTGTCCTTGGGTTTACGACGCCTGTCGCTCGAGATCCCATTGTCTCGAATCGATTATCCAACACTTTGCACCTGCTCCGATTAGTGCAACGTCGAGGAACAAAACAATGCAAGAACGATAAAACATAGGATATACATTAAATGATAAGGGATCGGGGCTTTGGCGCTACTTTGGCGGGGCTACTTTGGCGGCTTAAAAGAGACGAATACGTGGAATACGTCGATCGATCTCTCGTATCGAGGATACGGACTGGCGAACGTAAGACGGATCAAGTTTCGAGCAACGTTTCGAAAGGGCGAATAAATTGGAATTAACGCGGCTCGCTATAGGGCGAGTATACGGAAACCACGGGCTGCGATAATGTAACCCGCGGGATAAAGGCTTCCGCGTACGACTCGACGTACAATTGCCCTTTACAGTGTTCGCAGTGGAAAACGATCTGCGCACAGATCGGGGTGCGGCTTAATGCCAATTCACGGACAAAGGGTGACCGCGGACGAAAAAGAGAGCCACGGGATTCTTGGAGCGAGCGAGTAAAGTGAGAACGGCCGGCTGCGCCGTTTCTTTCGACGTTGCTCTCTCGATTCGGAGATAACAGCGCTGTGTGCCGCCGGACGATTAATAACCGACTCGAGATCTAGATACGAATAAGTATAAAAAGGTTGGATCTTGGTTTCGTCGTTCTTACGACCATATAACGCTTCGTAGGACGTGACGATGTGAAACGAAGAATCCCTTCAGAATGGAAAATGCCGCGACACGGACCGACGCGAAGGCCGACTTTGATACAAAGCCGAAGGTACTTGACTCCAACGACGTCGAGTATCGCTCAAGGGAGATCGGTCATGAAGTAAGGGAAAGAGGAGCACTCGTACGATCCTCGTCCCCCGTGCGATTAAATATCGCAGGGGTGCGGTCGATGGAGATCGTAAGAAGATTCGCGATAAAGCGATCGAAGCAGGCTTACGCCTGTAATCTTTGGAGGTACGTTAATATCGCGACTAAACGTCGTAACCTACGAAATCCGGAGAAGAGGGTCGCAGTTATTAATCGGGCAGCGATAATCGCCGGCTCCACGATATCCAACGAATTCATCCGCCCCCTCGTCCGTCGATACTCCGTCGTTCTTCGATCGTCGTTCTTAATTGCGCGTCTCAGGGGGACGAGAGCAACGCGTATCGCCACCACGCGTCGATCGACGAGGTATCGATTCGCTTCCGCGACCAGCGTCAAAGGCCGGGCCGACGAAACAACGTTATGCCACGCGTCGAGATTCGCGTTGCTCGGCGTCTTTCTCCGTGGGTCACGAAACCAAAAGGGAGGAAAAACACGAGGGATCCGTGAAAAGGCGTCGTTGTTCGATCAGCGTGTGTCCAACGATAAGCGAAGCGACGAGGACGCGACCTAACACCAACACGGGCAATTCCTTTTCCTCGGGTTTCTCGTTTTCTGGATGGACGATCCGGTCCGTAGTTTTTGATTCTCTACAGAGGAGTATACAAGTACTTGATTTGCAAAATGATTAGTTTAAAAGATATCTTAAATTTAACTTTTTTTTATTTTATTTTATTTTATTTCTTTTATTCCTTTTTTTATTTTATTTTACTTTTTATTCTATTTTTTTTATTATGTACCTTGCAATTCGTACAGCTGAACATTAAATTTAGTATTGTAGGACTTGTGTGAATGAGGAGGAAGGATAAGAGAGAGTTAACAAGTTTTTATGCTTTCATTAGTTTTTATTCACCTACAGTCTTGACTAAGAATATACAATTCAGTACTAATATATATAGAAAAATACAAATATCCACATAAAACTGTACATACAATCATACATACGAAACCATACATACAAAACCAGACATACAAAACCAAACTTGACTAAGAATATACAATTCAGTAGTAATATATATAAAAAAAAATACAAATATCCACATAAAACTGTACATACAACCATACATACAAAACCATACATACAAGAATTATTATACTTAGAAAAAAAGTGTCTGGCAATAGTAGCGATTATTCGGGATCGAGGTATCCCAACTCCAGCCAGTATGCTGCCATATCTCTTGCGGATTCTCCCGGCTCTCGGTCCAGCAGCAACCTTGCAGTTATTGCTTCTCCTGGAGAAGGATCGATGTTGACTAGGCTCCCTGTCCGTCTCAACATGGTGAATTGGGCCACTCGATGTCTCTTCCCTTGGATCGGTTGTTCTCGTACACCTGGCAGAACGATTTTTCTAGCCCACGGTGCCATTTTTGCCAAATTACGGGGCAGCAGCCGTATTGAATCGAGACATTGCTCGCTCTCTAACCCCCAATCGATTAGAAAGACGATGTAGCCAGTCATGGTCCTTTGTAAAAGGATGGCTCTTTCCCAAGCGCTAGATTCCTTAAAATCTACTAGCACGGCGACTAGCATGCCTGTTCTTAAACTTTTCGCCTTCGGCAAGTACTCCACGGGATGTTCCATCATCTTCAAATTGAGTGTTTGGGTTATCTTCGGCCATCCAGCCAAACGAACCCACATGGTGGTAAGTGACTCGACTCGAACCACCCGGACGGGAACTCCTTCTCGGAACCGATCGTTTGTCTTTTGTAAAATCTCCATGGTATAC
Organism: Bombus huntii; assembly: GCF_024542735.1. Classification (NCBI taxonomy): domain Eukaryota; kingdom Metazoa; phylum Arthropoda; class Insecta; order Hymenoptera; family Apidae; genus Bombus; species Bombus huntii. The sequence continues at coordinate 314,057 of NW_026099316.1, read as the reverse complement.
TAGATTTGGAAAAAATTTCGAATGTTAATGTTCGACTATACTGATCTGCCTAGTTTACGTGTCTATGTCGGATGGTGCTGGCTCCGCCGGGAATCGGACCCCCCTTTATATACCAGCAGCACCGACCTTGGAGAGGACCCCCTTTATATATCAGCTGCACCGACCTTAGAGAGGACCCCTTTAAATATCAGCAGCACCGACCTTGGAGAGAACCCCCTTTATATATCAGCTGCACCGACCTTAGAGAGGACCCCTTTAAATATCAGCAGCACCGACCTTGGAGAGGTACTCGGTCACCGTTTAAGCTAAACGCACGTTTTCGTTTGTCTTTTTTCACGCTTTTCTTGTCCTCGCAATATTTTATAACAGTGTTATCAATACATACAGGCAAAATATATAGTCTATTTTTGATACACAAGTGTCAGATATCAATTATTGCTTTCCGTTAAAATAAATATATCATTATTAGATGCTCTTTTTAATATTCCGATCCGCATCCTTACAATATTTTACAATTTTTAACCTAAAAATGTCGCTAGAAAATAGAAAACGAAAAACAATTTGAAAAGCACTAGCTCGCTTGAATGTGAAAATTGTGACGTGGGTGTATGTGCTTTGCCCTGCTTTAAAATATATCACACTCAATTGTATTATTAATAATTAAAGTAAATTATTAAAGTTCACGTATATGTATCGTACCTTTAAGAAAAATTAACATTTAATTATCCAATGTGCTTGCGTAGAGAACAGCATTATCCGCCACATATTGCGGTGCAGTATCGTTTACGCGTAGTTCGCGTCAAACCCTGCCCTACGAAGGAACGTCCCCGCACAAAATTCAATCGTACCTAAGACGTTAAACCGATCCTTTGCAAGTTTTCTTCAAAGAGATACGCTATACGAGTTGTTTGATTGATATCCGAAAAGTTTCTTTCTGTTTATGAGGAAATAATAGACGCACAATGTTATTTGCTTTATATCGTTTTGTCGCATTACGTACGATCCATTTTGTTCTATTGAGATAAACACCGAGACATTTCACAGACTTGGTTTCACGTTTGTACGGAGGTGCTTTATTGTAAAAACGACGTTTGCGAAAAAAGACATTTTTCGGACAACCTAATATATTTCATACGATGCTGTTGCCAAGAAATATTTATTAACGAAATGCTAAAAACTGTTATTTGCAAACAAATACTAGGGGAAATTGTTTTATCCGCTTTTACACGCAGAAGAATTTTACTGCTCAATAATATTGCTATTGGAACGAACGAGCCGTTTCGCTAACATCGGAACGAAGTAGAAACGAATCGGTACTTATCAAGGAGAAAACCTTGTCCAGCGTGGGGAAAAGTTTAAGGACCGATGTCCCTCGATCCACGCTGGAGACGGCCGATGAAACAAGGCGAATTAGCGGGAGATCGGGAGCAGAAGGCAGAACGGGCGGAATAGAAAAGGAATGGATACGGCAAGCTTCGGCCGTGCGATTTCGTATCACGTAGCGTTATCCCCTCGTAAAGTTGGCCACTCGTGCCACTAGCAGAAACTGTATGGCGGGCTCCGAGAGGATTTTAATCGCGCGACGGTCGAACGTATCGGTGAAATTACTGGAGAGCCCCGTCGACGTGCCTTTCGTTCCTGTCTGCCCCACGGCTCGGCTGCCACGGATCTAACAGATTGACCGGATCCAACGTGCCGGGTTACGAAACTTCGAAACTGGCTAGAATCGACTGCTAAGTTAATTGCCGGTCGCTCCCTCGCACCTACTCGTCTATCAGGCGACTCCAACTAGTAACCAACGAGGAAACCGCTGATGTCAGGCGTAAATTCAGCTGAAAATCCGTAGCGTGGAACGATGAAAGAGGCCGCACGGAAGAAAATAGCCTGGCGATCAAAAGGCTGGAACGTGCTTTCAGACCCGAACGCTTAGCTGCGCCGCCCCGCACCGAGATCCACTTTGACTTTCGCCCTTTGTTGCGAATATGACAGCCCGTTCGCGCTTTACCCTCGACGATCGACGCCGACCACGCTTCTGCCGCCTGTTATTTCCCAACCGTCCACCGTTTTGCTCCCCTTCTTTTTCATTTTCTTCTTTCCGCTCTTCTCCTTTTATCCTCTTTTCCCTTCTTCTCTCGCCGAAGCGCCGCGTTTGCTGTCGAGTTCGGCTACGATTGGCAAACACAAATCTTACGTGGACGCGCGATACGCGCGTTCCACGCATTTCAAATTTCACGACGTAACGTACTCGACGACTCAACGTAACGTGGAAAACGCGACAAGATGTTCGAATTTGGAATTATGCGAGCGCGCTGGGTCGATCGGCATGCCATCCGCCAAACGCGCGGCAAATAAATCTGTCGGTGTAATTTTAACGAGCCGCGATACCGCTCGAGGATTATACGGGTAATTTAAATTCCGCTCGCTCGATCGACGCGACTGATGGAACGACGATGAGCCGGCTGAGCCGAGATGAAATGATAAATTAGCGAATGAAACAGCCAAGTATAATGGAATGCCCGGTTAAATATAGAGCGTTTTAAACCGATTAACAGATAACTGCAAATTAGATCGTCCATTAACGCGGTTCGTCCACGTTCGAGCGGCATCGTTCGAGAATCAGTCGGAGAATTAGTCCGAGAATTAGTCAGAATACCCTCCGATCGATCGTTTTCCCCCCCGAAATCTGGCATTCAATCTGTTTCGATTCGCCATTCGCGCGATCCGAATTTAAGTTTCACGATTGTGAATACGAACGAGCCGTGCGTACCACTGACTATCGCACGATCGCTGTGGCAAAACGCTGGCGTACAATTAGCGCTATTTGCCGTTACGTGAAATATATTGTAAACGTTATTGCTCGCGCGTGGAAACTCGCTACTTCGCGCAGCCAGTCGAACTGTTCGATATTTATAGTTAGTCGACAAATACCGCGTACCTATCGTCGAGATTCTACGCAAGCATTGCGCGCGATAGAAACCCCTTCTATATCGTGCAATTGTCGTATCGAATAGCCGCTGCTCGAATTTCGCGCTGCGAATCGCATTCAAAAAATTTTATTTATCTGGAAATCGAACGTGCAGATTTTTTTTTTTAATTCAAACGACGTAACCCGAGCAGTTAGATTGGCCGAATTTCGTTCTCTTTGGAAACTTTGAGACCTCCGAACAACCCGTCTCTAGATGTCTACGATAACTTTGAAATTCCTTGTAAATTCGACCAATCGCGGGGAGACGTACTCGCGAGGAGAGTCGTCAACGGGGGTCGTAAATCCCCGTTACGATTATAACAATCGACACCACGAATTGATCGATCCCCTGATTTCCTTTGAGATAATGAGGGGTGATTGAGTTGGTATAACACTGGGATTCACAGTATTATAAAGTATATATTTCCAAGCACTTAGTTACAAAAGATTTGCGTGAAGAATGCGACTCTCGCGCTATGTGCAGACTGCCGCGTTAGGCGTTAGTTGGTAGACCGTCGCGTTAGGCGTTAGTTGGGAGACCGTCGCGTTAGGCGTTAGTTGGGAGACTGTCGCGTTAGGCGTTAGCTGGTAGACCGTTTGTCGCTCTTTTGTTTAATACGGAAGAAAGTTCGGTGTGGGTGTGCCCCTGTGCCTAAAGAACGCGGATTCGTTGGTCCCACTTTCGTTAGGAAAAGTGAGGGTAACGAACCGCGGTGTCGATTGGTCATGCTGCACTACTGCTCGAAGGGATGAGTAGGGGGTCTTCTACCATCGTGGTGCGTAAATGACTGTGTGTATGAGAAGACCTAGCCTGTTTTATTACAGGGCTATTCGGGTTTTCCTAATGGGTGCATACCCGCTTTCTCCGTGTTTTAAAGGCGACTAATAAACCCAAGGACACCTCTAAAACCGACTGTGTTTCGAGCATATTTTGGCTTGCAATTCTTCAAGACAATCGGATTGAAGACATATGGCGAAACAATGCAGGGAAGTGAAAGTTATGGTGGGTCCTTAGGTTTATTGAGGGTCGAAGTGCCGTTACGCAGGTCGGTTGTTGTCCGGTCGCGCGGGCTGGCGAGCAGATGTTTTAGGCGTCGTAACATCCTCCCCCCGTTGAGAGGGCACCGATCAAATTCTGGCTGTGGAGTCTGGTGTGTCGTTGGTGACCTCCTTCGCTCCGTGTGGGCGTTCGGCCTCGTCTGGATCTGGGTGGATGGGTAAGGGGACCAGTCTTTTGACGCCGCGGTCCAGGATGCTTGTTGCCGTCTGCACGGTAGCGGTCCGGATGATTCCGTCGGCTCCTGGATGGACCTTGATTACGCGGCCCAAAGGCCACTGCATAGAGGGCACGTTGTCCTCCCTGAGGATTACTACGGTGCCTTCATGAATGTTGTGTTTGCCCTTGTCCCATTTGCTGCGGCGGGTTAACTCGTTTAGGTATTCTCGATACCATCGGCTCCAGAAGTGCTGCTTAATCTGGTGAATGCGCTGCCAACTGGATAGCCGTCCTGATGGAACTGTCCTGAAATCACGCTCCCGTAAACTGGTTAGGGTATCACCGATTAGAAAATGACCGGGAGTGAGGACAGGGGGATCTTTCGGATCGGATGAGATGGGAGTCAGTGGGCGTGAATTGAGAATGGCCTCAATTTCGATCACAAGGGTGTTGAGGTGTTCAAAGGTCAGGAGCTCCGTGCCGACCACGCGGATGAGATGGCGTTTGAACGATTTAACTGCGGCTTCCCATAAGCCGCCAAAATGTGGTGAGTTCGGAGGATTAAAACGCCATTGTATTTGTCGGTCGGCGAGAAAATTCTGTACCCTATCCTGGTGGTCGTCGGACTGCAATAGGGTCCGGAGTTCTTGCAGCTGCCGATTAGCCCCGACGAAATTGGTGCCGTTGTCGGTGAGGATCGTTGCGCAGTATCCTCGCCGCGAGATGAAACGGCGTAGCGCGGCCAAGAAGGCGTCGGTGGTTAGGTCGCTGACTAACTCTATGTGGACCGCCTTTGTCGCCAGACAAACGAATATGGCGGCGTACGTCTTGATTTTACGTCGGTTGCGGTCCCTCCTCTCCTTGATGTAGAATGGGCCGCAGTAGTCGATTCCGACGTTCCTGAACGGCCGCGATTCGGTAATACGCGCCTCTGGCAAATCACCCATCAAGTATTCCACTGGTGGAGGGTTGGCTCTGCAGCAGCGGACGCACCTTCTGAGAGTGCGCCATACCTGGCTACGGCCGTCGATCGGTCAATAGCGCAGTCTCATCGCGTATAGGGTAGCTTGGGTCCCTGTGTGATGATTGTTCCGGTGCTCTTGTTCTATAATTAGCTCTGTCACCGGGGATTTCGGTAGGATGATCGGGTGTTTTTGGCTGAAGGGTATGGCGGAGTTGGTTAGTCGCCCTCCTACCCGGAGTAGCCCATCTTCGTCGAGGAAGGGGTTTAATGGCTGTAGTTTCCCTCCAACGTCCTCGCATCGATTTTTTTGGAGGATCCGAATTTCAGGCGCGAAATGCTGGGATTGTAAGATTTTTATTAGCCTGTTGTGCGCTGCGGTCAGTTCGTCTGTGGTGAGATGGGCAGTTCGGTGTTGCTTATGTCTCCATCGAAGACACCGGGCGACGATTCTTATTAGTCTTGGCCAAGACGAGTAGCGATGGAGGAGAGTGTTGTCGTTAACACTCGTCCTCAGACAGATCGTCTTCTTTTGCTCCGGGAGGTCGACTACCGGTATCGGGCTCCAAACCGGCCAATAGCTTTCGCTTTGCAGGAGCCACCTTGGCCCGTTTTTCCAAATGGACGGACATAGGAATTCCTTGGGCGTATGGCCTCGGGAGATGAGATCCGCTGGATTATCGTCGGTAGGCACATGACGCCAGTCGGAGATATTGGTCTTGGTCTGTATCTCAGCGACTCGATTCGCCACAAATGTTTTCAAGGTGTGCGGCGAAGACCTGATCCAATGGAGTACGATGGTGGAGTCAGTCCAGTAGACTATCCGCGATATCTTGGTCGTCAGGGCCTGTTGTATTGACGAAATCAAGGACGTCAAAATAAGTGCCCCACTTAATTCGAGACGTGGTATGGAGAGCGATTTGAGCGGCGCTACCTTCGACCGCGCCGTGAGGAGTCGAGTCCAAATATTGTTCTTTCGGTCAGTCGTCCGCACGTAGACGCACGCCCCATATGCCCTTTCGCTAGCGTCACAGAATCCGTGGAGCTCAATTTTCGTTGCGGATTCTAGGATGGTCTTCCGAGGGAACCTTACCGCATTTAACAACGGCAATTGGGTGTGGTATTTGATCCATGCTGTGTGTACGTCTGACGGAAGGGATTCGTCCCAATCTACCTTCAATGTCCAGACTTGTTGCAAAATCATTTTTGCTCGAACGATTACCGGCGCGAGCAATCCTAGTGGATCATATATTTGTGCGATGACTGAGCTGATTGATCGCTTTGTGATTCGGGAAGTGTCACTGTTCGTCTTGACCGAATATAGTATGGTATCGTCGGCTGAATCCCAAAAGACGCCGAGTGTTTTTAACGTGGATGACTCACCGAGATGTAATTTCTGCTTGGTGTCTTCCTCAGGTAGCCCTCTCAGCAGATCCCGATCGTTTGAGGCCCATTTGCGGATATTTAGACCGGCTAGCTTAAGTAATCTCGTGAGATCATTCCTGATTGATAGGGCTTCGTCCTTCGTATCGGCTCCGGTCAACGCATCGTCGACATAGAAGTCTCGCCGTAGGATCTGCGCTGCTCTCGGAAATCGAGGTCCCTCGTCCTCTGCCAACTGTTTGAGACATCGGATGGCCAGATACGGGGCTGCGGATAGACCGAACGTTACGGTGTTGAGTCGGTAAGTTTCGATCTCTCCGTTGTCGGCACGCCACAGAATCTTTTGGTGGGGACGATCTTCTGGACGTAGGAGGAATTGGCGGTACATCTTCTCGATGTCGCCGGTAAGGACATATTGAAATGACCGGAATCTCAATAGCATGTTCCTCAGGTCTTCTTGTAATTTCGGACCCGTATGAAGGGCGTCGTTTAGAGACACTCCCGTGGTACTTGAAGCTGAGCCGTCGAACACAACCCGTAGCTTGGTGGTGTCGCTCGATTCCTTGGTCACGCCGTGATGTGGTAAATAATATCCGTGGTCGGTGGCGTGATCCGTGTTGATCTTTGTCATGTGACCCAAGTCTAAATATTCTTGAATCACAGCACTATACGCGGTTTCATATTGTTTGTCGCGTTGGAATCGGCGATGAAGAGAGGCGAGCCTGCTCATTGCAGTGGCCTTCGATGACCCTAGTGAGGAAAGCTTTTCGTTGAACGGTAATGCAACGATGTATCTGCCTTCCTTGGTTCGTCGGACATGGTTTCGGAAATGTTCTTCACATAGTCGTTCCGATTCCGAAAGATGAGTAGTGGCCTGTCCCTCGTCGATCTCCCAAAACCGTGCGAGGTCCTCTTGCAGAGCCGTTGTGGTTGCGTGGAACGTATTTATCGCGGTTTGGGACGTGGGACTCCCCCCGATTACCCAGCCGAAGCGTGTTTTTTGTAGACGTAGTTCAGGTTCGCCTGGTTGTGCCAGATTGACCTGCCCGATGCACAGCGACGCGAATGTTGATCCGGTACTAAGTAAAACATCGATCGGGGCTGGGCAATGGAATTGTGGATCGGCTAGATGAATATTTCTGGGTAATCCCAGACTCGAGGGATCGATGGGCTCGCTTGGTACGAGGATCGATATGGCCGGGATAACAAGAAATCTCAATGTCTTCTTGTACTCGCCGCCGTCGACGTGATGGTGGCCGTGGTGTAACGTTTTGCCGTGGTGCTCAAATTGTCGAGGGCTCCGATCTGGATCGCACATCTCCTTTGCCTTATACCGAGGGAGTTCGCGAGCCTGTCGGTCATGAAGTTCATGCTCGACCCAGTGTCGAGTAAGGCTCGGGCTCGGATTGGTTGTGCCTGTTTGTTCAAAACCTTGATCTGTGCTGTGGCCAACAGATCATGATGCAGAGGGGTGTGGGGAGATGTGTTTGTTAGTCCGATCCCCCTTGCTGTCGTAGTCTCGGACAGTCAGTTTTGCCCCGGTTGGGACTTGGATGAAGAGGTTGGGGTGGTGTTCCGGATCCGGGCTGAGCGTGACTCGTACGAGGAATGCTCTTTCGTACCTCTTGGAACCGAAGATGTATGCTTCCGTGAAGTATCGGATGTTCGCCTCGATTTGTGGGACGACCGCGACTTCGATGATCCCGATGGGGATTGTTCGGTGGAGGCTCGCTTGTGTGATGAACGACTGCCCGACGATCGACCGCTCGGTGCGCGACTGCCCGACGACCGACCGCTCGATGCGCGACTGTCCGACGACCGACTGCTCGGCGACCAACCGCTTGCCGACCGACCGCTCGACGATCGACCGCTCGACGATCGACCGCTCGAAGATCGACCGCTCGACGACCATGAATCTACCTGGGTTTTTTCGCGGTGTAGATACGTATGGTGTCGGTGACCGCAGATACGACACGAACCCGATGTACACTGTGTCGGCGAATGTCCTGTGCCTAGGCAATTTATGCACAACGATGCCTTCTTCACGATTTGAAAACGTTTGGTCGCTGATTTGGCCTTGAATATTTTGCAGTGTCTGATCTCGTGATGTCCGTTGCAGGTCGGACACACCACCGTTCTGCTGGTTGTAGCAAGGGTTCGCCCATGCGGTATGGTTGTTCGCTGACTGCGGTGTTTGTGTGTTGACCCTTTTGATTCCTTCTCTTTAGAGAGGAATTGAGTCCCGTTCGCCCGTGTTTTGAGAAAGTCTATCAGATGCTGATAGGATGGCACCTTTTGGCGGGGGAATGTGTGCGTTGCCATTTACGCAGGCTGGACGCGGGCAACTTCGACGCGATCAATTCGATCATCGCTATGTTTGAAGTGACGGGCTCCTTTAGATGTTCGAGCGCCTTTAGATTTACGCTGATGGTTTCCAACAAATCCTCTAGGGCCTCTGGAGTTTCCCTTTTGATTTCCGGATAATTACGCATCAGATTCCAATGGCGCATGCAGATTTGGAGGGGGCAATTGAACTTGTCCTTCAGTGTATCAAGCGCGATGGAATAGTTGGCCTCTGTGAGTTCTAATGACTGGATACTCTGTGCGGCCCGTCCAGTTATAGATGAGCGTAGATGCTGGAACTTTTGGACATTCGTCAAACCTTCGTTAAGGTCCACTATGGATGTGAACGTGTCGTAGAAATAGGTCCAATTCTCGAGGGCACCGTCGAATTGGGGCACGCGGACCTCTGGAACGGTGGTCGGCTCTGGTTTCCGGCACGTCTCACCTCTTGTTGTAGTCGACGGGGTTGTTGCTGATATTTGCTCAAAGAGCTCTCGGAACCGCATGTCAAGCTCCCGATGCTCTTGCGATAACGAATCTACCCGCGCATCTTCCCCCTCATCTACCACACCTAACTCTTCTTGAACCTCGAGTATCCTCCTCCAAAGCTCATCGAACGAGCTGCGGCAAGATGCTAGGAAGATTCTGTTTGCCTTCCCAGACGCTTCGTACTCATCGAGTTCGCGCCTTATGGTTGCAAGTCGACGGGCTAGGACGCCTCGTCTCCGCCGTAACGTGCTGATTGATTCAGCTTGGGCCATGTTTGATTTTGATAATGAACGCCCTTACCTTGATCAAATGGACGTTGATCTGGGATTCTGTTGCTAATCGTTACGATGCGGCGTGGGCTCGTGTAGATGCTGCGCGACGGAGGTGCTTCTCTCCGATGGCGGTTCCCTTGCTCAGTTGACTAAGTGGTTGGAACTTGGATCTCACGCGACACTGTATAGTCACTGTTCAGTGCACTTTTTGGTGGCACGAGATCCGGCTCGAAGGACCATGTAAATTCGACCAATCGCGGGGAGACGTACTCGCGAGGAGAGTCGTCAACGGGGGTCGTAAATCCCCGTTACGATTATAACAATCGACACCACGAATTGATCGATCCCCTGATTTCCTTTGAGATAATGAGGGGTGATTGAGTTGGTATAACACTGGGATTCACAGTATTATAAAGTATATATTTCCAAGCACTTAGTTACAAAAGATTTGCGTGAAGAATGCGACTCTCGCGCTATGTGCAGACTGCCGCGTTAGGCGTTAGTTGGTAGACCGTCGCGTTAGGCGTTAGTTGGGAGACCGTCGCGTTAGGCGTTAGTTGGGAGACTGTCGCGTTAGGCGTTAGCTGGTAGACCGTTTGTCGCTCTTTTGTTTAATACGGAAGAAAGTTCGGTGTGGGTGTGCCCCTGTGCATAAAGAACGCGGATTCGTTGGTCCCACTTTCGTTAGGAAAAGTGAGGGTAACGAACCGCGGTGTCGATTGGTCATGCTGCACTACTGCTCGAAGGGATGAGTAGGGAGTCTTCTACCATCGTGGTGCGTAAATGACTGTGTGTATGAGAAAACCAAGCCTGTTTTATTACAGGGCTATTCGGGTTTTCCTAATGGGTGCATACCCGCTTTCTCCGTGTTTTAAAGGCGACTAATAAACCCAAGGACACCTCTAAAACCGACTGTGTTTCGAGCATATTTTGGCTTGCAATTCTTCAAGACAATCGGATTGAAGACATATGGCGAAACAATGCAGGGAAATGAAAGTTATGGTGGGTCCTTAGGTTTATTGAGGGTCGAAGTGCCGTTACGCAGGTCGGTTGTTGTCCGGTCGCGCGGGCTGGCGAGCAGATGCTTTAGGCGTCGTAACATTCCTAAATTCCAATTAATAAGTAAAAACCGGAACGACCAAAATTCCCTGGACCGCGTAATCCGCATGAAAATACAAATTCAGCGTCGAATTCGAAGAGATAGATGAAAGAGGGATTCGATGGTAGAGCAAATCGGACGAACGGTTTGTAACACGAGACATTAATAAAGTTGGTGGAGCCGCGGAAAGCGGATGGAAATGGAAATTTTCCGATTTTAATATCGGCGAATGCATCGGGACGCGAGAAGAAAGATCAAAAGGTTGACTGTTGATTAATTTGAGCGGCACGCGAGCCACGAGCCCCGAGCCCCGAGCGTCGCGATGCTCGCGTGCGCCGAAGCTACTGCGATCGAGCGAGCGTCGTAACCTCGGTAAATAACCCGTCGTATAATATTACGTACACTGATCAACGATTCGGAAAGGGAGTTTCGCTAACCGGGGCATCGCCCCACCGTCGTGCGAAAATAAACTAATTAGCCTTTGGGGACGTCGAGGCATGCCCCTCGACGCCCCAGCGGATTTCAAGTCGTCGATTTTACAGCTAGCTGCTGTTACGTTCGAACCGTTTGTAAACCAGTGACGCGCAATTTGGGATAGCGATTGCGATCGAAATCCGACCCCTCTCGAGAATCCTACGGAAAGAGAATTTCTTTCGCAGTGGTTGGTCTGGCCGATCCAAGTTTCGGCGCGCGTTGTCGCGATGCCTAATCGCTGCGTTGCCGATCGTCGTTGCCATTGGAACGCGCGGCGAGCGAACAGCCGTGAGTTTGCTCTGTACACTCGAGGCCTGAACTTAAAGGCTTAACGACCTGTTTGCCGTTGCAGCTCGGCAGAAACGAATCTTCGGCGTCCGCCCGAGCTAAACCAGCGAATATTCGAGCGGCCTGCCTCGGAACGGTCGCTGAATTTCTGCTGAAAAATTAATCAACGCGGAACGTAAATCGCCAGTGATAAACACGTGAAAAACCATGCGCTGATGATGGGGTGGGGGGGGGGGGGGGGTGGAAAGAACGGCAACGGCAACGTTGTTGCCAAACGAATGTAATGAACGGGCAAATACGCGTTTGTTTGCAAGTACCCTACGGCGAGCAAATAACGTTACGCGAAATACGCGGCCCGGTTTCATCCTGTGTCGTCCTTTTATACACACGCGTGAAAAATTTCGCGGAAATTCGCACTGGCGACGCAGAATCGGTGCGCGGAAGAAATCTGGCCGACTCCTGTTAATAAATTTCTTTCTTACAAAATTTACCCGTGGACCGCGCTATCCAGCCGCCCGTGTTTCCATCTCTTCGCCAGCAATTTGGCAACAGAGTTTACGAAAAGTTACGGGCGCCGACTGGAGAGAACGGCGAGACCGGTTTTTCTAAAATAAAACGATCCTGCGAAATATACGCGACGAGTGCCACGGTCAGTCTTGGAAACTCGAGTCTCCGCGAAATCTCCTTCCGCTTCTGGCTATACGTACAAGTATATCAACGCGCGCCTTGCAACGCGTCTCGTGCCGTTTTTCTCCTATTCTGCTTGCACGTTTCTCAAAGAGAATACCTAATACCAAGGTGGCCTTCGCTTTACGCGTCTGTGCGATTCCCGCGATGGAAAAAACGTCGCGCTGTTCAGCAAACCAGCGTCCACGCAACGACAATACGTATACGACGATGCATAAATCAACGAATGTTCGCGTATAGAAACTTGTAAAAAAAATCCACTGTCGAAAAATAGAAAAATTCGTACTCGTGCAAAGATCAGCGGGAAACGAAACGTTTTTCGACTCGTAACCAAGCGTTATAGTCACAGGAATGTAACGAAACGGCGCGCAAACAACCGACGCGAAACCATCGTGACGCAAAAGCATTTCGCGACAGGGAGCGCGGGTCCGACCGTAGCGAAAAAACAGCAGCCAGCCCGCTGTCGTTTCACCCAATGGGGGGTTGTATCGATATATCGAGGCAGCGTCGCTGAAACCTGCTGGTGGCAGAGAGACAACGATAAGGGCCGCCATCTATCGACCGTAACAGCCTCCTTTTGTATTAACGACGCTGTTCCGACTGTAATTGAGAGCCTCTGTACTCCGGCCCAACGTCGCCAGGTTATTAAATCCCGGGATATAAATCAGTTAATATTATCCACGCGCCGCTAGCTCGCACTCTTTTCTTCGCCAGAGAAATGGATTTTCCGCTAAACTTAAATTGCTTAGCGATCGCCGGATGTGAAAGTTTTTTCGAGTCCGTCGATAAAGAGCTTCCGCGTACAGCCGACCCGATCAACGTACCATCGACACGCGACAACTGCCAACGATTTACGACGGTTACGATGGTATTACCTTTTCTCCACGATACTTTTCTTTTTCTTTCTCTTCTTCCGCCGTATTTGAGTTAATCACGATGGTTGGTCGCTTTACGTCATCGTGTACGAGGGACACGCCGAATAAAGTTTGTGGAAAATCATTACTCCACGGATCCTTTTCATCGAGTGTTCCAAGATAGCCGTTAGTGGAATTTTCGACCTCGTTTAAGACCCATCAACGAGCTGAAATCTGCTCGCCAACTTTACTCGGAATTCAATGCTTTTCAATTACAAAGATTTTCCGGTTAACCGTTCCTTAATTAAACATGTAACTATACCGAAACGTTTAAATTACCTTTTGGACCTGGTATACAGGTCAAAGCTACTCCAGTTTACTCTGCTTTTTTCAGATCGTCCCTTTCAATTTCGCTGCGCGGAACGTCGGGAAAGGAACTCGAATACGAACGACTATTTCTTTTCTTGCCCCTCGATATCCGCACTACGCACGCGTTCGTTACGCGTTCGCGACCGTTGCCACGTATGTCTTCTTCCAAATATTCGACGGAAGGATGTAGGAAGCATGTCGGCCTTACACTTTTATGATATGGCGCTTTGTATCGCGAAGCCATCGAAAAGAGTTCCGTCGTCGAGTCCCGCCACGAATATATGGGCGGTGTAAAGCAGACCAGTAAACAGCTACATACCGTTTTATACGAAAGTCCCAAAAATGGTGGCGAAAATTACTTTTTTGCGGATTGGAAATATCAACAATAAATTCTTACTTATTATATAACGCAAACCAGAAGAAAAAGAATAAAAACAAAATAACGCATTTGCAATTCGTACGTCGCTTGATGGGTCAATTAATTGGGCATTTTCGTGACGCCGACCTCAAGAATACTTCATCAACTTCTGGAACAGCAGAAAGACTAAACGGCCTTTTACATGTCATTCGGCGAGATGACACAGAAGGAAGTAAAGATCGTGTGGTATGTTGTAATCGGAAAATCAAAGGTAGAAGAAGAGAATCGATGTACTATTATGCCACTCGTTTGGTTAAACCGGCCCTGCATACACGCAATTGCTTCGAAAAATACCACACCGTGCAAGTATATGAAAGGAGTCATAAACGTAGCAAAAGTAAGTATCTTTTCCTGGATTTTGACAAAAGAATTCTGTTATATTCAAACAAAGTCCTAGTTTTTATTACGCAAATGTTTTTTCGCATAGAATTAACACCAATGAATAAACGGATAACAGAAGAATTAAACGAAGTGGAACTAGTACAGTGCATAAAAGTACTATTGAAATCAAGCGAAAACATGAAAAGATCGAATTCCGTACCCGGATTACCTATAGAAATCATGTCTATAGAAATCATCTAAAGCACAAAAGATAAAAACAAGAAAAAGGATAGTAACACGGGGAACCAATCATCCTACAAAGAATTAGTACATTAAAATAAAAGATCAAACGCAACGGTGAAAAATTACTAGCGTTGCTGGAGAAGAAAAAGAAGAGCAGAATAACAGAGGAACAAAGAGAGTGAATACGAAATTAGAAAAGCTTTCCACAACTTCATAAGAAACTACTGGAAATGTAGAATGGAAAACATATCCAAATAAAAACCCAAAGAACTTTCACCATCGATTAACTGCGTCTTCCGCCCAAAAAACCACAACATAAGTGATATACTCTGACACAACCAGAACGGATACAAATAGGAATTCATGAAAGCCGACATGTACCGTCACACAATTCGACGAAGACAATAATATAATCATTATCGATAACCATGAGATACTAAACATACTAACATAGAGAAATAACATTTATTGTCTGGATGGTTATAAAGTATAAGGAGAAAGCTTAGGATATTGGCAAAGACGACTGAATTCCAACTGAAACATTCAGCATATACCGAATGGGAAAAACGGTCAGAGTCTACTTGGGGGTACGTGACTGCTGGGCCGCATGGGCACGCTCCGCGTTACATAGACGAAACCTTGAGTATCTCCAAATAAAGGGCCTAAAAAGGCTAATTTGGGAAGTCATAAATTAATCGTCTATACTAAGAGCACGCATTGAAACAGTCCACACACAAAATAGCCACATAAGAATATATCAGCATAACTAAGTTGACTGTTACGTCGCGTAACACTCTACCTAGCCGAGGCCACACACCGAAGGCAATATGGCAACCAGATGTCTTCGGATACTCGCAGCGTATCCTCCATAGTTTCAAGGACCTTCCATAAATTTCACAGATTTCCTAGAAAAGGTCCTTCAAACGAAACAAACATCTGGTT
The DNA here is from genome assembly GCF_024542735.1 of Bombus huntii. Taxonomy (NCBI): domain Eukaryota; kingdom Metazoa; phylum Arthropoda; class Insecta; order Hymenoptera; family Apidae; genus Bombus; species Bombus huntii. The sequence goes on along the minus strand of NW_026099316.1, from coordinate 298,733 downwards.
CGGAGGAATTTCTAGAGACTATTGTCTACCACGGCGAAAAAGGGAAAGGTAGTATTTGTCACGTACGCTGCAACTTTCCTCCCACTAACCACTTTCTCTCGAGGGCGGTTAAGACCCTGCGTCTAACCAATTAAAAACGAAGCCTATTCCCTCACTCTCCTAACACAAATCGTCACGAACAAATCCGATGGTCCCGTGCGCTAGACACACCCGATCCTTAGCTTTCCTCCGAGACAGCATCGTCTACCAAGAGTACTGATTTTACATCCTTCGAACGGTCAACATCCTTCCACCCGGTATACACACCCGTAGATCAGTCACTCATCTCGTACATACGCATCAGCGTAACTATCCTCGTTATAAGTTGTGGAATAAACGGTGAAATATAACTTACTACTGTGTCATATTCATTCAACCACCTCTGTTATCCTAACCGAAACAGGGGAACGACTACTTCGCGGCGTCGATTCACCGAATCGTAGCGAGAATTTACGCCTCTCGCTGACGCGTTTTCCTCGCGACCGCGTCTCTCCGCGAACGGTCGTAACATTGACAATCCAGATTTAATTCTATCTGACATTTCCACAAATTAAAATAAGTTAGATCTAACCTTCAAAAATGAACAATAAAAAAAATTATCGAATTTGGTAACATTGATTTAAAAGAACCTACCTAACTATATTTACGCACCTTTCACACATCTACTCCTGCAGCATAATATTTAACAATTGCCTAAATGCCAATTATTTCTCCATTCTGGAAAACAAGAAAGGCAGTAGCATTAAAAAAAGAAGGAAAAGCAACAGTGATTCTGTCAGCTATACCGATGAATTAGACTCTTACTCAACATTTATAAAGTATCCGAATCTATGATAAATAACACTATATACATTGAAAATAACCTAATTCCGGGCACCCAATTTGGCTTCAAATTTAAACATTCAACGATACATGCAATTACAAAATTCATCATATATCTCTTGGGCAAGAGACGAGAGTGATTGCGTCGAAGCGGTGTTCATAGATTTAGAGAGGGCATTCAACACATTCTGGCTGAATTTCTTTCCTTAAGCTCGAAAAAGAGAGCTTCCACACCACGTAATAAAAATAATTTGGAAATCACAAATTAATATAAGCGAATTCAAAACAATTCTATTCGGGCCGTACATTTCCAAAATATCAGATGCAAAAAGCAATTCCGCCTACACGATATCTACGATACAATAGCAACATATCCATTCCTCACAAAAAAGTCGTTTGCTATTTAGATATACATTCGGATTTCAAATCGAACAAACACACGAATCTACTGCAAACAACTAAATAATAAAGTAAAAATATTCTGCTGCAAACTTCTAATAAAGCTGATCCTGATGTACGGTTGCCCGATTTGATTTAAACAGAAAAGCCAAATTGGTTCAAATGTAAGTGTCTGAGATCATACTCAATACATATTTAACCATTATATACCATTTATAGGTTTTAGATATTTTTTGTACAGTAATATCGAATAACAAAACTAGTTACTTCAGCAAACGCTCATACCACATTGAGTACACTCGTTCTCGCATTCTTCTCCTGAAGAAAGGAAAAACAATATTGTAGAAAAGTACCACTTTTGTAGCGACTTAAATTCAATCATTAACTGAAATGTTAAAAATGTAAATCCGACACAAAATATTGTATGGCTACGTCATACCGTCGCGTAACGGTACTTTTGCCAAAACCACATTCCAACTGAAATTCTTTCTTTATTAAGAATATATACGTGTAATATGTATTTTCTCGGGCAATAAATGTTATATATATGTCGGGTTCACATTATGACTAGGGTTAGGGGCGTGAAACGAATCTTCATTTGGATTAGACATTTTTGTTATGCAATATTTACTACTGCAAATAGGATTATTACAGCATTTGACAAGTAACCGTGGTAATTAGATACTCGAGAAGCCAATGACAATGATCCTAGGTTCAATAACGAATCCGCGGTCAGCGGGATAACAAAATGCCCTTTTTTTTCAAAGTCCAAGTTCTACTCAACTTGCTTGTCTACGGTACAAGTATTACTAAACTAACTATTTGTTAAAAAGTAGAATATTCACCGAGCGTAAAGACGCTATGTAACTCGCTGATGTGACCTCACGAGAGAATAACTTTCCGTCGTGATGATGCTGCAGAGGAAATCTATGATGGGGTGTGTCGCAGAACATGAGATCATCGGATTCGCGGAGAGATGCCTTCGTCCGGAAAGTGAGGGAAAGTGACGTTGAGAGAAAGTTGCTAGCAGGAAACGTCGTTCGTGAGAAACATAGATTTCCCCTATCTTTTCGTAGTTGGGACAAAGACTGTTTGTCTGTTTGAAGGACCTTAGTTAACTAAATCTTGAGATTTATAACGGGTCCTCAGGCTAGCTGAACATGTACTGTGGAGATGAAGAGGGTCTGCATGTCGTGATCCACGAACAGCAACTGTTGGAATGTTTACTGTCGAGTGCCACTACAACTATTTTTTTTTTTTTGTTGAGGTTATTTGATGTATAAACAGAGAAAGTCGTGGATAAATTGTAAGGTAGATAATATATTTTCATACAGAAGTGTAATTATAAGTAAGAATACAATTTGAACTGGTCCAAATCCGCACGCTAGCAGTGTTACCCTATAACTGAAAACCCCGAAGCCAACGTCGCCTGTCTACTGTTTAAGGTCTGCCTAATTTATCGCGATGTAAATTGTAGCGCAAATAGCGATAAAAATAATGAAGCAATAACATTCGCAGATGACCTACTAATATGCGCGAGAGACAATAAAGCTTTAAAATCCAAAAGCCATCTACAACAAATATTGGACATAATGTATGGCTATTTATGGACAGTAGAAATTAATATAAACAAGTAAAAGAATTTTATTCTAGCTGTACATCTCCGAAATATCAGGGACAAACTACGATGTACGCAGCTATGTCAAGAAATTTCGTTTATACGACAGCAACAATAACAACCAACCATTGTTTCCTGCAATGGAAACACGAATTGAAGCCTAAATTGAAAAACACGATTTCAAACTACTTGCCCAGGCTGTTGTTTTAGAATCATCTCGTTATCAGTCCAACAATTGCAGAACAATCACTGAGTAGACGTAAATGAAATTGATAAATAACGAATTCTTTGCAATAATAATACTTAATGAACAAAATGGAGACATTTTGCAAATGGGTCCAGTCAATGGACTACTCTTAAAAGATGCAAAAGGTTTCATCTCGATAGCTCGATCCAATCCAGAATAACTGATGAATTTGTATACATAAAAATTGGCTTTTTGTAAAAAAAAAAAAATAGTTTACAAAAAAGAAATGGAAAAATATTTTATATCTGAACCAACGGAAAATTATGTCTTACAAGGAGCAAAAAGTGTCATTCCGATTGATCAAGCCGTTTCCGAAAAATCGGTAAACATAACAAAAAGATAAATATACATGTCGAATTGAGACATTTTCCACCTTTTCCAATGTCGATGTCATGAAATGTAAACCTTTTTTCGCATTTCTAGCAACAACTTCTAAGTCAGTACTGTGTACTAAAATAGCACCTAATATATTTGATAATATAATTGATTAGTTTCAATTCCATTCTTTTTAAACAAAAAATGCTATTGGTTATTTCCAATTACTGAGTAAATCGCTTGTCATGAAAAACTGCGCACTACTTGTTTTCCTGCAAAATTCGAAATCCTCAAAACCTTCAATAATTTGTTCATTTCAGTGGAAACTAAAATATCTCTTTATTGACATTTTTTCGTATAGAAGAACACAGTTCCCGTCAAAATCATTTTTTCGCTACTTTAATTCTTAATGAATCAAACAAATTTCGACATGTACCTAACCAAGTATTAATTACACCGAATCAATGAATGATTATGCCAGGACTTGAAATATTAAACTTGCGAGTATCACGAATTTCTACTCAGAGAAGGTGAAACGTAATATGGCGTTAGAAAAACACTATTCGTCTGCCAGGAAGAGATAACTGCATCGGTATAAACATTAAACTGAAACCACAGATTCTACACGCGTTTGCCTTTTTCAGGCATACATCACTAATGTTACCTGAAGATAAATTCTCGCCTACGCTTTCTAATGCTTTACGCTTCACTCACTCTCTCGTTGTCATTACTTGAATACAAACACAGAATAGTATTCTTCCCTAATCTTCCAGAAGAACAAAAATGATTTTTAATAGCGATACGTTACAATTTATAATCGTACGTCTATTACAACCTGTTGTTTTTATTTTAAAATAAACAGAAATACATACCTTATCCAAACATCAACGATATTTTATCAACAAGTGACGGTTATTATATCAACTGAAATTTTGTGGTATATTTACTTAACACGCAAAATAACAAGTCATCTGGTGGCACCAATTGATATCTACTTTTATTTTATGCATTTCATAGTAAAAGATCATTCGCATTTATATATTAACCCAAATATAATATAATCTTAAACCTAAATTTACTAATTGTGGATATTTATTGACAGATGGTAATTTAAAAATTCATATCCATACTCCTTCCTATTTTGCACATTTTTTTGTTTTGAGAGGAGAGGAGAATGCAGTTACGCATAACTAGGTACGTTAGCGCGCGCCTGGATTATGCGGGACTTGGCAAGATGATAGCACCTCTACCCACCAAAAAACCCCTCCTCTGTCTCTCTCCTCTGTCGGTACAAGAACCAACCCTGGAACCACCTCTCGGCATTACTTCAGGGTTGGTCTTCTTACTGAGTGTACCTCTCATCTTATTATGATCTTCTTCTAGTTAATCCTCTCCTTCTTCTCTCCATGTTCCTCTCCTTATCTTGTCTATCTGATTGAGCTATCATTTTCTTTCGGCAAAGCCCTTGGAATCTAGCCCAGTTCTCCTCGCTATTGACGACCACGTCGATTACGTTATTGGTTGCCAGTATTTCGCCTACGTAATTATCCAACAATGTACTTCCATTGTCCCATCTGGGGCAATTGAACAACGCATGCTCTGCATCTTCACCTTCGACATCACAATCCCAGCATCTTGGGTGTGTCTCTTTCCTAATCGTTCTCTATTAAAAATGCAGGCGTCGTCAATCAGCTTTCTGGTCCAATTATCTTCTCTGCAATAGAGCTACTCTTCCCTTCATCTTTTATTCGATCACTATCGACATCTTCGGAATGTTATTGTTTTTCCGTATTGCTAGGGCTTTGACACATATCGGTGTGGCATAAAGCACCACCGACTCCCGCACTCCGTAATAGTTTCCTAACTGAGTCGGTGGGCCCATTGACGTTCGGCAACGATGTCCTTGTCACAGACGAAATTCGAGCAACTGTATATAACAAACCGAAATTCCGAACGCTTTATCGCGTGTGACCGTCCGGTCAGCACCCGTTCTCAGCCGCCTGAGTGGCATTCGATCACTTCAGCCGTTCTCCGAATTTTACACTAAGTATAAACAAAACCTTCTCCCACTCCAACGATTGGAAGAATATAAATGCTCCCTTCAAAATCATTCAGTCAGTCTAATAAAAAAATTCTTAACTAATCCAAGTATCGAAAGTGTATCATCGCGAACCGAAAAAATTGTATAAATTGAGTAAAAAATAAAAAGAACTTAATCTCCTTTTCGGAAATTAACAAGTTCCTTATTTTTACCTTAATTTTACACGACATTTTTGGCGATCCGTGCCAGGATCTATTCACTTCAGTGCAAACGAAATTACGATTTCGGCGTACGCGCATCATTGAAGATCGAAGGATCAACGGACCCAGTGCGAATCTTTGCTACTACGAAGGCCTGCAGCAACTTTCAACGTTCCACTACGATGAAACTAGACGAGAGGACTACGGTCAGCGCAGAGCAACCCTACGAATAAGATTCGGAATCTAGAACCAACCAGAGAGGAAACATCCCTGAGACTCCTCAACGGTCATAGCTACTACGGTAAGCTGAAAATCTGGATTCATTTTCACGATACCGTGTGAGAAAACCCAGTTTCTCAAGCGCTTCGAGTCCAAATAGCAACAGTAGTTCAGACTCAATAAGCTCAATTAGAATCATGCCCACATCACGAAAAGACAAAGTCGAAACTATTGAAACCGTTTCTACAAACGGAGGTACGGACAATTCGATTCGTGCCATACTCGACGTGATACAAAAACAAATTGAAATTCTTGCGCAACGTGTAGAAGAGACACAACGGACGGCCGACAGTGAAAATAAGAAGCGTGCAGCGGAAATAGAACTATTAGGCAAAAATATCTCTAAAATAAAAATAGGACGCGACGCTACTACAGAACTAGGCTCCCTTATTACTATGGACGAATCTGTTGCCGCGAGAGATAGAACTTCCCCACCATGCGTTCCAATTCGAACAGAAGAAGGCAACCATCCCTCTTACGAAGACCGTCCACCGCAATTCGCCTCTCCGAGCTTACGGACCAAAGACGCGATAGTATGTATTCCGCAATTAAACGGTGAAGACAATATCGGAGTCGAAGAATTCATACGCGAAGTACGCGAATTACGAGCCATGTGTAGCGAACCCACGCTATTATTAAAAACGATCAAAATCGGGAAAATCGCGGGTAAAGCCGCAATGGCCATCTGCAATATACCGATATACGAATACGGACACCTGTACGATGCCCTAAGACGAAACGTAGCCACCCAAGACTCTGTTAGAGAACATCAAGACCAGCTACGCGAAACGAGACAGCGTCACGACGAAAGTGTGCAAAGTTATATCATCAGGTTCCGCAGAGCACTCAATAAGTTACAATACAGTATAACGAACGAATACCGTGACGAAATTACTAGACGAGCTATGAACGACAGGATTTTAAAAGACTCCGTGATCGATTTTATCCGAGGCCTGAAAGGCGAAATAGGACAATTACTACTCGCCAATCCACCATACAATATCCTTGAAGCCGAAAAGAAAGCCACCGACATCGAGCGATTCTTCGGGGAAGATCGAAATCGACGACCAAAACCAATAGAACGATTACGACTCCCTGAGCAGCAACGACTAACAACCAATAATCCTAATCCGATCACTAAAAAACCAACTCCAACACCCAATCCAATGCCAAGAAGCTTCCGACAAACCGAACAAATACCACTTGCCCAAAGGACACAATTAAAATGCTTCAAATGCAACCAGATCGGACATGTCTCCAGTCAATGTAAAAATTTTCGAACACCCAGCCAATTTCCGAGACCACCAGCAGTCCACAATCTCGAGACACACAAGGAAGAAATAGAGAAACCAACAGACCAGACCTACGAATTAACGCCACAACGGGAAGACTACCCACAGTACTTTTACGATCCGACGGACAGCGACATAAATTCCTCATTGACAGCGGAGCAGGAATTAATATACTCAAGCGAAGATGCGTATTACGACCAAGAATAACAAAAGAACGGAAATTCTCGATGGGACACTCTAAATTTGAAACCAACGAACACGCTTTGATAAAACTATTTGGCAAAACTCTAGAATTTTTTGTGGTAGAAGACAACTTTCCAATTATAGAAGACGGCATATTCGGTTTGCCAGCCCTATCTAAATTCAAATTTGAACTCTCGAATCATTATTGCAACAGGAAAACGACGTACCTCCAAAACAAGCAGTGTCAAAAACAGTCTACCTGGAAGGAAAACCGACAACGATATGCTTTATCAATTGTGGTGAGTGCCCAGCCAAAATGACTAATTTTATCGAAAATTCAAATACGTACGATCAAGTCTCCACGTTTAAAGATATAGTTAGACTTTCGCATATAGAGAAAACCCTCCGTGAACCAATCGAAAAGATATTGCTGTTCTACCTCGACGTATTCAATCTAGAGACCGACTTATTACCATGCACTAACCTTGCTAAACACACAATAACGTTAAAAGAAAATAAAATCATTAACACAAAATCTTACCGACCGCCTGAATGCCATAAAGAAGAAATCAAACGACAAATGGACGAAATGCTACAAAAGAACATTATAGAACCATCTGATTCTCCTTACAATTTACCAGTCTGGGTAGTACCAAAAAAGGCAGACGCCTCAGGGAAACAGAAATGGCGAATTGCAATAGACTTCAGAAAAATAAACGAACTAACTGACCAGGACGCATATCCATTACCTGACATAGACGACATACTATCCCAACTAGGCAACGCAAAATTCTTCTCAGCCCTCGATTTATCCTCCGGATTCCACCAAATCCCAATGGACATAGACTCTAAAAAGTACGCAGCATTCTCCACACCACAAGGACACTATCATTACAATAGGATGCCATTCGGTTTAAAGAATACACCTGCAACATTTCAACGCATGATGGATACCGCGCTAAGAGGACTCATAAATAAACATTGCTTCGTATATTTAAACGACATTATAATATTCGGACAGTCGATTGAAGAGCACAATAGCAACCTCGCGATAGTATTGCAACGCCTACGCGAACTCGGACTCAAAATACAGCCGGACAAATGCGAATTTCTCAAACCAGAATTAGAATATCTTGGACATATAGTAACCGCCGAAGGTGTAAAGCCAAATCCCAAAAAATTAGAAGCCGTTAGCAATTTCAAACAGCCACGTAATCCCACAGACATCAAATCGTTCTTAGGACTAGCAGGTTATTACCGTAAGTTCATAAGAAACTTTTCTAAGATCGCGAAACCATTGACCGAACTTACAAGAAAGGAGACATCATTTCATTGGACAGATAAAACCCAGGAAGCATTCCAGACATTAAAAGACAAACTCTGTTCATCACCCGTACTAAAATTCCCAGACTTTGCGAAACCATTCACATTAACGACTGACGCCAGTAACGAAGGTATAGGTGCAATCTTATCACAGGACGGACATACATGTTGTTATATCTCGCGAACTCTAAACCCACCGGAACGAAATTATTCCACTACAGAAAAAGAACTTTTAGTAATAGTATGGGCCGTGAAACGCCTCCGACAATATCTGTTAGGACAGAAATTCCTCATCCGAACCGATCACCAAGCACTAAAATGGTTACAGAATTGCAAAGACCCCTCATCACGCTTGACGAGATGGCGACTAAAACTAGAAGAATACGAATACGACATAGAATACACGAAAGGAAAAGATAATACTGCAGCCGACGCACTATCTAGAATACATGTTCTGACCAGACGACTCGAAAATTTGAACATAGAACTCGATAAAAAATATCACGATTGGGAAAAATCTACCGACGCGTTACCCAAAATTCTCAAAATGACTCCGAACCGTAAATCTTTCTATCAATTATCCAAAACAGAGCTAGGAAATTACGACAGAATCGAATGGTTAACTAAATTAAACGAAATTATTCATATAAACGAAAAGATAGGTATAGGCGACGACAGTTTCACAGAGACCGAAAAGAACGCGATCAAACAAATTTTATTATTCCTGAACGACACTGTAAAAGAATTAAATTTTGCATGGGAACCAATTCAAACATATAGCGACGAAGAAATAGACGAATTATTGAAAGAAAATCACGATTTAGTAGGACACCCCGATATACAAAAGACATACGACCGCATTCGTGAACGGCACAGAGTACCAGATTTGATGAAACGCATACAACAACATATAGAATCATGCGACACCTGCCAAACATCTAAAACTACACGTATCAGACCGCGCGAAGAACCTTGTATCACCGACACACCCCTCGAACCAAACGATAAAATTGCTATGGACTTATTAGGCCCACTGAAAAAGACGAAAAAAGGCAATCAGTACATTCTATCCATACATGACGAATTGACAAAATACTTAATACTCGTACCACTAAAAACTCAGCAAACGGAAACAATTTGGAACGCACTCTTGAATCATTACATTTACATCTTTTCCGCTCCAAAAAAGATATTAACTGACCGCGGACAGAATTTTATATCTAGTTTAATGCAACAGTACGAAGACGCGTTCAAAATCAAACATATCAAAACGACATCCTTCCACCCACAAAATAACGGATCGTTAGAACGGACACACGCAGTAATAACAGACATGTTAAAATCGATGCAGCGAAATTCGGATGAAGAATGGGACGATCAACTTAACTTTGTATGCCTTGCATATAACACAATGATACACGACTCTACTGGTTACACGCCATTCGAACTCACATTCGGACACCAAGCCAATCTTCCCTCCACAATATCCAAGAATCCCCAACGCACATACGCAGACGAAGTCACGTTCCGCAAAAAGGAATGGGACTCTAGACTCCGACACGCTCGCGAAACATTGATCAAAAGTAAACAGCGATATCAGCGCGATCAAAAACGTAAAATTATAAAACCTCAATCAGTTTTCAAAGAAGGAGACTCCGTTTTAATACATAACGATCATAAAAGGCATAAACTTGATGTGGAATGGTTAGGACCGTACACGATTGATAAGGTATGTACTCCATACTATCTGATTCAAGACAAAAAGATACACGGTAATCGTTTAAAACCTTACTTTCCAGGTCGACGCTCCTCTTTGCCGGAATAGTATCCGCGCAAATAAATATTACACCATTAGAAGGAAACTCTGTATTCGTAGAAAACATAGGAAAAGGATATTTATACAGCGACACTGCCAATGTAATAGTAGGATTAGACACTAGCGACATATACGAACAGATAAGCGCAATAGAATCATATAAATTAACAATAGACTCACGTGCAATCAGCAAACAATACGTCGAAGAGTTAGGCGGATTACAAAATCGCATCAATAACCTAAAACAACTCGCAAAACACTTGAAAGCGTTAACACATACCCGGAGCACACGAGGTCTGCTTAACATCATAGGTTCCGTATCGAAAAGTCTGTTCGGGACTCTCGACGATGATGATCTTACGCTCATAAACAAAAATATGGACAAACTATTCGATGATAATAATAAAATCAAGACCATAATAGCTAATTAAACAGCACTTATTAGAAAAATTGTAAACTCAGAAAACCTAAACCACTTAGAGAGATCATATAGTGATATATTAAAATTACAACAGCAGGCAAATATCGATAGATCTATGCTTAAGATAATCATGAAAGTCGGCACCGCGATGCAAACTTTACACTTCCAATTAGATGAAATAGTTAACGTCATGATATTAGGCAAACAAGGAATAATTAGTCCACAAATACTTGACCCCAATGAATTCATAGAAAATTACGCCAAGGCAATAGGTAGCCAGATGTACAACACCGCGATTTCTGCCAAAACCGAACATTTTCAATTCATACTCGACATCGGTGATCTTAAAATCTTCACAATAGATGACAAAATATTTTTCAAAATCATAGTACCTTTAGTCTCTAACACAGAATGGAACATATTACAAGTATATCCTATGCCGAGTAAAAGAAATGGAGTATTTTTGGCTCCAGTAGTCGAACATCAGATGTATTTAACTTCAGGTCTTTCATTTATAAACGCTGATATCGAGTATTTCAACAAACTTTGTAAGAATCGAGCCGGAACCACTATATGCAAACAAACACTACCAATCCATGAGAGAAATTCAAGAACCGATTGTCGCAGCGAAATAATAAATTTCAAACCACACATTGAACATTGTCAAATAACTGTACTTAAGATTGAAGACATTAGCTTTATACCGCTCAAAACTAGCAACTGTTACATTGCGATACCAGCAAATCCGATAGAAATAGACACAATTTGCCAAACGAAACATACCTTACAAAAACTTGACAAGCCTTCCATCATAAGAGCTAACACTTCTTGCGATTTATTGTACAAAGACGAACACATGCGTATAGGCGAAACAAAAAACGAAGTCATATACGAAATCAAAACAAAAACCCTAGCGCTCAAAACAAACGATAGTTTCACTCATCTATTAGATAAACTCCAGCGAGCACCGAAAATAATAGATAATTTACAAGGCTATAAAACAACGATCGATAAAATAGGCGACGAGATAGAAACTCTTAATTTCGAACACAGAATTAAAAATATACAGTATTGGGGACTAACCACGCTCCAGATATTAGGGTACATAGCATTAGGCATACTAGGTATATATGGATTAAACAAAATAGGGGTATTCAAATGCATCAGGAAATGTATACCGAACAAATAATGTATCAATTTATTTTGCTGCCGAAATGAAACTGTAATCAACAGCCACAATGCGACAGCCCCACCAGTACCACTCACCCTGGGCTCAACACCCAACATCTATATTCCAACCAACACATACCACTCAGATGAAGAGGAGGAATCAGCTGTAATTTTCAAGCCACGTCAAGTCCGATTCCACAAAAGTCTTCTGAAGAAAACTTGAGGGATCAAGTTCAATCTAAGAAGGGGGGAATGTCACAGACGAAATTCGAGCAACTGTATATAACAAACCGAAATTCCGAACGCTTTATCGCGTGTGACCGTCCGGTCAGCACCCGTTCTCAGCCGCCTGAGTGGCATTCGATCACTTCAGCCGTTCTCCGAATTTTACACTAAGTATAAACAAAACCTTCTCCCACTCCAACGATTGGAAGAATATAAATGCTCCCTTCAAAATCATTCAGTCAGTCTAATAAAAAAATTCTTAACTAATCCAAGTATCGAAAGTGTATCATCGCGAACCGAAAAAATTGTATAAATTGAGTAAAAAATAAAAAGAACAATCTCCTTTTCGGAAATTAACAAGTTCCTTATTTTTACCTTAATTTTACACGACATCCTAATCGCTCCTATTAGGGTATCAACCATGACACACACCTTTCCTAGATGTAATGAGAATTTTCTATTATTGTCCTATTGCACCCCAAGATACCTAACCTTCTATTTAGTCATCAACAGGTACTTGCCCATATTGACGTCCTTGACCTTGTGATACGATTTCCGGTAAGTAGAATCACCTCCGTCTTGTCTTGAGCTAATTTCAATCCAGTTTCGGTACACCACCGATTCTTCTGCTACTTCAATATCGGGCCTACCACCAATCGTGGGACTCCTCTGAATTTTCCTACTAGGCTTAAAGGGATCACCTTCCTCGTCTCCCCTAGTCTTCGGTGCAACCGATATGGTGACGTTGTCACTTATTCTGATGTCCGACACTATCCTTGGGTTTTCAATACTAACCGCCAACCTCTTGCTATTCGCCTTTGCGCCAGTCGCTGTTACTGTACAAGGGGGTGCCTGGGGTTCCACCTCCTAGCCAAAACCGTTCGAATGTATCCAATCATAACCGAAAGAACTCGCCAAGTCGTCAACAAAAAGCCAGTATAATAGAAATAAAAAATATATAACGAATAAATAAATAAATAAGTATCTAAGAGCAAAACATAGTTATATCCTCATAATTAAATATTATCTTAGAAATTTCTACACAGCTACAATAAACTAAATCTATCAAGCTAAATTTATATAACGCTAAAATAAACTAAATATATCAAGCTAACGCCTGCGCTTCAATAAGAGGCCTGATGATACATACGCAGATCACCGCATGTATAAATAGATAATATAGTAATAAATAAATAAACAACCAGCTAACTAAATAAATAAATAAATGAATAATAACTAAATAACTAAATAATAAATAAACCAACATAACTAATAATAAATATTAATAATAAATAAGTAAATAAATAAATAATATCAAAACAAATAATACATAAATAATCAACCAATAGTTAAATAAATAAATAAATAAATAAACGAGTAAAGTAAATAAATAATATAAATAAGAAACGCATATACCTGCATTCCCCAACCCACACGACGCCGCGTAACTCAAATAAAGCCTCCACGTACGCAGCACCCGTCATACTTATTTATTCTTATTTATTCACCAAGGAAGTTTGACTCGAGTGGCGAAATAAATAAAATAAATAAAATAAACGATATATAACTAGAACTCTGGTCGACCCGACTTTATTTCTTCGTAATAGGAACTTAAGTCGAGCCGGCCGTACATACCCTAGTGTGCTGCCCGTAAGGTGGCGACGCCACACATCGACGCGACAAACCACCTCGCCTGCGCATCGTTCGGCACCACGCGTACGTCCTGCCACTACCATTACAATAATGGCGTCAAATCTATCCACGTGCGCGTCTCGATATTAAAGAAAATCGCGTATTTCTTGTATCTCACGTTGTCGCGCAATGCGAGTGCTACATCACATCCAGTAATACTCAATAACAATTCTTACCCGCTAGTATAAACTCTACGGCGAATACAATCCTCTCCACGCCACGCAGGTGCTCGCCGAGCCCCTGTTTGCCAGCAGGAGCCCGAGACCCGCTGCCCAATCGGTAAGCGTCCGTCCCCGAGAGTTGGTCCTGGGATTTTCCCATTGCATAGAGTGGGCATTGAAGTCCCAGAGGACGAGTACCTTGCGGGGGAGGCATCTCCCGACGCACTCGCCGACCCGTTCCAGGAAGCCCCTGTACGCAGCCAGGTCGATGTTGGGGGAGTCGTATACCGCTACCACCATTACTCCACTCCCGTATGGTCTGGAAGAGCAGATCTTGCGCCCTTCTCGACCTACAGAGATTGCATTGGAGGAGGCGCTTGAACTACTCGGTCACCTCTATGGCCTCCTCCCGACCATCTGCCGCTGCTGCTTTGGCGGTTCTCCCTGGTGTCCTTTCCGCAGCTGCTGGCTCGCGGATTGATCTCCTCCTCTTGACTTTCGGGGGGGGGGGGGGGGACATTCCGCACCGCCCATCCTGTGATTGGCGGGCGTCCCGAGCGACTCGCACAGGGAGCACTTGGGAGCAGAGGCGGGACAGCCTCTGGCGCGGTGTCCGCTTCCGCCGCACCTGTAACACAGGTGCCCTCGATCCTTGCTGGACACGCATGTTGCGCGTACGTGCCCCACCTCCAGCACCTGAAGCACTGCAGGGGCCGCTTCGGGATGGCTCGAATCCTCGCGGTTGACCAGCCCAGGGCTATTTTCCCTGCCTGGGATACTTTCCGGGCTCCTGCCACCGGGCACTTGATCCAGGCAGACCCTAGGCCACCTCTGCCGCCGTTCTCGCCGACCTGAACCTCCGCGCAGCCGCATCCTGCCGCCGAGGCCAGTGCTTTCCGCAGCTCCTCCTTCTTGACCGAGATGTCTATCCCGGTATCTCGAAGCTCCGCCATCCAGGTAGGCGTGGCGACTCTCACCGCAGTTGCGTCTAGCGCCTCGGCCAGACGCGTCGCCAGCAGCGTCGCCAGCAGCGTCGCCTTTTCCCTGTTCCTGTCTCCAGGGAATCTGATGATGATGGCGCCCGTCATCGCCTTCTTCATCCCCACCTGCTCCACGCCGAGCTCCGAGAGCGGGACCTCCGGCTGCCTCGAGGACGTCGGCGTACGACATCCATGCTCCCTCGTTCAGCGTCAGAGTCACCGCGGATGTTCGCGGTGCGCGAGGGAGCGTGACCGCCTTGGGTGCCTGCGACGGTCCTCTGCTTGTTGCGGCGGCGCTCGCTTTCGCCGCGCCTGTCGTCCTGGGCTGGGATTGCTGCTGGCGTATCCTCGTCGGCGGTGCCACGTTCGCCCCTTTCCTCGCTGTCTCTCCTCCAACGGCGACGGCTGTCTTCCTCTGATTTTTGTTCTTCCGTCTCTTCTTCCTCGCCTCTACCACTCTCCACTCCCCACCCTCCTGCTCCCTCGGGAGTGTAACGTCAATTCACATCAGAGACCAGGCCACACACCACGGATAGGATGGCACCCAGATGTCTGCATATCCTCCCTCAATAGTCTTAGAGTAATGTTGTCTCATCGAAATTTGTTACTTTTCATCCAAACTCTAAGGTAAATATATTAAATTAATATACACAATGTATCCGGTTGATCTCAGACCACACATATATTTCGAAATTTATTTTTTATTTATGCCAAATTTAAATATATATTATTCGTTTTATATGATTAACAAACCATTCCTTATTCAAGTCAACTATATAATATTTTCTCTATTGTTGTGCATCTTAACTCTTATCATTCTAGTTGAAATTATAAATATTCGATTCAATTGCATTTTGTTCATAATCGAAGTGCCCCAGGATCAATGGATATTCGACGTGGAGACCGAATACTAGTTTTCTTGCCATTATTTCACGGTTATGCGTTCGGAATGATGAATACGGCAATAAGTTGCGGTGCAGCTGTGTACATAATGGGAAATTTCGAGTTAGAAACGTTACTCAGTTCCGTAGAAAAATACAGAATTACGCATATACCATTGGTCCCTCCAGTTTTAGTTGGTCTTGCGAAGCATCCAATGGTGCCAAATTACGATTTCAGCAGCGTGAGAGAGATCGTTTCCGGTGCGGCACCGCTTCCGCCGGATGTAAGTTTTTCGTCCAAACTACCCAACGTAATACGTTATAACGTTATTCTATAAAACGTAATACGTTATAACGTTATACCATATAACGTAATACGTTATAACGTCATACCATAAAACATAATACGTTATTACGTTATTCTATCTAACGTAATACGTCATAAAGTTATGCTATATAACGTAATACGTTATTACGTTATACTATATAACGTAATACGTTATAGCTTTATACTATAAAACGTAATACGTTATAAAGTTATACTATATAACGTAATACGTTATAATGCTACACTACCTAACGTAATTCGTTATAACGTTATACTATATAACGGAATACGTTATAACGTTATACTATATAACGTAATACGTCATTACGTTATTCTATATACCGTAATACGTTATAACGTTATACTACCTAACGTAACACGTTATAACGTTATACTATATAACGGAATACGTTATCACGTTATACTATATAACGTAATACGTTATAACGTTATACCATATATCGTAATACGTTATAACGTTATTCTGTGGAACGTCATACGTTATAACGTTACACTATATAATGTAATCCGGTATTCTCTTAGACGTAATGAGTTATAAAGTTATACCATATGTCGTAATACGTTATAACGTTATTCTGTGGAACGTCATACGATATAACGTTACACTATATAATGTAATACGGTATAACGTTATACTATATAACGTTAAACCGTTATAACGTTATTCTATAACACGTAATACGTTACAACGTTATACCATATAACGCAATACGTTACAACGTTATACCATATAAATTAATACGTCATAACGTTATACTATATAACGTAATACGTTATAACGTTATACCATATAATGTAATACGTTATAACGTTATTCTATAAAATACAATACGTTATAACGTTATACCATATGACGTAATACGTTATAACGTTATTCTAAGTAACGTCATACGTTATAAAGTTATACTATATAAAGTAATACATTATAACGTTATGCTATATAACGTAGTACGGTATAACGTTATACTGTATAACGTAATACGTTACAACTTTACACTATAAAACGTAATATGTTATAACGTTATTCCATATAACGTTATACTATATAATGTAATACGTTATACCTTTAAACTTTAAAACGTAATACGTTATAACGTTATACCATATAACGTAATACGTTATAACGTTATAGTATATAACGTAATGGGTTATAACTTTACACTATAAAACGTAATATGTTATAACGTTATACCATATAACGTTATACTATATAACGTAATACGTTATAACGTTATGCCATATAACGTAGTACGTTATAGCGTTATTCTATGTAACGTCATACGTTATAACGTCACGCTATATAATGTAATACGCTAGTACGTTATACTATATAACGTAATACGTTATAACGTTATACTATGTAACGCCATACGTTATAACGTTACACTATATAATGTAATACGTTATAACGTTATATCATATAACGTAATACGTTATAACTTTATACTATAAAACGTAATACGTTATAAAGTTTTACTATATAACGTAATACGTTATAACTTTATACTATAAAACGTAATACGTCATAAAGTTAAAGCATATAACGTTGTAGTATATTACGTAATACGTTATAACGTTATACTATACAATGTAAAAAGTTAGAACGTTATTCTATGTAACGTCATCCGTTATAACGTTACACTATATAACGTAATACGGTATAACGTTATACCATATAACGTAATATGTTATAACGTTATACTATAAAACGCAATACGTTATAACGTTATACCATATAACGTAATACGTTATAACGTTATTCTATGTAACGTCATCCGTTATAACGTTACACTATATAACGTAATACGGTATAACGTTATACCATATAACGTAATACGTTATAACGTTATACTATATAACTTAATACGTTATAACGTTATACCATGTAACGTAATACCTTATAACGTTATTCTATGTAACGTCATCCGTTATAACGTTACACTATATAACGTAATACGGTATAACGTTATACCATATAACGTAATACGTTATAACTTTATACTATAAAACGTAATACGTTATAAAGTTTTACTATATAACGTAATACGTTATAACTTTATACTATAAAACGTAATACGTCATAAAGTTAAAGCATATAACGTTATAGTATATTACGTAATACGTTATAACGTTATACTATACAATGTAAAACGTTAGAACGTTATTCTATGTAACGTCATCCGTTATAACGTTACACTATATAACGTAATACGGTATAACGTTTTACTATATAACGTAATACGTTATAACGTTATACCATGTAACGTAATACGTTATAACGTTATTCTATGTAACGTCATACGTTATAACGTTACAGTATATAACGTAATACGGTATAATGTTATACCATATAACGTAATACGTTATAACGTTATACCATATAACGTAATACGTTATTACGTTATTCTATATATCGTAATACGTCGTAACGTTATTCTGCTGAACGTCATGTGTTATAACGTTACTCTATATAATGTAAATCGTTATAACGTTATACTATATAACGTAATACGTTATTACGTTATTCTATCTAACGTAATACGTTATAAAATTATACTTGTCGGAGATAAGATGACACCGGTGCCTTCCCTCTGAAACCTCGGGAAAATCCATAGAAACATTGTAATTAAAATCTACAGTTGTAACTAAACGATTTGCCGTCATTCTAACCAATTGTATTTGTTTAAGTCTTGTGACAATGAGCTTGGGCTCAATTCGACAATTAGTCGGCGAACGTGGCCGCGGTCAACGGGACGAACTCTCCATTTAACAAAGGCATTGAGTAATCCTATAGCTCTCCTTAAAAGAAAGATTCGTAGCGGCACTTGGCAGTAAACATTCCAACGGTTTCTGTCCCGTAGCTTGCCACACGCAGATCCTATTCTCCGGGCAGGATGTTTACCAGATGTCGACGCGTCTCCACAGTACGTGATCGGCTAGCCCGAGGACCGTCATAAACACTAATATCTAGTTACCTAAAATTCTTCAACAGATACACAGTCTTTGTCCCAGTTACGGGAAGACAGGAGAGACCTATTTTTCCACGAACGACGTCTCCCACTAGCAACCCTCCCTCAAGGGCAGCTAGCATCCTTTTCTAACTACCGATATGGAGATTGGCCAATTAGCAGCAATGTCAATTTCTCTTACATTCCGAACGTAGGATGTCCCCGACGAATCCGATGATCTCGTGTCCTTAGACACACCCCGTCTTTGTTTTCCTATGGGGTATCACCGGGGCGGGAAGTCATTCTCTCTTGCGGTCTCATCGACAAAAAGGATTAACTCCTTACGGTCAGCGAATATTAACGCAGAATCCGACTTAGATTTTTGCGAGTGCGTACGACTACCGTCCCGTTGTCCGCGGATTCGTTATTGAACCTAGGATCATTGTCATTAGTCTCTCGAGTATCTAATTACCACGGTTACATGTCCGGTTCTATGGTAATCACATTTGCACCAGTCAATGTCTTCTCTATTGCATAACGACAATGTGTAATCCAAATGAAGATTCGTGTCACGCTCCTAACTGTAATTCTAATGTAAACCCGAAATTTAATCGGGTTAAAATTAGAATTTAAGGAGCGTAACGATTGTTTGTTCGACCAATCGCGGGGAGACGTAGTCGCTAGGAGAGACGTCAACGGGAGTCGTAAATTCCCGTTACGATTATAACAATCGACACCACGACTTGATCGATCCCCTGATTTCCGTTGAGATAATAGGGGTGATTGAGTTTGTATAACACTATGATTCACAGAATAATTAATTATATATTTCCAACACTTAGATTACACTGATGAGCATAGATAGAGAGATAATCACTTATCGCACGAAGATAAGATAGATATGTACGTTAGAGCAGGGCTCTTATAATTGGATTTAATGTATTAGTGGACGTAGCACTATAAGATATTTAGCAGAGGAAATGTATGCTCGACAATACCGAGACCGACTCTCGTGTTATGCTTAGACTGCCCCGATAGGCATTAGCGTTACTACTTAGTAGTTGACTTTTCCAACGATGTAGAAGAAGCGAAGTTGAGTGACGATGCTGTGTCGGAGGAAAGCTAGTGATGGGTGTGTCTAGCGCACGGGATCATCGGATTTGTTCATGACATTTTAGGTCAGGAGGTGAGGCCAGTATACATTGCCTCGGATTGGACAAACGAAGGTTGGAGGACTAGGAAGGGCCTTAACCGCCCTCGATAGAAAGTTGCTGGTAGGAAGCATCGTACGTGAGAAAAGCTAACTTTCCCGTGTCAAGCCGTAGTAAACAATAGTCTTTGGAAACTGATTTAGAAAAGACATTTGTTGGGTCCGAAGGACCTTAGCAGGCAAGTGACTCGAGTGTATGACGGGTGCTTAAGGCTATTGAGGGTACGCCGTACGGTAGAGCGGACATCTGGTGTCCGTCTGACCCGCGGTGTGTGACCTGGGCCAGGCAGAGAGTCGCCCGGCGTAACAACGATTCTTCGATTGAATTGGTCATCGTTTTACACAACAGAGATTATATTTACGCGAATATACAAGATTTTACAAAATATTATGAATATTGAGTTTAATGAATGATAAGATTAACAAACGATAAGTTTAACTAACGATTAGATTAAAGAATAATAAGTTTAACGAATAATAAGAGTAACGAATAATATGTTTTACTAATAATAAATTTAACGAATATTGAGATTAACAATTTATAGGTTTTACGAATAATGAATTTAATTAACACTATTAACAATGTTCCTGGGTTCAAACGAATCCACGGTCAACGGGACAACTCTTTTCTATGCGTAGAATAATTTTTAAACACAAAAATACGATTGCTGAGACACTCGGTAAATTGCTCGATGTATCACTTTCCAAGGCGATCACACGAATGTATATCTGATGAAAATCTTTTTCGCTATACGAATGCATTTGTTTGTTATATGCTCGCTGGAGACATCGAGAAGGTTCCAATCGTTGTTGCTAGGCAATTTCTGTCAAAAGTTTGTTGTATACTCTTTCGAAACATCGAGAAAGATCCAAACGCCGTTACTAGGCAGTTTCTGTTTGGAGATTGATTCCTAATACGTGTGTCCCATTATATCGACATCTTTAAAGTACAATTCTATGTGATTTCTAGGGAGAACAATACAACCGATCCACACCTTCGTCAGGCAAAACGTTTATCCCGTGACCGTGGCTACGTTCGGCGACCAGTTGTTACCTCGAACCCACTTTCGCTATCACAAATATCGAACAATTACAAATGACAACAATTGCTTAATTACAGCTATGATAAAATCTAGGCTAAAGCATTAGAAGATTTTCCCAAAATTGCAAAGGGAAGGCTCTGGTTTTCGTTTCATCTCCGACATATATATATGTCGGGTTTACATTACAATTAGGGTTAGGGGCGTGAAACGAATCTTCGTTTGGATTACACGTCGTCATTATGCAATAGAGAAGACATTGGCTAGTGCAAATACAATTATCATAGAACCGGACAAGTAACCGTGGTAATTAGATACTCGAGAAACTAATGACAATCATCCTAGGTTCAATAACGAATCCGCGGTCGACGGGATGATAGATGAACGTACTCACAAAATCTAAGTCGGACGCGTAATATTCACCGGTCGTAAGGGGTTACTCTTTTTCATCGATGAGATCGCGAACGGGAATGACCTTCCCGTCCCGATGATGCCACAGAGGAAAACTATAATGGGGTGTGTCTAAGGACACGAGATCATCGGATTCGTCGAGAAAAGCCTTCGTTCAGAAAGTAAGGGAAATTGGCGTTGCTGCTAATTGGTCAATCTCCATATCGGTGGTTAGAAAAATATGTTAGCCATCCTCGAGGGAAAGTTGCTAGTGGGAGACGCCGCTCGTTGAAAAATAGGTCTCCCCTATTTTCCCGTAGTTGGGACAAAGACTGTTTGCCTGTTTGAAGGACTTTAGTTGATTAAATCTTAAGATTTATAACGGGCCCTCGAGCTAGCTGAACATGTACTGCGGAGACGCATCGACATCTGGCAATCATCTTACTCGAAGAATAGGGTCTGCGTGTGGCGAGCTACGGGACAGAGACCGTTGGAATGTTTACTGACGAGTGTTACAACTATTTCCTTTTTAAGGAGAGCTACAGAATTATTCCATGCCTTTGTTAGACAAAGCGTTCATCCCGTGACCGCGGCTACGTTCGGCGACTGACTGTCGCCTCGAGCCCAAGCTCATTATCACAACTCTCGAACAATTACAATCGGATTGAATAACTACAATTGTTCAATTACAGCTATAGTAGACTCTAGGTTACAATGTTGCGGGATTATCCAAAATTCCAAAGGCTCCGGTGTTCTTTCATCTCCGACATATATATGGAATGTTGTAATATTTTCGGAAATCAGGCGATCGATTTGTGAAAACTCAACAATCGATTGTCTAAGTCTTCTCTTTCTCCTTCTGGCTCTTAACTTGCTTTTTTCTTTGTTCAATCTTCGCTTCTCCAAGTCCTGTTTTATTTTCTATCCCAAGTCCCCGTCCTCCTCTATTCATATCGTTCGACCGACTCCCAGTAAACACAGTGAAAGTCAAACCGTCGGTTGATATTCTAAATTCTATAGAATTTACATATATATAATGTTTATTGCCTAAGAAAAATATAAATTACATATGTGTATTCACAATAAACAACGAATTTCTATTTGGAAGTTTCTTTTTTATTTATTTATTTGGATTTTACAATTTGTCCAGTAGGACATTTGGTAAAATGTTGTAGCTGTATACTAATATAACATGTGGGTGGCTACCCCCAGCGGGGTACTACCATCGTGTTTGTTGGGTTATGTCCTCTGCGAGATCGGTTGGGTGTTTCCTTTTTAATCTTCTTTTTATGCTTGATGTGTCGACCGTTTCCGCTGCCAGCCGGTTTAGGTGCGTTGCTATTCTTTCTCCGTACCTTCTTGCACTTTTGTTGATCTCCTCCTTGACCGTTGATATTCCCAGGTCTTTCCGAATGTCCTCGTTTCTAACGTACCATGGCGCGTTTACTATTGTTCTGAGTATTTTAGATTGCGATGCCTCTATTTTGATTATATGGCTCATTGCTGCTGTTCCCCATAGTGTTATTCCGTACGTCCAGATTGGTTTTATGACCATTTTATATATTTTTAGTTTGTTTTCTATGCTTAGTTTGGATTTTCGACTTGTTAGCCAGTACATTTGTCTCCTTGCCATCTGTATTTTGTCTATTGTTGCTGTAATATGCTGTTTCCATGTGAGTCGTGTATGTAAGTGGAGTCCTAGGTATTTGACTTGCCTTGTTTGTATTCTGTGTGTGCCGTTTAGTTCAATGTTTGGTGGTTTCTGTTTTCGCAGTGTGAATGTAATATGTTTGCATTTATCGGGGTTTGCTTTGATTTGTTTCGCTTGAAGCCACTTTTCTATTTTTGTGATATGTTCTTGTAGTAATGTAACTGCTGTTGCAGGGTTAGTGTGCCTGACTAGTACAGCTGTGTCATCCGCGAATGTCAGTATTTTGCTATTGTTAGTTGTTGGTATGTTGGCCGTGTATACGCTTCCTTGCGGAACTCCTGCCTTGATTTCTTTAGCTTCCGAGTGTGTCTTTTTGATTTTTACTATGAAGCTTCTGCTGCTTAGGTATGATTTGATTAGTTGATATATCTGCCCCGAGAACTGTTTCCTGATTGATTGTAGTAGGCTAGTGTGGTTTATTTTATCGAATGCTTTTTCGATGTCCATAAAGAGTGCCGTGCAGTATTGTTTTGTTTCCAGCGCCTGTAGGATTTCATTGACGAGTCTTTGCGTTTGTTTTATTATGGAGTGTTTGTTTCTGAATCCGAATTGGTGATCCGGTATTAGATGGTTCTTCTCTATTATTGGTTTTATCCGGTCGTAGATTATTTTCTCTACTATCTTAGAGAACACCGGAAGTAGTGAGATTGGTCTGTAGGACATGGTTTCGTGTGGGTCCTTGCCTGGTTTGGGTATCATTATGATTTTTGCCAGTTTCCAAGCTTTTGGAAAGTATTGTATTCTTAGTATTGCGTTTACTATTATTGTGGTTTGTCTTATCGCTTTTGGCGGAAGGTTTTTCAAGATTTTGCCGTTAATTAGGTCGATTCCTGGTGCTTTATTGTTTTTTGTTTTCTCGATTATGTTTCTGATTTCTTGTGCTGTTGCTTTGGGTATGGTGATTGTCAGTTGGTGTACTAGTAGTTAGCGCATCCGCGTCCATATGACTATTGTGGTTGCTATTGTTGATGATGTGTGGGGTGAATGTGTTGCCTAGGTGGTTGGAAAATTCTTCAGCTTGCTCTTCGTTGCTTCTTGCCCATGTGTTGTCTGCTCTTCTGATTGTTGGTACCATTTTTGTTGTCTTCTTTATTTTTTGGTGACTTTCCATAGGGAGTAATTGTTGTTTTCGTGAGCAGATAGTGACTCGATGAACTTTGTGAACTCGTTGTTGTTGTGCTCTTTTATTTTGTTCTTTATTTATTTTGTGAGTTTGTTTAGGTGTTTTTTGTTTTCTTTTGTTCTGTGTTTTTGCCATTTTGCTTTCGCTTTTCTTTTTTCTCTAATTTTTTCGAGGATGTCTAGTGGAACTGTTTTTGTTTGTCTGTTGGTTGTTTCAGGTATAGTGGTTGCCCTTGCTGCTTCTTGGATAGTTTCTGTGAGTGTTGTTACTGCTTGATCGATGTGTTCAGGTGTTTTCAGTGGGATGTTGCAGCTGATTTTGCTCTCTATTATTTCTTTGAATATTTGCCATTTGGTGGTTTTATTGCATAGCTTCTCTGTGCTGCTGTAAAGTATTGGTTTGTTTCTGTATGAAATTATTATGGGCGTATGTTCGGAGCTAAGCTCGAGGCTGGATGCTATGCTTAGTTTATTTGCGTTTAGTCCCTTTGTAACTGCAAAGTCTAGCAGGTCAGGTATTTTGCTCAGGTCTGTCGGCCAGTATGTCGGTCTTCCTGTGGATAATATATTGAGGTTATTATTTCTGATGTATTTTTCCAGGGTTCTGCCTCGAGGTGTGGTGATTCTTGATCCCCATAGCGTGTGCTTTGAGTTATAGTCTCCCGCTGCAATATACTTGTCACCTAAGTGTCGGAAGTAGTCTTCCCACATTTGCGTTATGATTTTGTGTCGCGGCGGTACGTATACTGCTGACAACTGCAGTTGGTTGCTGTTAGTCTGTACGGTAACGGTGGTTGCTTGTATATGTTCCTTACTGACCTTGCTGTGTAGGTGATGTTTAATGTCGTTTTTTATTACTACTGCCGTCCCTCCGTGTACTTTCCCTGAGGGATGCTTGGTGTCGTATATGGTGTAGTGCGGTATTTTTATGTAGCTTTTTATTGTGAGGTGTGTTTCTGAGACGAGTAGTATATCGGTGTTACTGCTGGACAGGAATGTTTTAGTTTCTAGGGCCCTTTGTTGTAGGCCGTTAGAGTTCCAGGCTGCTATTTTAAGGCTTCTTGATATAGGACACGGGTTTCCGCCGTTTGGCTATAGGCGTAGCCGTTCGTAGTTTTCTCTTCCCCACTTGCCGCACTTTCTCCGGAGCACTGTTGCACACGCCCGTTTAGCTCGGCTGCTCGGGCAGAACTGTTTGAAAGTGGTTCTGGTAAAAGTGCCGTTACGCGACGGTACGACGTAGCCATACCATATTTTGTGTTGGGTTTACATTTTTAACATTACAGTTTGTAATTTAATTTAAGCCGTTTAAAAACCGTACTTTTACACGATATTGTCTTTTCTTTCTTTTTCCGTCCTGAAAATTTGGTCGCAAAACAGGACAGATCGGTGGCCTATTTTTACTTCTTGTGGGGCTGAGTGAGCGGCGGGCGAAGGAGGGGGAGAGGTGGAGCATGTCATGAAATGGTCCTTGCGCAGTAATCGCGTACAGATATCGCCCATAGGCTCAAAGCTTAACCAATTACTGAGCAATATTAATCCGTCCTCGTCACTATCTAAGCGGTCGCCGTAGAATTCGATAACGTTCACTCGTCATTCGTATCCGGTACGCAGTAGAGTGCGCGTTGTACATGAATTTACCGAAAGTTTTAATTTTTCTATCTAGAAAATTAACTTTCTATATTAAGTTTCTATAAAAAGAGATTGATTTAACGTGGATAGAGTTTTTATACATAAAGGTTTATAAAATAAAAAGACATTCGCACGCGTAGTAGCTTTGTGTAAATAATTGTAACCTAAAAATTTGTTCAATAATAGATAGGGTAATGCAGTAACCGGACAGGAAACTATTCTTCATATAAAGGTAAGTGAACACAAATATATTTAACCTTCTTATTTTAGGTGGCTTTTCATTTTTATTACATTTTTCGTTTCTATATACATAACATGTAGAAAACCTGTAGAAATCTTGTCGTATTGAACTACATAACTTTTGTATTTTCTCCGGTAACAATTTCGTCTTAATGTTCATAACTATATTCCGAGCTATGAAAAATAAGCGATCGCTAGTTGTTTGCGCTAGTCGTTCGATTTTTGTCAAGCCGACTGGAAGTTAGGCTGTTCGCTTATGCTAATACAGTGCCAAACGGAAATATTGGCATAGTCCGGATCATCGTACAAAATTTTTTGTAAATCTGTAAAGGAAGTAATTCTCTATTTAATCCTTTTGTAAAATATAGCTTTCAACTCCAAAGTTTAAGTATGCCATGAATCATGAAGTTTAAAAATGATTATAACAAAGAAAAAACATAAAAGTACTCCTGTACAATGAGTTTTGGAAAACATTGATCGATGAACCGTTAATCTTATAAAATGGAAAATCATCCAGCAGAGTTTTCTTGTGACAGTTTTCTTTTTTAAATTTTCGTCTCGTTCGCCATTATCGCAATCGAATAAATTTTGCTCATTAGATAAATATTGGAATTCACTAGCAGAAAAAGGGCAATTTCCTGGAAATACGTGTATTTTCATCTTTTTTTGCTTAATTCAGTTAAGCAGTGTGCAATTATTTTTTACATAACAAACGATAATGCTTAGACTTGTCACGACTTCGAAATGATTCTCATTGTTTGTGCTTATGCTCGGAATAATTGTGCTTAGTAATTTCGTGGTTAATACCGTAATCTACTATATATGCATGAAAGTAGCGAGTTAATTGATTTATTAATTAAAATTTTTAAGAATAAATTATTTTTGGAGCTACGTAAGTCCTTTTCAGAGAAAGTAGGATTTACGCTAATTGGCCTCTGAATCTTCCATAGACATATGTAATAGAAATAAATAACATTTTTACTAAATAAATGTAATATCGTGATATAATGTGTTTACAAAGAGTGGACAATAGAGATGTTAATCAGACAGAAAAAGACGATTGTTGTTCAACCTGAACTATTCACGCCAAACGCACAGAAAACAGCGCAATCCACACTCTCTCGGCAACGCCACTCGCAACCTCTGCTTTTCGACTCGCACGCTGCTTTTCGACTCGCACGCTGCTTTTCGACTCGCACGCTGCTTTTCGACTCGCACGCTGCTTTTCGACTAACGCTCTGCCCGTTGCCGCATTCTATTGTCTATTGCTGGGCCCACCGCACACGTGTTCTACAGACGCTCGTAGCCAGGGTCACGTAGGTCCTTTCGACTATTTACCTATTTACCTGAAGGACCCGGTAATACATCGATGGAGCCGACAGCGCCTCGGCTCTCGCGACATTGTCTGTAGTTAGCTCGACGTTTCTTGGGCCCTTCTTCCCGATACTACATAAATAATATACAATTTTCGGGCGATATCTTCTTCCCGCGTTCTAATTATATTTTCAATTATTTTGATTTTTCTAAGTGCACTCTTACGCATCCTTGTATATGCAATCCTTCCCTTATTCCCATTCCTGTTAATATTAGTTGTTTTTCAAAGCTTTTGTTTCATTCATTTTATTGGCTATCATTTTGTATCAAATTCAAGAATTTTCGTTGCCAGAAATTTAAGGTAAATGCATTTTATGATATTTAAGGAAACTTATTCTTGTTATTATTATTATTATTAACAAGTTCCATTTATTCGTTATCTTTCCTAATCATTATTTACTGTTACGATCCGGTTTTGATCTTCGGTATTCGTAACCGTTACTTATTATTCTCGATTTCGGGCCCTAGCTTCCTCAAATTGACGCTTGAATCAAAACTGTAGTTGCTGCCACAAGAAATAGTCGTTAAACTATTTCAATTAGTTCGACTCTCGTTCGTTATTTTCGAACCAAGGCTAACGACTGAATGGAATAGATTGAAAACTTGTCGCGCCTTTCTAAAGTGCAACGCTATTTTTAATTTTCAAACTGTCATATTCTTGATATTCTAATTCGTTGATATGACTGTAGGAGTAGCATTAACTATTGTATTAATACGACTGGTAAATAAACTCCACGTTTCAGCTTAGCTGCTGTGGGTAGGAGAGTACTTGCGCGGGAAGGATTAAAGTTTTCTAGGAATAAATAAATAATTTCAATGTCTCGTAACTGGTAATTTATTCGATTTTATTTACTTATATATTTATTATCAAAATTCTGGTCTTAACTCTCTATGTAGTTTATAAAACGAGAATAATTATCGCTTTCCTAAACTATTGGCAATGCAGCCCTAGATCGCGTTCGGGTATAGGTGAGTTCGATGGATAAAACTAATTTCTGTTTGTTCTGTGGTTTCCTAATTTTAAGGTATTCCTAATTTTTTCTAATTTTTTCTTCTTCTCTTCTAATTTCGGGAAACGTTTAGTCAACGTTTTGCACGTTTCCTGCTGGTATAGCCTCTACCTCTACGATTCCTTCTTGCTTTTGGCATTTCTTTTATGTGTATTGTCGATCGCACTTCAGAAATATTGTTGTAGATGACTTTTGTAGACAATGTTTGATCGTGAAATGTATTAGACGAGATTGCTCGTTGTTGAAATTGTCGAATATATTTAAAATAATTGAATAAATATGTATGCAAACCATAATCGCTAAGACGCCCGTACAGTGTATAAGTCGCAAAGTAAGATCGCTAATAAATATTCGATAGATAACTGGTTGATAACTCTAGATAATTAAATTCTTTTCGGTTGCGTCCGTTTATTTATGCTGATCGGGAGAGAACCGGAAAATCGAATTCTTCTACGTTTGACGGTTGCACGAAGCGGCGACATTGTTTTGCCCGGATATTATTTGTTCTTACATTACTTGGAACCTAACGGTCTTGATACTCCGAGGCAAAACAACAACATCATTTAAATTGTGTTCTGACTCATGTGCCGCTACATCACCCCCTACCAGTGATAACGTTTTTATTAAGTTAAACTTTTGAAATATTTACAGAGTTTCTATTTGTCATCGTTATTTTCTTCTTTTTTTTAATTATCGATACACTCGATCCGACAATTTACGACGTCTAACCGAAACCTGCCGGGAACTGATCGGTAAAGCGGACCCTACGTCCGGACCGCGCAACATACCTATTCCTGGAGTTTTCTTCCGCGATTCGATCGCTGCTTGCGCTGTTTTCGTCGTTCGCGTTCGCCTGATCTACCGGAATTAGTATGTCAAGAGATACGGCGATTTTTCCTTATACTACAAACGCCGGTTTTAGACGGTCTGTGGAAACCGTTACGTCGCGATTATTAATTTCGGCGGTGTAATTTTTTCGCCTCTTTTTATGACTTCAAACGTTCCGTCATACGGCGGCTGGAAAGGGCCCCCTATCGCGTCATGACATAAGAAAACATACGGTTTCTAATTCTAAGAAAACGAAAATTTTCTTTTCGCCATGATGCGTGACCGGATGCGGCCTGACCTTCCCCATCCCTTCTTTAAGCCGGTTCGCGTACTCCGAGTTGGCCTGCTGCTCGGTTGCTATGAAAAATTTCGCCGGCAATCGTATGCCGGTGCCGTAAATCATTTCGGCTGCCGTTGTGTTTAAGTCCTCTTTTATCGCGGTTCGAATGCTTAATAATATAATGGGTAAAATGTCGATCCAGTTGCTCGTGTCGAGACACTTTATCGCCGCTTTCAATTGTCTGTGTAGGCGCTCTACCATCCGAGCTATCCAAGTGGAAAGGAGAGCCGAAGCAACGGTTGGCGCTTCCATATCGACGATGGGAGTGGCTTCGGGCCAACGCGAGAAACGATCGATACACTTTGGACAATATCGATAACCTTGTGAATATGGCATGACGATAATGTCTAGTGTATGTGTTGGAACCGGCCTTCTAACGTTTTGAACGTTCCGACATGCTATGATACGTGCCTGGTGACTTTGCAACGTTGACATGGTATACACTGTCGCGTCCAAGTTCGACAATCTTTATTAATGGACGGCCAGACGAAACGTGTTGTCACCAATTTTTGCGTAGCGCGTATTCCCGGATGGGAAAGTCTATGTAACGACTGAAATACGGCGCGACTTAACGGTTCCGGTACGTACGGTCGCGAGGTTTCGTTCGTGAGATCGCAATAAATTCCGACATCCTGATCGGGAAATCGTATTTTTGTCAATTGCAGCGCGCTAGAGCCGGACTCAGTGATTTCGCGTAGCTCGGTATCGTCTTCTTGCGCTGCGGCTAACGTTTGATGATGGACGGATTTCCCGATCGCTTCTATTCGTGGTAGAGTATCGGCTACGTTATTGTCTACCCCTTTAATGTGTCGGATATCGGTCGTAAATTGTCCTACGTAGTCTAAGTGTCCAAACTGTCTCGGCGAACACTTGTCGGGATTTTGATCAAACGCGTATACGTTTATATACGCGTATACGTACGCGTAGGGGTTTGTGATCAGTATAAATCGCGAAATCTCTCCCTTCGACAGCGTGCCTGAATCGTTTCACCGCGGTGTACATCGCGAGTAATTCTCGATCGTATGCGTTCTACTTTCGTTGCGCGGGGGATAGCGATTTCGTCATGAAACCTAGGGGCTGCCAAGTATCGTTGACGCGCTGTTGAAGTACCGCTCCTATGGCGTAATCGGAAGCGTCGACCTTCTCCTTGCTGGTAAAGGGATCGATATTCCTGGTCTGTAAGGTTGCTCTGTTGGCGAGAGCAGCCACCTCCGTATTGTCACTCAGAGCGGCTCTTAACTTGACCGCCACCTCGTTCACCGCCACCGACCTGTCGAATTCAATGAATATATGGCCGGCTCTCGTTTTACGCACCCCCATAGGTCCTTCCAAGGTGCTCCTAGCTGCCATTATTTTCCTATAAACTTGAAGCCATTCACAGCCTTCTTCAACTTTATCTAGAATGGCTTCCTTCCATCTCCTATTCCTTGGTACGCCTCTCTCTTCGATAACAACCTGCCGGTTGTTACCCGGACGCACCATAGGGATAGCTTGATCTAAGGGAGCCCTCCTCTCCCTTTTCCTTCTTTCTATCCTCATCCAACCTTCAAAATCCTCACTATAATCCTGTTCACTCCTTACCTTCCTGATTTTCCTCCCACACGCCTCGGCGTATGTGGCCTCTCCTCTTCGGGGCCTCTTAAGTTCCACTACTCTCATTGTTTCAGCCGGCGATACCACTTTCCTTTTAGGCTATCCGCCTTTAGTCATCATCGCTTCTTTCATTCTTTCTGTCCTCTCTACCCTTCTTTCTATCTCAATAGGCTCTCTTCTTCTCTTTCTCCTTCTAGCCTTCTGCTCTCCACATTGTTCCAAGGAAGACAGGATGCCTTTAATCAAATTTCCTATCTCCCTAATCCCCTCATCCTTATCTTTATCCAACTGAAATTTTTTGACTGAAACATTTAACATCTGCGCTGCACCCGCCAAGGCTTGTATGAACCCTTTCAGCTCAGCCCTGGAGATCATGTCGACCCGACTTTATTCCTTCATAATAGGAACTTACACCGAGCCGACCGTACATACTCTTAAACGATGCCGCATCGACGAGGCGAACCACCACATATGTTCGTCGCGACCCGCTAGCGCATGCGTCCTAACGTTACCCATCACGTAAATGGTGTCAGTTCTACACACGTGCGCGTCTTAATAGTAAATTTATTACGCGTATTACCGCTTCACAAAATAACGTCATCGCGAGTGTTATAATAACTCCGCTATAATTAAAGAAACGAATCTTGCTCGCATGGCCGCCCGAACCTGCAATATCTACGGCGGATAGTGAAGCGTTCCCAGAAAGTGCACGTGCGTGTTAGTATTTAGTGAATATTAATTAATTGATTATTTCTACAAA
Organism: Bombus huntii; assembly: GCF_024542735.1. Lineage (NCBI taxonomy): Eukaryota > Metazoa > Arthropoda > Insecta > Hymenoptera > Apidae > Bombus > Bombus huntii. The sequence goes on along the minus strand of NW_026099316.1, from coordinate 266,082 downwards.
GCTCATTATCGCTTATACATTTCCCGCAACGCGTGAATATCTTTCATTACACGTTCCTCAGTGTGCTGTTTGTTCATAATGACAAGGTGAAATACGACAGCAAAGTCGAACGCTACCGCTAATATCGCTATATACGCTAATATCGTCGCGTCAGTTATGGCGCGTTTCGACTCGCGGAATCTCTTTTCATATTTAGCCATCAGATATATCGCGATGAAATAAGGGAATACAGAGGTTAGGACAATTATCTAGTTTACTATTCGATGGAATTTTACTGCAAGTAATTTTTGAGTTACTTGTTTCTTGTTACTTGTTGTTGTTTATTTGTTTCGCTCTTCGTTAATATTCCAAATTCTCTTTTGTCATCGCTTTTTTAGCACTAACAATAAGCGTTGAGAGTAATCTTGATATGAACAGGATGATCAGAATTTTTACACGAAACGCAACAAGGTTGATTTGTGTTATCCTTACTTTCTTCGATACAGAAATCTGGATAAATACTTGCATCTGGATCGTAATTCATCTTTGAATTTAACGCTGCGACAGTCCGTTGCAATTAGAAGCAACATGACCTAAACGTTAGCAGGTCTTACATTGCATTTCGTTTGTCACATCTAATTTTTGGTGAAAAGTGAAGGCAAAATACTGAAAATCAACCGAAGATCAGAAATTAAAGAAAATTTCAGGCTGGCTTTTGACACTAATCTCACCAGGCCCGGTCAAATAACTGGTTTTAAAAGTTGAGAAATCAATTAATCGGAGAATATAAAAATTCACGTAAAGCTAAATGAACAAAAGATAAAACGATAAATGTACAATTTTAAATTAGATATTTAAACCAGTCATTTGACTAGGGGTGGTGAGGTTAGTGTTAATTAAATAGTTTAGTAGTCGTTGAGCGACATTTTGAATATTCATTCGTATAATAATTAGCAAAATAACTTTTCTTCGTTGATTCCTCCACCATAATTAATTTCCATTATTTATATCCTTCATTACACATTTCTTAATTCCCCGTTCATTCAGGATATTTCTAAGAATAAAAATCATTAGATCGGTCAAAACTTCAGGTACTACGTCGTGATAATAAAAATGATATAGAGAAAATATCAATGGACTTCAAACTTTCAACCGTGAAAAAATTATTCTCTTACTACATTTTGGACTTAAAAATAAATATCGTTTCTCTTTTATTATTTTTATATTAGTATTAAAAGCGAATACGCACTCAAAAGGCGCTTAAGACTTCATCTGCATACTGGGTCATTGCGAAACAGTAATTTTAAGTAATTTTTCACTTTCTTCATGCTGTTGCTTCAATCTTGCTTTGTTTAACGAAATTAAGATTATAAAGTAAGGTAACTAAAGTAATAAGTTAGACAAATGTGTCTGTGATGTTGCCAGTAGGGCTACGAATTATTGTACGATATTTGTAAATATCGACGTAGAGAAAGAATTGTGCTGCGCAATTCGAAAGATTCCTGCTGCGTAATTCGAAAGAAAGTGCTTCGTAGAATAGGAATGTTTTTGTTGATGTATACATTTCTTTGTCTAGATCGTTAACTGCGAAGCTGCTTGTGCCATCGGCTCATGCTCCCCCCCCTCTTTCCCCCTCCATCACACTTTGTAAGTTACTCGGCGAAACTGACGTACAAGGAGTCATTTAGTCGTCTTATTTCGTACCGATAACATGGATCGTGTTGCGTCAGGTTTGCAACATATTGTAACGTATTGGCGGCGTCGGTCTTTTATTACTCTAATAATTTAATCCAATTAAATAATCACACGCGAAAATAATAAAATTTTATCACATAATTTTGTACGCGACGTTAGAGTTCTTGTTCGCCGATTATAATTTTAACGCTCACGGTAATGTGATCCTATTTCATATTCTTTTGAATATTCTTTTTCGGTATTAGAGTCAGTGCATCTCTCAAGAGGACAAAGCTTCTGCAGGAGCTCAAGAATGTAAGTAGTTTTACATATTGTATTTCAGTTTGTTCCTTTATACAATAAATTTATTATACAATAAAAATGATTGATAATTTAGAAAACTGTAAATGCCCTCTTTAATTGAAATAAAGTCTTAAAATCTTAACATTAAAGTACAATAAAACTGGCTGATACGCATCAAAAATCACTGAATATGTTGTTCTCAAACTTTTATATTAGAGTTCCAATTTACATATTTATTAGAGTTTAGTCTTTATTGTTGCTAAAGTTTCACGTTTGTTATTATGTGTTACCGATTTTAATATCTTATGTTTTGTTATAGACATATCACTACTTCAACTTCGTCATCTTCTTCAGGAGTGTTCTAACAGTGGCACAAAAGCCAAGTATGTAAGTATTTTTACATACTTACTTTCAGTTATGTCTATTCTGTATATTTTTCTTTGATCACTATCAATGAAGAAATTTGACTGAAAATTTAGGAGGATAGCATTTTCTGAGGTTATTTTTTCGTTAAAATAAAATAAGAGTTAAAGTCTTAATACCGAATTATAAAACAAATGACTAACATACTACAGATTATTTTAGATTTTACACATTCATATTAGTGTCTCAGTTTTTATACTTATCAAATTTTATTAGAATTTCAATCTTTATTATTGCTAAAGTTACTAAAGTTAATAAACCTTCATTTTTCATTATCTCCAACTTTTCAAATAGTCAGCGATCACTCATCCTGTTTTGTTTCGTAACAGATTTTTCGCAGTTTGCATTTCTACTATTAGCCTTTCGACGGTTCCTGTCTGATGTTAGTCTCCCGGATGAAATTCGCTGGGATAGCACAGCATCCACGGTAACGTTCTCTGTTTGTCTGCTTCGAACGGTGAGTCGCATGCATTTCTGTTCTTCTGGTCACTCAATTATGCCGTAGGATAAAAGACCCGAATCGGCACGGGTGACTGGTTGTATTACGTAGAATTCTTTGCGAGCATAGTGAACGCGGGTATCTTTTATACCCGTGAGTAGTAACGCTCTTTTTTTCAAATTTATTAGTTTAGGATAGGTCTTCTTGCACAGCGCGATGATAATAATTAGTTTTTTAATAATTAAGTTAAACATATACACTTGAGAATATATTCGCGTTATTTATAAATATGCATGTTAATATTCCGTATGAATATTTGCAAATGGCAAATATCTACACGAGTATACTTGATCTTTAGCAATGAATTAATCGTGACAATATTAACCCCTTAACCTACAACTACGGGCATAGCCCGTAGTACGATGATCGAACCAAACGTAAATATTACGGGCATAGCCCGTAGTACGATGATCGGACCAAACGTAAATATTACGGGCATTCTCAAACATAAATCGTAGGTTAAGGGAATAAGTCGCGTTCGTTTATTTCACTTCTCCTAGAATTTAAAATATCAGTTAATCAAAGCAATAATTTTGAACACTGCTTCTGCATTTTCGATTATGTGCTTTGATAAAGAGATTATCTGAGATTATTTCTTTCTTAGTAATATATTTAGAGTCAGTTATTCCATTTGATCGAGTCTCAGTCTTTTTCGCTACCTTCTTTGCAATATTAAAATTTCGTTCTGGTTTATTAAATTAATACAGCAGTGTTACTTAGTTACTATTAAATTAATAAAGTAGAGTTAATCAGAATCGAAGTAGTAAAATACAAAATGAAAGAGCGTTAGTCCGTTAAATAAAAATTACACAAACTAATCATCTTCTCAGATCAGGATTTTCAAGTTTAATCAGTGGAGGTGGACCTGTGGTCGGGTAGACGCGTTTTCGGGTGACCAATCTATTTCAGAGAATTTCGTTCGAATAATCGTCGGTAAAACTAGCGCGAATGAAACATGTCATCGTCTCTGCCTTTGCCCGTCGATTTTTTCGAATTTCGCGATCGTGATCGCGAGTGGTTTTCGAAACGAACGTTAATATTGCTCGAGCATGCACGTGCGAACAGACAGCGATCGCTATATGATCGTTGTTCATCCATGAGTACTTGGATCAGCTTCCGCGATTTATCTTTTTATTTCACCTTTGTACTTTATTTTTTGGTTTGCTATTTAGAAAGTCTCGAGCTTAGATGTAAGTTTCAGCGGGCATTGCGCCCGAAGGAAGAAGAGGCTATGAGCCGAAGAGACCCGGCAAACTGCCATAGAAGAGGACAACTATCAATGACTCCTCATCCTCTGGATCATCCAGGGCATGGGAAGTCATACTTGTTACTACTTTGTCACTATGCTCGCTTTTAGTATTTGTAGTAGTAGTAGTAGTAGTAGTAGTAGTAGTTCTTTTTTTGGCCGATGAAAGGGAAGGACGTAACGGGCTAGAACACAAACTAACCAGACGAGAATGGGTGGAGACAGCTCGGGGAAACGCCAGTTACTTGAGCGATCACCCCAGTTCAAGTACATAATAGTTATATCGACAGTGAAACTATGTCGTTACCGTAATTTTAAAAAAGTTATTCTGTTTTAAGGCGTGACGGAATATTAATTAGAGTAACCGTACGTAATTACTTTCATTGCTGTAACATTATAATGTAATGGGGAAACCCGATATGTGGAAAAAGAGCGTCCAATATCGCTTTTTTAAAGCATTGTCCGCTTTTAATGGAAATAAAATAATCGTTCTTTTCGGTGTCATTTTATTCTATATTAAAAATGAAGTTTGTGTAGCATCGGTTTTATAGCATACTCATAAATATCGCGATTCTATAAACGAAAAGAAATTCTAACTAACTTTGAATATCTCAAAATGATATTGCAGATAACTATTCGATTGTTGAAAGAAATCATTCTGAATGGCAAGATCGTGGCTTGAAAGTTAACATCTTGTCTTTGAACGTGCGTGTCATAAAACGACCTACGAAAATTCTCACAATTTTTGTTCCTCCCGGCGAAACAGTATTGACGTAAAAGAAATTTATCGTGGTTTACGTTTCATTTTAAACGTTAGGATAATAGTGCAAGGATAATAATATAGTAATCTAAAAACGGAAAGCTGATACCTGGTCGAAACAAAATTGTTTCTCAAAAATAGGATCTACTTATGACACGATGTATTTTGCATGAATTGGGACATAAAGGTCAATAACTGGGTCATTACATAATTTTAATGAGAAAAAGCGTCAGGTTTCAAAGCGAGCGTCTTTATGACTTTCGGTCTATAAAACTAAGCAAATCGCGAGAAGTCGCAGCTGCTTTTAGATTCTATAATTGCAGAAATGTATATTATATTGCATGTAGAAAGAAAAGATTCTTTTTAACATATTCCAAAAAAGTTACGTACCAGCATTCAAAGTATCACAAATTGCACCTGTTATCTAAATAATTAGTCGATTATTTTAATGTGACATTTTCAGTATTTCAAACAACTTGGAACATGATCATTTTGGCGGAAGAGAAGAATGATTATTAAAATTTAAATAAGATCAAATGGAGGAAAACTTATCATTCGTACGCATTACAATGTACACTTTACAAAATAATTTTCTTTCTCATTTTTGTCCTAATTTTCTAAATGACGTCTAGGATTTCGTGTATTTAAGCATTCAGTGTTTCTTAATTTTTTACATATGACACATACAGCATGAAGGGTGGGCGCAATCTGGATAGGGTTCAGCATACAGTGCTTGTGACGTTACTAGATTCTGCTGAGTCTTTTCATACACATGCAGCATATCTACATACTTGCTCAGTAAATGAAAATTCCACTTTCATAGTAAAATGTTTTAGCAATGTCGATCGTTATTTACAGTTTTTACTATGTCTCTTGCCAACACGCGCTACAAGTAACCCAAGGTGATAAAAATATACGGACTTCGGCGACCTGCCGATTCCAACGTTCCATCGATATAAACAGAAACCTATTTCTTCTACTTCGGACACTTATTACGACGTAAAATTTGTTGCCTACATTTTTATTTACCCTCGAACTACCTTGTATTAGGTGTCGTTGAAATCGTCCCAACACGCTCTGATATATTAGACATAAAAAAAAGTAGGGCAAATAATTAGCAAAAATGCAGACGACCTTAAAATCTTTGAAATCTTTTCACCCACGAAAGATTGTTACTACCACATTATGGCATCCTCCACGCTGTACATCTTTTGTACAGTATATACAGGGTGGTTGGTAACTTGGTGGTACAAGCGGAAGGGGGTGATTCTACGCGAAAAAGAAGTCGAAAATACAGAATAATCGTAATTGTATCGTTGGCGTCTGTTAGTCCAAATATCCGGTACATTCTATTAAAGTTATTTATTTAGAACAAATTGTACATATATGACGATAGTGTCGTTTGCAAACAAACTTTTTCCAACTGTTATTTTCTCTTTTATTTACATATGTAACATCTAGTGTATACATCGTGTAATATAATTTTGTATCAACGCGTCCCTAAATTTTGGAATGTAGACCATAAGCATCCACTGCCGATATGCCCAGCATGTTTCAGAAACCTTATTGCCTAATTATTATAATTTCGAACAAGAATAAAGCTGTCATAGCGTAATTTTATATTTATTTATCTTTCTATTCGACTTTGCTGTCAGTCAAGGTTTCGAAATATTTCCCTTCTATGATTGATTTCCATCGTTAACTTGTGTCTTAACATTACTGGATAAAAAAGAACCAAAGACTTTATATGTAAATATTTCGATAGTCTTTTGTCAAAGGTATAATGCTAAGAGAACGCAAACAAGCATATGCGTAACAATGTTGTTAGATACTTTCAAAGCAAGTTAAAGTCAGTAAAGTTGAAAAAAAAAAGGAGTAAGGACAAAAACCTGAAGATCGCAGCAAGGTTAAGCAATAGCATCCAGTTCTAAGTCCTTTCTCTTTACTTTTGTTGCTTCGTTTGATAGTTTTAACGACAGACACTCTTTTAACAAATTACTTGAATCGCTTCTTATTTTTTATTTCTGCAAACAGTTTATGTTAGCTATGCTCATAAAAAATACTAATAATTAATAATTTTAATAGGGGGAGAAAAGTTATTCCACTGAAATATAAAGTTCAATTTACCAATAAGCATTGAATGTTTTTAACTTTGCACTTATATTAATTTAAGACAACTATAGAATGTTATTAATTAAATAAATTTAAATAAATGCAATAAGTATCAATCTTACATGATATACTAAGATTCAAATATTTCCCTTCGTGTTAGAATTTGATTAAGTAGAAAGTTGTATTTTCTAATTTTATTAGATGATCTTTGAATTCTGTTTGTGAGCCGCTTAAACGTAAAATCCATGCTTTTGTGCTCAGAGGCACAGATAAATTAAGGTAAGAACTACTTTTCATAAATTATAATAAACGCATAGTACGTTTAATTATCATAAATACAAGATATGGTATAGTAAAAATCAGTAATTACATAGAGATTATTTCTCAGTAGCTGTAAATTGCTAAAAAGAGAAGACGATCACCTACAGGCGATGCTAGTACTGAAATGTTGAGGTTATTCGGTGTGTAAACAGAGAAAACACGTGGATAAATTGTAAGGTAGAAAATATATTTAAATAGAAGTGTAATAAGTAAAAATACAATTTGAGCTGGTCCAGATCCGCACGCTAGCTGTGTTACCTAATAACTGAAAAACCCCGAAGCCAACGTCGCCTGTCTACTGTTTATGGCCTGACTTCGTCGCTGTCTTTTGTCTACGCGCTGTCGATGGCTTCAGTGCTTGAGAAAACTAAAAAAGACCAGATGTAGAGTTTTCTTAGAAGTGGTAACCACTTCAACACCCTCCCTAAAACTCTACATCCCTACAAACAATTATCTCAAATTTACAAATTATCTCTTAATATTTTCTAACTCTTGTCGTAAATATCTGAAAATTAATTTGTCAATGCCTTCTCAAGTACATTTGCCAGCCGCCTTTCTCTTTTCCATACAAATTAATTTATTACACAAAAAAAAAACTAGAAGACTAAACAGATCATGTAGAGTTTTTCCTCTTTTTTTTTTGAGAAGTAATAATCACTTCGACACCCTCCCTAAAAACTCTACATGTTTACAAGCAATTACCTATTAATATCTTTTTTACTTTTGAAACCTAACTTTTTCCTTAAATATTCAAATCTCGGTTTTGGCAACGCCTTTGTACATATATCTGCCAATTGCTCTTCGCTTGTTACATACGTTATATCAATTTCGCCTCTATTGTATAAATCTCGCAAGAAATGATATCTTACGTCAATATGCTTACTTCTTTGATGGAATTCTGGATTCTTAATTAATTTCACGGCACTGGTATTGTCTACACATAGCATATACTTAAGGATCTCTAATTTACATTCAAGAAATATTTTCTTTAACCACATAATTTCTTTCGCTCCTGAGGCTGCACTGACATATTCAGCTTCGGTCGTAGATAGAGCTATACATTGTTGTCGCTTACATTGCCATGTGATGGCCGCATTCGCATACTTACATACAACGCCTGATGTCGACTTTCTTGTTTCTTTGTCGCCTGCATAGTCAGCGTCGCTAAAGGTTTCGAGACTGCCTGCTTTTGTATATAAGAGTCCCATGTCTGCGGTCCCTTTTATGTAGCGCAAAATTCGTTTGACTAATTTCCATTGATACTGGTTTGGATTCTCTAAGTGTCTCGCCGCTATATTTATTGCAAAACTAATATCTGGCCTACTTACGGTTTGTAAAAACATTAAGTTCCCTACGGCTTCTCTGTATGGTGCGTTACAATCATTATCGCCTATGTTACTTTCGTTCCAATTAGTCTCGATAGGTGTAGAAACACTGTTTGCCTCATTCATATTAAATTTTTGCAATATGTTTTCGATATACCTACTCTGATGAATGAATATTGAACCATCTTCTAATCTATTAATTTCAAGTCCAAGAAAACTCTTTACTTCTTTCGAACTCGTAATTTTGAATTCTTTATTTAAATCATCGAAGAATTTATCAATTAAAGATTCGTCTGAAGCTGCTACCACTCCATCGTCTACGTATATGGTCATCGACATTAATTTGTCGTCTTCTGTATAAATATAAAAACAAGGATCTGCGTTACTCTGATAAAATTTTAAGTTCGAGATAAATTTTGTGAAACGTTCCGTCCAACATCTTGGAGACTGCTTTAAGCCATATAGGCTTTTTAGCAATTTACAAACCCGATTTGTACCATCATCATAACCTTTAGGTTGTTTCATATGAATATCTTCTTCCAGACTTCCATATAAGAATGCGGTTTTAATGTCGAACTGTCCGAGGTGTAAATTATTTTTGGCTGCAATACTAAGCATTAATCTAATTGTGTCAAACCGAGCAACGGGACTATATGTTTCCTTATAATCTATGCCTTCTTTCTGTGAACACCCTTTTATTACAAGTCGCGCTTTGTATCGTTCCGAGTTGTCCGGATTTAGCTTTATCGTTAAAACCCACCTATTGCTAAGTACCTTCTGATCTTTAGGTTTTTCTACAAGTATCCACGTCTTATTTTCATGGTGCGATTTCATTTCATCATTCATAGCTGTTTCCCATAACTCTTTCTTTTCGGATCTCATCGCTTCGTTAAAATCCACCGGTAATTTTTCCGCTACGTACGTTACTGGGTTACCATAAAAATCGGTTCGTTTGATCTTATCTCTATCTCTCAATTGTCTCACATTGTCGCTAGTTCCATGAGGTTGTTTTTCATGTTCACTCTCTGCACTTTCATACGTACATGCTCTATCGCTCTGCGCACTCACATCTTCGCGCTCGACAATTTTCGGTAAACTTAATTTTACGAATTTCGCATTTTCTAGTTCAGGCTTAAATATTACGTCACGGCTTAATATTACATTTTTTACTGTTGGCACGTACACTCGATACCCTCGTCCGTCATCTAAATAGCCTACCAAATATCCCTTGTTAGCCTTTTTGTCACGTTTTGTCCCTTTCTCCGCAGGTATGTGAGCAAAGCACTCAGTACCGAAAACCCTAAACTTTTCTAAATTCGGCGGTTTCCCGTACCACAGTTCATATGGTGTTTTCTTATCTTGTCTTGTCGGCCCCGTCTTATTTATGACATGTACTGCTGTGTTCATGGCTTCGGTCCATAAGAACAGCGGTAGATTTGGTTTCGAATATAGCATCGACCGACCTGCCTCTACTATTGTTCTATTTTCCCTTTCTGCGACACCATTCTGTTCAGGCGTGTATGGGACGTTAATCGTGTGCCTAATTCCCTGACTTCTTAGAAATTCCTTGACTTCTTTATTTTGGAATTCTTTCCCTCCATCACTATGAATTTCTTTAATTTTATCCTTAAATTGATTTTCAACTTCTAGGCAAAAGGTTTTTAGTTTTTCAGTTACTTCTGACTTACGTCGGAAGAAGTAAATCTTTGTGAATTTTGAAAAATCGTCTTTAAATGTCAGAAAATACAGTTTCTTGCCTAATGACTCGACTTCCATAGGTCCACATACATCCGTATAAATAATTTCGCGAGGTTTAGTCGCCCGCTTGATTTTCTCGTGAAAACTCGATCTATGCTGTTTCCCGTACGCGCAACCTTCACAGAAAAAGTTATTATCCTCTACAACTTTCATATTTGAATTCTTTAAGAATTCTTTAACATGTCTGATGTTCTGATGACATAGCCGTTCGTGCCATAACTGCAATGTGTCCGCGTTTGACTCCGCTCTATTGCTAAAATTACAAACTGACGGTATGATAACTCGCATATCTACTTTATACAAATTTCCGATAACAGAACCTCTTGCTATTATTTTCTGATTTTGTAAAAATATGCAATTGGTCCCTTCCTTTGAAATACAAAAATCTATGCCCCTTCTTGCGACAGATCTAATCGAAAACAGATTTCTTTTCATACCTGGTACGTTTAGAACATCGTTCATTGTACATATTACCCATTTGCCGTCCACAAAAGTCTCTACTCTGATTTTTCCTTTGCCGCACGCATCCATGAACGTACCATAGCCGATCTCTATCTTCACCGTGTTATCGAATTCTTCGAAAACGCTGAACCATTCCCGTCGTCCTGTCATGTGATCCGTAGCTCCTGAGTCGATTATCCAAACATCAGGGTTTGCCGTTTGTATCGCTGAGGTACTTCCTAATAGACCAATTCCGCTGTGATCCCGATTTTGGTTTCTAGGTTCCTGGTTGTCTCTACTGTTGCTTCTTTTGTTATTTTTAAAACAGTTTTTGCTGGTGTGGCCTTTCCTTTTGCATATAAAGCATCTAAAGCAATCCTTCTTTAGATGGCCAACTTTTCCACAGTTAAAGCAACTTGGTCCTTGTTTCTCGTATTCACGTTTACTTGACTGCTTCTGCTGTTCCCTTTTATAATTATTACCTTTTGTTACCAGTGCCACCGATGTTTCCTGGTCGTCTTTCTTCCATCTAATTTCTTCCGTCATCAGCCTGGTACTAAGCCTGTCTAAGGTCTTCTTTTCTTCTTCCACGGAATCCCACGCACTGTGAAAATGATCGAATTTGTTTGGTAACACCGATAAAATGCGTGTTATCAGCATTTTCTCGCCAATTTCACTCCCAAGGGCTTTCATCTTCGCCGCTATGAGTTCCAACTTTGATAGGTTGTAAGAGACATTTTCAGATTCTTCCCATTTAAAATCGAAGAACTGCTTCTGGACCATATTTAAATTCTCATCCGACTTCATGTCATATACTGTATTCAGCTTTTTCCACATTTCATGTGCTGTCGTGCAACATAAAAGAAGATCCAACGGTTTCTTTCCTACTGAGGTCACGATTAATTTTCTCGCTAATCGATCTGCTTTCAAAAATCTTCCACGAGCGATTTCTTTCTCCGCGCTGTTACCTGGATGACACAAATTCCCTTCACACACGTTGATCAGGTCGTCATCTTCCTCCAAAAGTGTACGCATAACAAAACGCCACTGGAGCCAATTTTCTTCGCCGCGTAACATCTCGACCTTCGCACTTGCTGATTCCATTTTAGCACTATCCCTTATTTTACTAAGCACAACACTTTAACAATTTATTCATTTCACGTTGCTACCTTGCAATTTACAGCCCTGGGCCCATAACCTGTTGAGGTTATTCGATGTGTAAACAGAGAAAACACGTGGATAAATTGTAAGGTAGAAAATATATTTAAATAGAAGTGTAATAAGTAAAAATACAATTTGAGCTGGTCCAGATCCGCACGCTAGCTGTGTTACCTAATAACTGAAAAACCCCGAAGCCAACGTCGCCTGTCTACTGTTTATGGCCTGACTTCGTCGCTGTCTTTTGTCTACGCGCTGTCGATGGCTTCAGTGCTTGAGAAAACTAAAAAAGACCAGATGTAGAGTTTTCTTAGAAGTGGTAACCACTTCTTCAATTTCCACTTCAATTTCCAAATTTCAGTTTCCTAGCGGGATGGGTAAGTGAGAGTGAAATTTCGCTTGCAAAATTCCACTCGAACAGATAGACGGAAAAGTAATCTAAATAAAAAGCACGAATAAAAAAAGTTTGAGGGAAATCAGATGCGGTCGCGTAAAATTGATCACCGTGAAAAGTTTTGCGGAGTGTATTTGATGACAGTTAATTCCCGACACTATTTTCGTTCGAGGACTATCGAAGGTCGATCGTTTCCACAGATTCCTTCCGTCGTAAACCTCGTTCTTCCTTCTATCACTTTTCAAGGCATAAGGATCGAGAACGGGGTTTGCTGCCATTTCAAGCGCGCCCCTCATTACTCGTTCTCGTAAGTTCAACATTCGTTGAGCGCTTTGCTTCGCGGATGGCGAATCTTCTCAGCTTCTCCTGGTAGATTGTCTTCGTCTTCTTTCGTTTCCAATGGCAGCATCCGCCTTGGATGAACGATGCTGCTTCCTTGGAATCTCCACTATGTCGCCTATCCGCGTATTCCATTAGACCGACCTCAGTCAGAACTTTCTTTGTAAACATGGAACAATTTAAGCTATATCGAGCATGTATCACGCGTTATGTCGTCTGTCTTTGTCTTCCGCCACTATACTCATCGTAATTTTTATTCCAATATGGCTTATCGCGTAAAAGTTTGTTATCACAAACAAGTTGCTTGGTCGAAAACTCGAAACATCAGCAACTATGGTGGAGCTATCGAAAAGCTAGCTTCCTGTTGCCATGACCAAGAAATATGTTGTCAAGATCGTCATTCTGAACAACTTTTTCTTATACATATAATAGGCTCCGTTTTAGTTTTAGAGTTGTACACAAACGTATGTTTGATAGTGTATATGAATTTTCTTTTTATATTTTCTATAAAATTGTACATTAACATAACATAATACATTAATCGTACATTAGATATAACAAATCTACTGATTAAATACTTATTCGTGTAGCTTAGTATTTTTCCTTCTTTTTTAATGTTACTGGATTATAATCGCCTATTTAACTAACCTGGAATTCCTTGGAATTCAGAGATTGTAATTTTTGTTACTTTTTCCAATGTTTATAATGTATGATACTGTAATATTGTAAGGTAGTTTGAACTAGAGATCGGTTGAAAATAGAAAAAAACCGTATACGTCGACTTCCTGTGGTTCGTTTACATTTAAGAGTGCCAACGTGACTAAAGTCACCTAGTTCTTACATAGGTGTGAGGAAAACAATAGACAACGTTAGACGAGAAGCACGGTTTCGTTTTTCAAGGCGTCGAAGAGTAGAGTTGATAGGGGGGGGGGGGGGGTAAGATTAATTCGTACAAAAAAAGGCATGTTTTTGTGAATTTTTTCTGACGATACAGTTAAAATTTCTTTTTTAAAACCAATGGTGCATTAAAGTATGACATTCGAAGAATATTGTATAAAATTTTCACGGAGAAATATTAAAAAATACGGCAATGGCAGCAGTTATTCGGACGTGTCTCGGAAAAAAGTATAATTGCAGTGCCCCTCAGAACTTGGTGCTGTATCATCAGAAATCAAAAAGTTGAAGTTCATTCGTTAGCTAACAGCCTTCCCCAGGTAACGCTGCGAAGGTTTCTTTCGATATTTTAATTGTTAACTTTTTCGGAACACTTTGAAGGGAAAAACGCGATTTTGTGCGAAAATTTTCGGCTAATTTGTTATTTTAAAATAAAAATAATTAACGAATTTGAAAATCTTCTGTAGCGTTTCCTGGAAAATTATGTGCAGAAATAGTCTTCAAAATTTCAAAAGGATGGGTGCAGTAATTTTGAAGTAATTGAGGGCACCGACTTTGAAAACGTGAGTTGTGGGGAAAACGCTTTAAAGTTTTGAACACTAAAAAATCTGGTATAAAACTTTCATAAACGAATTTTATCGGCTTACCTCTTCACTAGCGTAGCAATTGTTGAGAAGACTAATAAAAAATCAATTATCCTATAATATTTTTCACGATCTTTCGTAACTTGATCTTCAACGGTCACTTTTATTTTTTTATCTGACGCGCTACTTGTTAAAGTGCCTTCGTATTATGCGGAGGTACAATTTTTCTAGGTCGATATAATCTCGATCTAGTTGATTGTCTATCAGATCTAGTAACTTTTAGGCATTTTAGTAATAATTTAACACAAAACTTAATGAAAATTGAATATTTACTCCTACACTAAATTTTTTACTCTACACTGACAAAATATACAGTACAGGTATAAGGAGGTTTGTACTTAAGTCGCTAAGTACTATAAATAGATCTGGAGGTAAGATTAGGTATTATATGGAGAAAAAAACGTCTGCGAAGTAACAATAGCACGCTTGGATCGGGTAGGTAATAAAATCCGACATGTACAAAAATACTCGTAACTTCGTCAATTTTGCTCCAATCGACTTGAAATTTTGACACAATATTCTTAAGATGTTATGCATTCAACTAAAAAATGCCAAAAAAAAAATTTTGACACCCTCCCCCCCCCCCCTAATCGAGACACCGAAGAGTAGAGTCGAGAGAATTGATAGAGTTGTTAGAGAGAGAGAGAGAGAGAGTGTGTGTGTGTGTGTTAGATTCGTTGTGACGAGAGTGCTCAAATAACTGCAAAGTTAAGTAAATATCGTTTTCTGTCCAATTTATATTTGTATATTCAATTTAATATTAATAAATTCTGAGCAATCGGGAAAAAATTTCCATCTTTATTTTCCGATATTACAACACCAAACATAATTTTCAGTTCTTTCTGATTCTTTAATGACAGATGATTGACATTTTTTGTTTCACTGACGTGTGACAATCGCAAAAATTTTCAGGGTCCCATAATTATGTGTTGAAAATGACAACGTATGTTCTCGCTCGCCATCTACATGCTGACGGCTAGTTACAAAAGGGAATAAGTAGAAGATGTTACTAGACACGGCCGATAGACCAGATCGATAGTTTAAGACATCCTTTTCGTTCGTTCGTTCGTGTCCCTTCCAAGTATGTGCAATAAAGGTTTTTCGACTCCGAGACGTGTGGTGTTTTTCATCCGAATAATAAAGTAATAACTAAGGCGATCCTACTTCTAAATATAGATATAACAACATTATGTTACCATAGTTTAGGAAGACCTGCCCTAAACATCTCAACTCAAAAGTTATAACAGTTAAAAGTTAGCTAAATTATTAGGTTGTTCCAAAAGTTACTTTCATTTTATGAGGAAATAGTAGATGCACGACATTTTTTGTTTTACATTATTTTACTGAATTATAATTATTAAATATAATCCAATAAAATAATATAATAATTTTAACAACAATTTTTAATAATTAGTTTTGATAATAATTAATCAATTATAATTCGAAAAGAGTCGAATATAAAACGAAAGGGATCAAGAAATGCTATGGGATACTTACGCTATAACGAATGTTCTAACGATCTTTCATTGTAGTCCAAACGTTTTTCCATTCTTCTCTTTGGGTTACGTAGCTCTTTCGTTATGTCTCTTTCTGTAATTTTTTAATTTTACAGAATACAACGTTAGCACAAACGTTGAAGAAATATGAAGATACACCCAGAGATAACAAAATATAAAGCTTCAAGAGTGGAGATATATACTCCGAGATAACGAGATAAAAAATAAAACGTTGGATGCCTTGAACCCTAGTAACAACGCAAGAACACACACTGTCTTTTAAGTTCCAATAAAAAGTTTGTGAAACTCAGAATGAGTATTATGAGCATGGATGCTATTTAAACGTCGAAATCTATGTAATAATATAAGGCAATTACTTTTTAACTTTTGGGATGCAATGTATAGGAATCGATGTATCTACCTGTTTGATTCGCATTATTAAAAATCTTGGAAGTAACTTTATCAATTCCAAGACAGATTTCCTGATGTACACACATCATCGAGAGATAAATGTCGCCTGTTTTGTATAAACAGTTTTTGTTTCGATAGATAAAGTCTCGAAAGAATTCACGAATTGAATTTCTGAAAATTTATGAATTTATGAAAATTCATATCTCGTGTTAGAATCAACAGATTCATTATCAAGGAGAATATTATAACCTGCATTAAAGAAAATCCTGCATCACAGCGCCAGATGATCACTGTTTTATCTAGAGATACTAGCAAAGCTATTATCTATTAAATCTAAAATATTCATTCTTGAATCGATGATAACAAGATCTATGAATGATGTGGTTTTGGAACAAAATGCGATATAGGATCTATGAAGTTGAAGCTGCAACTGTTTCTGGCTGTCATGCATTCATTCGTTGACTCCTCATTTCTTCCCGTTTGTATCTCTTCAGATATCTTCTTCTTTCGAACAGTTTCACTCATGAAAAGCTAAATATCGTAGGATACGCGAAAGGAACAGAAACTCAATCGGATAGAAAAAGGCAAATATAAAACAATACAAAAACTATGTATATTATATTAATATCTCGAAATATAACATCCGTTTCGGTTCATATAGAACCGAGGAGAACAACAAAATTAAATAAAAAAAACTCTACGATTATTGTTACGCAAATTGCCAAATTCCATATGTTCGAAATTGAGATCTCCTGCAATAAAATAACAATTATTTAAAAAGATATATAATATATATATATATATATATATATATATATATATATATATATATATATATATATATAATAGAAATAATATCTATAATAATATATATGATATAAATTATACAAGTACGTCTAATTCATTGGTAAACTCGGTCTTTGCTGAACAAGTTGCATAAACAGAAATAATAAAGACTCTAGTATTCTTGGCGATTCTGATTCTAACTATTGCGAACTTTATTTTAGTTCGTTTTACTCCGCTACTAATACTTACGAATCGTATTTATTTGTTTCGCTCTTCGTTAATGTTGAAGTGGTTACCACTTCCATGAAAACTCTACATCTGGTCTTTTTTAGTTTTCTCAAGCACTGAAGCCATCGACAGCGCGTAGACAAAAGACAGCGACGAAGTCAGGCCATAAACAGTAGACAGGCGACGTTGGCTTCGGGGGTTTTCAGTTATTAGGTAACACAGCTAGCGTGCGGATCTGGACCAGCTCAAATTGTATTTTTACTTATTACACTTCTATTTAAATATATTTTCTACCTTACAATTTATCCACGTGTTTTCTCTGTTTACACACCGAATAACCTCAACAGGTTATGGGCCCAGGGCTGTAAATTGCAAGGTAGCAACGTGAAATGAATAAATTGTTAAAGTGTTGTGCTTAGTAAAATAAGGGATAGTGCTAAAATGGAATCAGCAAGTGCGAAGGTCGAGATGTTACGCGGCGAAGAAAATTGGCTCCAGTGGCGTTTTGTTATGCGTACACTTTTGGAGGAAGATGACGACCTGATCAACGTGTGTGAAGGGAATTTGTGTCATCCAGGTAACAGCGCGGAGAAAGAAATCGCTCGTGGAAGATTTTTGAAAGCAGATCGATTAGCGAGAAAATTAATCGTGACCTCAGCAGGAAAGAAACCGTTGGATCTTCTTTTATGTTTCACGACAGCACATGAAATGTGGAAAAAGCTGAATACAGTATATGACATGAAGTCGGATGAGAATTTAAATATGGTCCAGAAGCAGTTCTTCGATTTTAAATGGGAAGAATCTGAAAATGTCTCTTACAACCTATCAAAGTTGGAACTCATAGCGGCGAAGATGAAAGCCCTTGGGAGTGAAATTGGCGAGAAAATGCTGATAACACGCATTTTATCGGTGTTACCAAACAAATTCGATCATTTTCACAGTGCGTGGGATTCCGTGGAAGAAGAAAAGAAGACCTTAGACAGGCTTAGTACCACGCTGATGACGGAAGAAATTAGATGGAAGAAAGACGACCAGGAAACATCGGTGGCACTGGTAACAAAAGGTAATAATTATAAAAGGGAACAGCAGAAGCAGTCAAGTAAACGTGAATACGAGAAACAAGGACCAAGTTGCTTTAACTGTGGAAAAGTTGGCCATCTAAAGAAGGCTTGCTTTAGATGCTTTATATGCAAAAGGAAAGGCCACACCAGCAAAAACTGTTTTAAAAATAACAAAAGAAGCAACAGTAGAGACAACCAGGAACCTAGAAACCAAAATCGGGATCACAGCGGAATTGGTCTATTAGGAAGTACCTCAGCGATACAAACGGCAAACCCTGATGTTTGGATAATCGACTCAGGAGCTACGGATCACATGACAGGACGACGGGAATGGTTCAGCGTTTTCGAAGAATTCGATAACACGGTGAAGATAGAGATCGGCTATGGTACGTTCATGGATGCGTGCGGCAAAGGAAAAATCAGAGTAGAGACTTTTGTGGACGGCAAATGGGTAATATGTACAATGAACGATGTTCTAAACGTACCAGGTATGAAAAGAAATCTGTTTTCGATTAGATCTGTCGCAAGAAGGGGCATAGATTTTTGTATTTCAAAGGAAGGGACCAATTGCATATTTTTACAAAATCAGAAAATAATAGCAAGAGGTTCTGTTATCGGAAATTTGTATAAAGTAGATATGCGAGTTATCATACCGTCAGTTTGTAATTTTAGCAATAGAGCGGAGTCAAACGCGGACACATTGCAGTTATGGCACGAACGGCTATGTCATCAGAACATCAGACATGTTAAAGAATTCTTAAAGAATTCAAATATGAAAGTTGTAGAGGATAATAACTTTTTCTGTGAAGGTTGCGCGTACGGGAAACAGCATAGATCGAGTTTTCACGAGAAAATCAAGCGGGCGACTAAACCTCGCGAAATTATTTATACGGATGTATGTGGACCTATGGAAGTCGAGTCATTAGGCAAGAAACTGTATTTTCTGACATTTAAAGACGATTTTTCAAAATTCACAAAGATTTACTTCTTCCGACGTAAGTCAGAAGTAACTGAAAAACTAAAAACCTTTTGCCTAGAAGTTGAAAATCAATTTAAGGATAAAATTAAAGAAATTCATAGTGATGGAGGGAAAGAATTCCAAAATAAAGAAGTCAAGGAATTTCTAAGAAGTCAGGGAATTAGGCACACGATTAACGTCCCATACACGCCTGAACAGAATGGTGTCGCAGAAAGGGAAAATAGAACAATAGTAGAGGCAGGTCGGTCGATGCTATATTCGAAACCAAATCTACCGCTGTTCTTATGGACCGAAGCCATGAACACAGCAGTACATGTCATAAATAAGACGGGGCCGACAAGACAAGATAAGAAAACACCATATGAACTGTGGTACGGGAAACCGCCGAATTTAGAAAAGTTTAGGGTTTTCGGTACTGAGTGCTTTGCTCACATACCTGCGGAGAAAGGGACAAAACGTGACAAAAAGGCTAACAAGGGATATTTGGTAGGCTATTTAGATGACGGACGAGGGTATCGAGTGTACGTGCCAACAGTAAAAAATGTAATATTAAGCCGTGACGTAATATTTAAGCCTGAACTAGAAAATGCGAAATTCGTAAAATTAAGTTTACCGAAAATTGTCGAGCGCGAAGATGTGAGTGCGCAGAGCGATAGAGCATGTACGTATGAAAGTGCAGAGAGTGAACATGAAAAACAACCTCATGGAACTAGCGACAATGTGAGACAATTGAGAGATAGAGATAAGATCAAACGAACCGATTTTTATGGTAACCCAGTAACGTACGTAGCGGAAAAATTACCGGTGGATTTTAACGAAGCGATGAGATCCGAAAAGAAAGAGTTATGGGAAACAGCTATGAATGATGAAATGAAATCGCACCATGAAAATAAGACGTGGATACTTGTAGAAAAACCTAAAGATCAGAAGGTACTTAGCAATAGGTGGGTTTTAACGATAAAGCTAAATCCGGACAACTCGGAACGATACAAAGCGCGACTTGTAATAAAAGGGTGTTCACAGAAAGAAGGCATAGATTATAAGGAAACATATAGTCCCGTTGCTCGGTTTGACACAATTAGATTAATGCTTAGTATTGCAGCCAAAAATAATTTACACCTCGGACAGTTCGACATTAAAACCGCATTCTTATATGGAAGTCTGGAAGAAGATATTCATATGAAACAACCTAAAGGTTATGATGATGGTACAAATCGGGTTTGTAAATTGCTAAAAAGCCTATATGGCTTAAAGCAGTCTCCAAGATGTTGGACGGAACGTTTCACAAAATTTATCTCGAACTTAAAATTTTATCAGAGTAACGCAGATCCTTGTTTTTATATTTATACAGAAGACGACAAATTAATGTCGATGACCATATACGTAGACGATGGAGTGGTAGCAGCTTCAGACGAATCTTTAATTGATAAATTCTTCGATGATTTAAATAAAGAATTCAAAATTACGAGTTCGAAAGAAGTAAAGAGTTTTCTTGGACTTGAAATTAATAGATTAGAAGATGGTTCAATATTCATTCATCAGAGTAGGTATATCGAAAACATATTGCAAAAATTTAATATGAATGAGGCAAACAGTGTTTCTACACCTATCGAGACTAATTGGAACGAAAGTAACATAGGCGATAATGATTGTAACGCACCATACAGAGAAGCCGTAGGGAACTTAATGTTTTTACAAACCGTAAGTAGGCCAGATATTAGTTTTGCAATAAATATAGCGGCGAGACACTTAGAGAATCCAAACCAGTATCAATGGAAATTAGTCAAACGAATTTTGCGCTACATAAAAGGGACCGCAGACATGGGACTCTTATATACAAAAGCAGGCAGTCTCGAAACCTTTAGCGACGCTGACTATGCAGGCGACAAAGAAACAAGAAAGTCGACATCAGGCGTTGTATGTAAGTATGCGAATGCGGCCATCACATGGCAATGTAAGCGACAACAATGTATAGCTCTATCTACGACCGAAGCTGAATATGTCAGTGCAGCCTCAGGAGCGAAAGAAATTATGTGGTTAAAGAAAATATTTCTTGAATGTAAATTAGAGATCCTTAAGTATATGCTATGTGTAGACAATACCAGTGCCGTGAAATTAATTAAGAATCCAGAATTCCATCAAAGAAGTAAGCATATTGACGTAAGATATCATTTCTTGCGAGATTTATACAATAGAGGCGAAATTGATATAACGTATGTAACAAGCGAAGAGCAATTGGCAGATATATGTACAAAGGCGTTGCCAAAACCGAGATTTGAATATTTAAGGAAAAAGTTAGGTTTCAAAAGTAAAAAAGATATTAATAGGTAATTGCTTGTAAACATGTAGAGTTTTTAGGGAGGGTGTCGAAGTGATTATTACTTCTCAAAAAAAAAAAGAGGAAAAACTCTACATGATCTGTTTAGTCTTCTAGTTTTTTTTTGTGTAATAAATTAATTTGTATGGAAAAGAGAAAGGCGGCTGGCAAATGTACTTGAGAAGGCATTGACAAATTAATTTTCAGATATTTACGACAAGAGTTAGAAAATATTAAGAGATAATTTGTAAATTTGAGATAATTGTTTGTAGGGATGTAGAGTTTTAGGGAGGGTGTTGAAGTGGTTACCACTTCTAAGAAAACTCTACATCTGGTCTTTTTTAGTTTTCTCAAGCACTGAAGCCATCGACAGCGCGTAGACAAAAGACAGCGACGAAGTCAGGCCATAAACAGTAGACAGGCGACGTTGGCTTCGGGGTTTTTCAGTTATTAGGTAACACAGCTAGCGTGCGGATCTGGACCAGCTCAAATTGTATTTTTACTTATTACACTTCTATTTAAATATATTTTCTACCTTACAATTTATCCACGTGTTTTCTCTGTTTACACACCGAGTAACCTCAACAATAGAGACAGACACTAAATGTATCGGTTTTGAGGAAAACTCATTAGAGGCAGATTAGAGAAATGATAGCGAAGATAACTATTCATTGGATGGTATGGATAAGGAAGAGTTAGAAGGTAGGGAAGATGAGAATGATAGTAGTTCTGAAAGCTCAAACACTACTAGGAGATCTACACGTATTAAGAAAACTCCAGTAAGGTATCCAGACTATGGATAAGGAAATAGAATGTCTCTATAAGAATAAAACTTGGAAATTGGTAGAAAGGGTAAAAGGCAAAGAAGTATTAGATGTAAAATGGGTTTACACGAAAAAATCAGAGGACAGGTATAAGGCTAGATTAGTGGTAAGGGGATTTCAACAAAGAAACGTAGCCGATGACATATATTCTCCAGTGGCGAGTAATCAGACCTTTAAGATATTGCTATCATATTGTTGTCAAAATGGATTAATAATGGAGCAAATGGATGTAGAAACTGCCTTTATAAATGGTGAAGTAACCTCGGAGGTATATGTAAATCAACCAAAGGGATATGCGGACGGAACGAATAGAGTTTGTAAATTATCGAAAGCGCTTTATGGGTTAAAAGAAAGTCCGAGGGACTGGTATGAGTGTTTTGATAAGTATGTGACGAGATTAGGTTTTAAGAAGAACAATATAGAGCTGTGCCTATATACTTATGGAGAGGGAGAAAATGTTGTTTATTTGTTAATATACGTAGACGATTTGTTGATTTATAGTGAAAACAAAGGGAAGATACAAAGTGTAAAGAAAATTATTAACTGATAAATTTAAAATGAAAGATTTAGGTGAAGTAAAAGAATATCTTGGAATAAATATAGAGTATGATTATTTAATAAATGAAATGAGATTAAGCCAAAAGAAATACATAGAATCATTAGCAAACAAATATAAATTACATAATAGCAAATTGTACTGTACACCTATGGAGACCAACTTAAAAATTGAAAAAGCTGAGATAAATAGAGAGGACATTGGATACAAGAATTTAATTGGCGCATTGCTGTATATTAGTGTAAATACCAGACCTGATATAAGTTATAGTGTGAATTATCTGAGTAAATTTCAAGATTGTTGTAACGAGACACATTTTAAATATGCCTTGCGAATATTGAAATATTTGTACCGGACTAGAGATTTAGGGCTACATTATAAAAGAAATGCAAAGTGCGAAACGATAGATTGTTATGTGGACGCTGATTGGGCAGGAGATCATATAGATAGGAAATCGACTTCTGGGTATGTAATTAGATTGTATGGAAATGTAATTGGATGGAAGTCTAAAAAACAAAGGTGTGTGAAAAAACCTCGCCGAGTATGTAGCACTATCGGAAGCGGTGAGCGAAGTAATGACTATCAGAGAACTAATGAAAATCTTCGATGTAAATGTAGACGATAACCCTGTAAAAATCTATGAGGATAACTCTGGAGTAATGAGTATAGCAAAATACGGAACTTTTACAAAAAATTATAAACACATTGAAGTTCATTACCACTACGTTCACGAGTACGTAAAGGAAAATAAGATAAACATAATAAAAGTAAGTACAGAAGAAAACACTGCGGATATTTTTACGAAGACACTGTGTAGAGAGAAATTTGAAAGGTTTAGGTCATGGATGAATGTAAAATAAGAGAAATGTAAATAAAGCGATAAATGGTAAATATTTTGTTAATTCGACAAGTATGTAAATAAAATTAAGTGTACAGTATTGTAATATCGTAGAATAGATTTGAATTAGAGGTCGGTTGAAAATAAGAAAAAACCGTGTACGTCGTCTTTCGTGGTTTGTTTACATCCAAGAGCGCCTAGTAACAGCGACGCGAGAAAGGATAAGCAGCGTCAAAACAGAGGTACGGTTTCATATTTCAAGGAATGGCAATCGAGAGGCCAGAGTATGTGAGCCGAAAAGTGTGTATGTGTGTGAGAGGACGAGTGCAAGAACGAGCACGACCGGGCAGGAGTGTGTTGCGAGAGTCAGAGCGAATTGAGTCGTTGAAGAGTACAGTCGTTAGAGGTTTCGAGTTGTCGAAGAGTAGAGTCGTTAGAGGTTTCGAGTCGTCGAAGCGTAGAGTCGTGAGAATTGATAGAGTTGTCAGAGAGAGAGAGTGTGTGTGTGTTAGATTCGTTGTGACGAGAGTGATCAAATAACTGTAAAGTTATTTGATATAGATACGAGTATTGCATTTAGTTTCCGTTAAATATCGTTCTCTGTCCAATTTATATTTGTATATTCAATTTAATATTAATAAGTTGTAAGTAATCGAAAAAAAAAAATTTCTATCCTTATTTTCCGATATTACAGTATAAATGTAAGGAGGCGTGTTAGGGAAATGATACATTTACACTGTACATGAGAGTGTGTGTGTAAGGGTCAGAGGGCGTCCAGGTCTTAGTTGAGACGTCAGCGCCCGCTGGCAGCGGTGGAGACGTGGACTTCCCACCGATCACATGGGTTAAGCAACGGTCGCCGCGGCACGGACAAGGATGGGTCAACGTTCGGGCGGGCGCTGGCGAAGAGGAAGAAGGCGCACCGCCGCCATTTTTCTGGGATTCTCCAAGGAGCACTAGGCAGGCAGAAGCCCCCGGAGCGCAGGACTACCCCGGGGGTAACCGGCGGAGCTATCCCGGCCGCCACAGGAGCACATGGAAACCAGGAAGAAAGGCGTCAGGGACGGGGTCCCCAGGAAGACGCGCAGGATCGAGGCGCTAGGGGGTGTGGTCCCCCCTAGTGTTCCAAAGAAGAGCAAGGATGCCTCCCTTCGAAAGAAGGAGAGATAGACGCCCGGGGGTGACCGGCAGAATTCGGAAGAGAACCCGGGTGCGTCTCGACTCAGGCGTCAGGATAGGCCACCGTGGAGTTTTAGTCGGTAAGAGTCCGACACTACCCGCCTAGCTGGTGTCCATGAGGATTTCTCCACGATAAAAAAAAAAAAAAAAAAAAAGGTCTTAGTTGAGACAAAAGACTGCCGTTAGAAGATTCTGGATAGTCGGTTGGCGACAAGCGTGCGTGCAAGACGTTCTTCAGAGTGTAATATAGATGTATAGCTGTTGTGTGTGAAATATAGTCAATTATTTGTATTTCCAAATCCTCGAATTTCCTTAACAGACACAAACCACCTTGAAGGTGACAACCTTCAACGAGCCTTCGGTCCTGAAGAAAGAGAAGGTCTCAACAGGCGACAAATCGATTCAGAAAGTAATCTCCCCCAATCTGTTACAGAACGTTCATGACTCTTTGACCGTAGTTCACAACCTAGGTAATAACGGGTTGAGTCCCATCCAGGACAGCAACAAGGTCAACGTCGAGTCGAAACCTACTGTAAAGGCTTCGAAGTCCACTGTGAACAAACCATCCAGGGGCAGTGTTTCTTCGGGCAATACTTCCACGATGGACGTCCAACACAACGTATCGACGTCCAATCATCTCTCTTACATCACGTCATCTGCAACCACCCCAGATTAGAAACATTCCATCGGACAGTCACACTCCGAGACGTAACGTGAAGACTCCTCCTTCGCCACCTCAGACATGTGCTACGCCTGCAATTGGCCCTACTCAGAATAATTTCAGCATTATTAATACCATGACTAATCACTCAAATGGTGTCGGTAATTTACAGAACATTCAATCTGATCTCAACGATTCTCTACTGAGTTCACAGAGCGCCGTACCGAACTCGTCGCGTATCATAAACATCTCACTGGAGTCACCCGTGGCTCCAAAAACGCCAATATACTCTCCAACACCAAGGCAAGTCACAGTCACGACGTCCAACGGTCACTCTCCACCGAGGATCATCACTAAGAGAATGCGATTCGAGCGAGTCATCGGGGGGAGTCCAGCCTCCCAATGAACCTCAAAACTCCGCACCGCGCTTGATGAATCTTCACCAAGCACCACCGACGTTCCCTTCAACGTTACTTCCTGGACCGAGGTGTTTAACGACACTTCCAGAAGCAAGATCCACGACACTTCCTGGGTCGAGAATTTCACGTGGAAATCGCTCGGCATCGACGAGGAAGACGGCGATCTAGACTACAAGGGAGACAACGTGCCATCCAGGCAACGGCCCTTCGGCCGCATCGCCAAGTTCACCCTGGGGACGACAGCATCATCCGGACGGCTGTTGTTCACACGGCGAGGAGCATCTTGGATCGAGGTGCCACGCAGCTCGTCCTACGCTCCTGTGTGAGTCAGACGCCGGATGCCTACGCAAAATAATAGTGAGTGAACAACTAGACGACGGGACGCCTTCTCAATTCTACGGGATCTGAAAAGCCTCACCACTCCGGCAATATCAGACGAATTAATCCGGACTCTCTGGGAAGGCCGACTCCCGGTGTACGTGCAACGCGACCTAGCCGCCGTCCAAGATAAGAGGTCCGAAACTCTGACCGCGATCGCCGACAGCATCCACGAAATACGCACGGAACTAGGACAGGTTGTTGCGGTCAGTACAGACCGAACCACGGCAGGAGGCAATCCAACAAAGTACGGCGGCGGAGTGAACGATGCTACGGCTGCCGCCATCAACGAGCTGAAGGAACAAATAACGCAGATACAGGCGCAGGTAAGCGCGTTGACCATCGGGGGCCGCCGGCGACCATTCTCCTGCGCGAAATACCGTCGCCGTTGGCGATCCCGAAGCCCGTCACGGCAAGGTGGCTTATGCCTTTATCATGCGACGTACGGGGAACGCGCGAGAAATTGCACCTCACCGTGCACATGGAAATCGAGAAACAGAACCGGCCGTCCGTAAACGCGGCGTACGACGACGGTTTGATCTCCCGCTGCATTTTTCTTCTGGATAAAAACACGCGCATCTCGTACTTGGTGGACACCGGCGCAGACTTCAGCGTCTGGCCGCGCAGCAAAATGCAGGGACCTGCGAAGAAGAGCGAGTACGAGTTGTACGCGGCTAATGGGGCACGAATTGCGACGTATGGTACAGTCGCGATCCACCTCAACCTGTCCCTCCGACGCGCCTTGAAGTGGTATTTTACAGTGGCTGACGTCCAGACACCTATCCTCGGCGTGGATTTCCTGAGTCACTACGGGATGCTCGTGGACCCACGGAACAAAAGATTAATCGACACGACGACCCAGTTATCATCAAAGGGGTACGCCGCCATAGACAACACGCCATCGGTGAAAACTATCTGCGGCGATTCGGTGTACCACCAATTACTGGCGGAATTCCCGGCCCTCACGCGTCCTCCGTCTTTCGGGAAGGAAAAGGCCCGACACGGCGTAGTACACCACATCGAAACTACGCCTGGCCCGCCGGTACCGGACCGCCTCAAGCAGGTAAGAGCTGAATTTGAGTTGATGATAGAACAAGGCGTGATGCGCCCATCGAAAAGCCCGTGGGCATCACCCCTTCACGTTCTGTCCAAAAAGGATAGAAATTTGCGACCATGCGGCGACTACCGAACGTTAAACGTTCGCACGATACCCAACTAAGCAGCGTGCCACCACGGAATTTGCAACCCTGCTCAAGGAACAAATGGAGAAAGTCCGGCCTCAGCCTGTGACACAATACAGGAAAAAGAAATTATTCACTTTCCGCGGAATTGGAGTCTTCTCCCTACGTATTTGTGGCGGATCGGTATCAATAGGGCGCCGACAAGTCGAGCCGCGGGTACCAACCGCCAACACTAGAGGGCTACGACGACAACGAGTCTGTCTGTCTAACTCGCTGGCGGTCGAATATACGATCAATTGATATAAATACCGCACCTAGCGAGACTCCCTCTACGTCTATGGCAGGGACTACCGGGCATAGCCTTACTGACGAGTCCACCGGTAGTCCCGGGACGAAACGCACTCTCTCTCTCTTTTCTTCCGTCACATATTCTTGCGACACGACGCAATTAGGGGCCCTTTACAGCCGCCTTACGATGGACCGTTTAGAGTAACGCGAAGAGGCGAGAAAATGTACACCAACAATGTTAACAATCGCGATATAAAGGTTTCCGTCGACCGGCTTAAGTCAGCATTTGTAGTATCAGAGAATCTCGACGCGAGAACCGCCGAAACCCGTGACATACTTATTTCACTAGAACGAATGAACGCTCGCAATGAAAGCGACGTGAAGAGCGACAACGAAGGAAACACTAGTAATAGGTATGTTACACGGTCAGGCCGAAGAGTCCGTTTTCCTGATTGGTTACAGGCTGGTTTCGGCTAGGCATCACAAAAAGATTACCCACGGGGACTTTCTCTGCAAAGGCAATAAAACGTTATCACTGGTAGGGGAGTGATGTAGCGGCACAAGAGTTGGAATTTGCTTCAAACCATGTTGTTGTTTAGCTTCGGAGTATCAAGACCGTTAGGTCAGAGGTATTGTAAGGAGTTATAAACTCCGGGGAAAACAATGGCGCCGCTACATGTAACCGTAAAACAAGACGAATTTGTATCTTTTGACCTTCTTCTGACGATTATGACTAAACGAACGTGATCGCAAACGATTCAGTATAAACTGTGACTAAACGTCTGTATAGATATCGTTTCGCGACAAGATCTGTTTTAAATACACTAACGAGTACACATATTGGTAGTCTCATTATTCGATCCCCTACAGCTCTTATTAAGGAAGATAGAGGCCTGTGACATTATTCAGCTTGGCCAACATTGAACAGGGCATATTGATAAGCCAGAGTAACTAACATACAACCTTTTTTTTTTTTTTTTTTTTTTTTACGTGGAGAAATCCTCATGGACACTCCGCTGTTGCAGTAATTGCGTAACAGCAGAGTAGTGTCGGACTCTTACCGACTAAAACTCCACGATGACCACCCGACGCGTATGACAGAGGTGCTCCAGGATTCTCTTATGAATTAACTTCAGTTGCACCCCCTTCACGCGTTCTCTAGTTCTAGCCAGTCCTAATATTTCCTGACTATTGAATTGGCGTTAGGGGGGGCCATTACCCCTAGCGCTGTCTCTCCTTATTGATATTCACCGGAGGCTTGTCTTGTGTGCTTCGACAACTCCCATACAACCTGGTGGTACAAGCTATGAAAAAACTTTCCCGGACATGAGAAAACACATTTGCCCAGATAACGTACGAAAGGTATTAGAGCCCACCAAATAAGATTTGCTACAATTAGCTGTAGTTCGTCACAATAAGCCTATGAGTATCGCGCGTCAGACGATTTTCGAATTAGTTGATGCTTGGATGTTCAAGATACGGAAGTGTGGAGAGATGAGACGTTTATGTACAACTTGATCATGGTGCAACCCATTCGTCAGCCAGAAAACTTCATGCACGATTTTCTAAAAAGAAACACATTTCCCCCCTTCCTTATGCCGTACCAATCCTCTCTCGTCGCTCCTTATCTCATACACAGACAGGCCAAATAATGTTGCCGATGACGGCCAACAGCCTGGGTACATGTACGGGTCTCTTGCCTGCGACAGAATTTTGTTATGTGTAGTATGCGGGGCAGAAAAGCACTTTTGCCATTAATATGAACTAGAAGATTGCAGAAAAATTGTAAACATTTTCCAAATTTTATTAATTTCATTTCATTTCTTAAAGTCTACAAAACTGTTAATCAACATTAAGCAAATATACAAAATCTTGACGTACAGAATAATGGAGCGAATATTAGAAACGATACTACTAAATCTACAAGCTAAAATGTACTATACAAATTTTCTTTAAAATATAAGACATGCAAAGTATATATTTCTGAAATTAAAAAATATCGGATCAAACACTCTTCGAACATACTTCGAACGCTCATTATTACGTATATTACCAAACCAATGCATACAATATAATATATAAACTAAGCCAACGAAAGGCGCAGAGACTGGAGAACATGGGGTCCCCGAGCGTGCAGTACGCTTCAGCATCGTTGCGAACACCAACTCCCTCCGCTTGTCCCAATGCCATCTCGAACGGTGAGACTGCAACCAGAAAATATCCATATATACATCAAGATAGTAATGCAATTTCTATTCTTGCAGCACCGACGTAATACGCGGTGCTCCGTAATCGCTCGAGATTCCATATAGTTGTTGAAATTTCTACGCATTTGGTAGATAAAACGTTGCGAGAAATCCTCTTGTCACAGTTAGGTCTTCCAAACCTGATCGCTTGCATTTTTCCCGCTACTTCAGCGTTGCAACGTTATTTTTATTTCTGCCAACTTAGACACGACATCGTCTGAACTGCCCAATTCAGGACACGATGGCTCCTCCCGGGGATTCTGTTGAGACGATCCCGGATTTTCCGTGTCCTCACCATTGTAGAGCTCATAATTTGTATAATTTACCTTCTTCTTCAAGCATTGTTTTTTAAATTTCTGCCATTTTGAAGCTGCTGATAATCGCCGGATGCGTAAATCATTTTTAGCTTTGGAAAGAGCGCACGTCAGCATTGCTTCAATCCGTAAATCGCGTCTGCGCTTTCGGCGACACTTTGATCTTTTGCGGCGAACTTCGTCAATCCAAGTTAGTAACCGTTCAGTTTCTGGCTTGTCGGCGTTAGTTTTCGAAAGTCCCTTCTTTGTCCTCGCCATGCTTTCTCAATTATTTCACCTAATTATTGAGTAAGTAAAAAGTATACCAACCTGTATCCGGCTCCTGTTTGTTGTAGAACAATACAGAAGAGATTCACACAACTGCACACAAAGGATTTGAAACCACCGAGCAAAACACCCTCCTCACAGCACAGTCGTAAGATGACTAAGGGAAGTCTACGCTGCGCGTCTGAAGTCCGCTGTCTATACCCCCTCCTCTGTCTTTATGACGTAGTCTTACGCGCGAAAATGGAAACTAGTTCCGTGTAAAATCTTACGTTGGCCTTACATTCTCAGAAATTTTGAAAAATTCTTTAATCCAATTAATTTTTAAATATATGTGCGACAATTTTAATGCTAAATTTTATATATTTTGTACATTATATTAAAATTCTTCATTTACAGGAAATAATCAATAGCGTATGAAGGTGTACTGCACGTATTATTTGGCACGTACATTAATGTTGATGCAAGAATAATTATTCCAATGATTTTAGGTTACACACATAATAGATAAAGTAGGCTGTAGACTATGAAATTCGTATGAAATAAGCAGAGAATAGTAACTAAATAAATGTATATGTATATCGAACATAAATCTTGTAAAAATAATATATTAAATTACATTCAAATCAAATATATAAACAAGATCTGTTGACTTTTAATTATTTTTTTGAAGCACTAGTATCAAATAAAATTGCGTCATATAAAAATGTCATCCCGAAACACAGTTTAACGTGATACAATTGTATTACTTTAATTTAAGCAGAAAATATCTAATCATATTTAACAATTTTGAAAAACATACCTCTACTAAACTATCATTATCTTTTCCTATACCATCGGCAAGGCCCTGAACAGCAAGCAGTTCAGCGGTTGTTAAATAACTAGCCAATTGTTCTCGAACTACATTTACTTCTCCCTGATACATAAAATCAACCAATGCAGCCTAATCATCGAATTTTACATTATTATTATATATTATAACAGGATGCTGACATGGATTTTCGTAAAATAGAATAAGTATCATTTACAAAATATATGTTAACCGTAACAAATTATTAAATTCTTAATTTCACTTTACCTTAAATAAATCTCTAAAATATGTACTACATGCAGATAATAGCAGTTTGTCTGCTCTTATTCCTTTTTCCTTCGCAGCTTAAATTTACATCAACGAGATCTTCTTCGGTTCTCAGCGTATCAAAAGCACAAGTAATATGTTTTAAGTAATTATTCCACCTAAGAGAAAACTGTTTAATCCGTAAAACAATTATATTAAATTTGCAATTTTCAATCTGAAAAACATTTGACTTCAATGAGTATATTTTGATTTTTACCTGCCGGAAAACTGATGGAACAAAAATTTGTTACAACTATCATGTACTTATGTAATTAAAACAAGACAAAGCTTTTATAAATATAAAAATTGTCATAAATATTTTGACGCAACGCATTTGAACATTTTATGACTCATTGTATTAACACCACATTATTTCTTTTTTTGCGAGTATAATAAAAGCAATAATATTTAAACAATACATACTTGTTTAGATGCCTTTCGCAATATGACTTTCCCATAGAGCAGGTGGCTTATTACAAAATTCACGTCATAAATGTAATTTTCTTCAACTTCCAAAGCAAAAGTTATAAGTGTCCACCCAGGAATACCCAACATTTTGAAACACTTAAATAATACAAATTTCATATTTGGGTATTACATATTTCTAACAATTGAACACTACCATGCTTACCATGCTTTCATTAGCATGCTTAAAATGACTTTATATTGAAATTATTTGTATGGTATGCCCATTTCCTTATCACCCTTTATTTTTCTTTCTCCTTCTGCAGAAGAGTTAAGACTATTTGTATCCTCCCTATATTTGTCTATTATACATCCTACATACTTTCGCAAATAACAAAAAATAGCAAGGTCAGATATAGCTTCAATGTATACGGTCATCACAATGAAATGTGAATTACCTTCGGCAGATCTAAAATATTAAACGTGAAACGATGATCTTAATTTGGAATAGATTATAGATACACAATCTGTTCGTTTTTTCCTTTCTTAGCAATGATCTGTTCCATTGTCAAACAAGTATTTCACTCCGTAGCCGGATGAAATGCAAATTTATATCGTATTATGCTTATCATTATACTGCAAGTACTTTGAATCACTGAAATTGCAGAACCATTTCCTGTTATTGAATGCAAAACATACAGCACGAACACGTTTTCCATTATCAAAAAACGCCATACAAATGTCTCATCCATTGTATTAAAGTGATAAGAGATAGACACAGCACCAAGCCTGCAGCTTATAATACAACAATTTGCACCAGTTTCTCAATTTTCCCCAATTATATTCAATGTTTACAATAATTATCCTTCATATAAAATTGTTACCTTTATCCAGTGCATACCACCTCTCTCCCCCTCTTTAAAAATATGACCTTTTTCAACTTAATGTCTCCCAAAAACGGATTTAGCAGAAAGTATACGACATATATAACGATCCAATTAGAAACTACCAGAGCATGTGTATTTTAAGCGGATCTTTAAACGTCGATTAAACGCGTTCTCTATCCAATCCTGGCTGAAACATAATTACTCGCACCCCCAGTAACCCACCTCTAAGTCATTCCAATCAACGTACCATGCAAACACGAATCCAACGCGTTCCAGGAATACAAACAACTGCCTGTAGCTGTTTAGCTGTACGCGACGAGTATAATTATTTCGGGTACTCCTCCAGTACAAAACAGACACCCAAACGACATTATTTCAACACAAAAATATTTAAAACAATAGTTATAAAGGCATGATACTTAATACCGCGCTTGACATCAGGTATAATAAAAATAAATTTCTTCAAAAAAATTTCAAGTTAAATCTTAAGCTTGTGTAATTATATCAAACTTGTTCAATTGACAATGAGCAATTTCCATCGTGTTTTGACAACTGACTCATCGCTGATGTATTTCCTCGGAATCGAAAAAGGAATGTGCATAATTTTGTCCTCCGTCAACACTCAAAATATTATCTGCATGCTATACTCAGGGATTCAATTTTATATTACGTTGCCTCATGTTCCATCACTGCTTTCCTACTATCAGTCACTTGAACGGTAATATAAACCAGTCTTTTATTTCCTATACTATTCCGCATACCATTTATCAGGAACAATACATTTTATTTGTTAATCTAACTAGATGCGAAGTTCCTCATTTGTCCTAATATCAATCAATGAATAAGTGAATTGAAATCTGTGAAAATAATGTAAAATCGGAAAATAAGGATAGAAATCTTTTCCCGATTACTTACAATTTATTAATATTAAATTGAATATACAAATATAAATTGGACAGGAAACGATATTTATTTAACGGAAACTAAATGCAATACTCGTATCTATATCAAATAACTTTACAGTTATTTGACCACTCTCGTCACAACGAATCTAACACACACACACTCTCTCTCTCTCTAACAACTCTATCAATTCTCACGACTCTGCTCTTCGACGACTCGATACCTCTAACGACTCTACTCTTCGACGACTCAATTAGCTCTGATTCTCGCAACACGCACACTTTTCGACTCGCCTTGCGTAGCGAAACCGTCCTTCTTCTAACGTTGTCTATTGTTTCCCTCATACCTATGTAAGAACTACCAACTACGTGCCTTTATTCACGTAGGCACTCTTGCATGTAAACGAAGTACAGAAACACGACGTACACGGTTTCTCTATTTTCAACTGATTTCTAATTCGAATTACTTTACGATATTACAATAAGTATCTAGTAATACGACTTCCGAACCTACGTAATTATTGCAATGATTGTTAAATTTCAAAGCAATTTCCTATCCATGTTAAACATATTACGTATATGTGCGTGTCTATTATTTCGATTAGTTGCTCTACTTGCGGTAGTTCGCCATTCTGGACCATCTAGACTCAACAAAGATGCATTCAATTTACTCCATACCTCAAAAAGCTCTGTAGCGGCATAAGAGTTAGAATTTGCTTCAAACCATGTTGTTGTTTTGCTTCGGAATATCGAGAGGAATTGTAAGGAATTATAAACTCCGGGGAAAACAATGGCGCCGCTACGTGTAACCGTAAAACAAGACGAATTTGTATCTTTTGACCTTCTTCTGACGATTATGACTAAACGAACGTGATCGCAAACGATTCAGTATAAACTGTGACTAAACGTCTGTATAGATATCGTTTCGCGTCAAAATCTGTTTTAAATACACTAACGAGTACACATATTGGTAGTCTCATTATTCGATCCCCTACAGCTCTTATTAAGGAAGATAGAGGCCTGTGACATTATTCAGCTTGGCCAACATTGAACAGGGCATATTGATAAGCCAGAGTAACTAACATACAACCTTTTTTTTTTTTTTTTTTTTTTTTTACGTGGAGAAATCCTCATGGACACTCCGCTGTTGCAGTAATTGCGTAACAGCAGAGTAGTGTCGGACTCTTACCGACTAAAACTCCACGATGACCACCCGACGCGTATGACAGAGGTGCTCCAGGATTCTCTTATGAATTAACTTCAGTTGCACCCCCTTCACGCGTTCTCTAGTTCTAGCCAGTCCTAATATTTCCTGACTATTGAATTGGCGTTAGGGGGGGCCATTACCCCTAGCGCTGTCTCTCCTTATTGATATTCACCGGGTTCATGGGTTCATATTCATGGGAGTTGTCTTGTGTGCTTCGACAACTCCCATACAACCTGGTGGTACAAGCTATGAAAAAACTTTCCCGGACATGAGAAAACACATTTGCCCAGATAACGTACGAAAGGTATTAGAGCCCACCAAATAAGATTTGCTACAATTAGCTGTAGTTCGTCACAATAAGCCTATGAGTATCGCGCGTCAGACGATTTTCGAATTAGTTGATGCTTGGATGTTCAAGATACGGAAGTGTGGAGAGATGAGACGTTTATGTACAACTTGATCATGGTGCAACCCATTCGTCAGCCAGAAAACTTCATGCACGATTTTCTAAAAAGAAACACATTTCCCCCCTTCCTTATGCCGTACCAATCCTCTCTCGTCGCTCCTTATCTCATACACAGACAGGCCAAATAATGTTGCCGATGACGGCCAACAGCCTGGGTACATGTACGGGTCTCTTGCCTGCGACAGAATTTTGTTATGTGTAGTATGCGGGGCAGAAAAGCACTTTTGCCATTAATATGAACTAGAAGATTGCAGAAAAATTGTAAACATTTTCCAAATTTTATTAATTTCATTTCATTTCTTAAAGTCTACAAAACTGTTAATCAACATTAAGCAAATATACAAAATCTTGACGTACAGAATAATGGAGCGAATATTAGAAACGATACTACTAAATCTACAAGCTAAAATGTACTATACAAATTTTCTTTAAAATATAAGACATGCAAAGTATATATTTCTGAAATTAAAAAATATCGGATCAAACACTCTTCGAACATACTTCGAACGCTCATTATTACGTATATTACCAAACCAATGCATACAATATAATATATAAACTAAGCCAACGAAAGGCGCAGAGACTGGAGAACATGGGGTCCCCGAGCGTGCAGTACGCTTCAGCATCGTTGCGAACACCAACTCCCTCCGCTTGTCCCAATGCCATCTCGAACGGTGAGACTGCAACCAGAAAATATCCATATATACATCAAGATAGTAATGCAATTTCTATTCTTGCAGCACCGACGTAATACGCGGTGCTCCGTAATCGCTCGAGATTCCATATAGTTGTTGAAATTTCTACGCATTTGGTAGATAAAACGTTGCGAGAAATCCTCTTGTCACAGTTAGGTCTTCCAAACCTGATCGCTTGCATTTTTCCCGCTACTTCAGCGTTGCAACGTTATTTTTATTTCTGCCAACTTAGACACGACATCGTCTGAACTGCCCAATTCAGGACACGATGGCTCCTCCCGGGGATTCTGTTGAGACGATCCCGGATTTTCCGTGTCCTCACCATTGTAGAGCTCATAATTTGTATAATTTACCTTCTTCTTCAAGCATTGTTTTTTAAATTTCTGCCATTTTGAAGCTGCTGATAATCGCCGGATGCGTAAATCATTTTTAGCTTTGGAAAGAGCGCACGTCAGCATTGCTTCAATCCGTAAATCGCGTCTGCGCTTTCGGCGACACTTTGATCTTTTGCGGCGAACTTCGTCAATCCAAGTTAGTAACCGTTCAGTTTCTGGCTTGTCGGCGTTAGTTTTCGAAAGTCCCTTCTTTGTCCTCGCCATGCTTTCTCAATTATTTCACCTAATTATTGAGTAAGTAAAAAGTATACCAACCTGTATCCGGCTCCTGTTTGTTGTAGAACAATACAGAAGAGATTCACACAACTGCACACAAAGGATTTGAAACCACCGAGCAAAACACCCTCCTCACAGCACAGTCGTAAGATGACTAAGGGAAGTCTACGCTGCGCGTCTGAAGTCCGCTGTCTATACCCCCTCCTCTGTCTTTATGACGTAGTCTTACGCGCGAAAATGGAAACTAGTTCCGTGTAAAATCTTACGTTGGCCTTACATTCTCAGAAATTTTGAAAAATTCTTTAATCCAATTAATTTTTAAATATATGTGCGACAATTTTAATGCTAAATTTTATATATTTTGTACATTATATTAAAATTCTTCATTTACAGGAAATAATCAATAGCGTATGAAGGTGTACTGCACGTATTATTTGGCACGTACATTAATGTTGATGCAAGAATAATTATTCCAATGATTTTAGGTTACACACATAATAGATAAAGTAGGCTGTAGACTATGAAATTCGTATGAAATAAGCAGAGAATAGTAACTAAATAAATGTATATGTATATCGAACATAAATCTTGTAAAAATAATATATTAAATTACATTCAAATCAAATATATAAACAAGATCTGTTGACTTTTAATTATTTTTTTGAAGCACTAGTATCAAATAAAATTGCGTCATATAAAAATGTCATCCCGAAACACAGTTTAACGTGATACAATTGTATTACTTTAATTTAAGCAGAAAATATCTAATCATATTTAACAATTTTGAAAAACATACCTCTACTAAACTATCATTATCTTTTCCTATACCATCGGCAAGGCCCTGAACAGCAAGCAGTTCAGCGGTTGTTAAATAACTAGCCAATTGTTCTCGAACTACATTTACTTCTCCCTGATACATAAAATCAACCAATGCAGCCTAATCATCGAATTTTACATTATTATTATATATTATAACAGGATGCTGACATGGATTTTCGTAAAATAGAATAAGTATCATTTACAAAATATATGTTAACAGTAACAAATTATTAAATTCTTAATTTCACTTTACCTTAAATAAATCTCTAAAATATGTACTACATGCAGATAATAGCAGTTTGTCTGCTCTTATTCCTTTTTCCTTCGCAGCTTAAATTTACATCAACGAGATCTTCTTCGGTTCTCAGCGTATCAAAAGCACAAGTAATATGTTTTAAGTAATTATTCCACCTAAGAGAAAACTGTTTAATCCGTAAAACAATTATATTAAATTTGCAATTTTCAATCTGAAAAACATTTGACTTCAATGAGTATATTTTGATTTTTACCTGCCGGAAAACTGATGGAACAAAAATTTGTTACAACTATCATGTACTTATGTAATTAAAACAAGACAAAGTTTTTATAAATATAAAAATTGTCATAAATATTTTGACGCAACGCATTTGAACACTTTATGACTCAATGTATTAACACCACATTATTTCTTTTTTTGCGAGTATAATAAAAGCAATAATATTTAAACAATACATACTTGTTTAGATGCCCTTCGCAATATGACTTTCCCATAGAGCAGGTGGCTTATTACAAAATTCACGTCATAAATGTAATTTTCTTCAACTTCCAAAGCAAAAGTTATAAGTGTCCACCCAGGAATACCCAACATTTTGAAACACTTAAATAATACAAATTTCATATTTGGGTATTACATATTTCTAACAATTGAACACTACCATGCTTACCATGCTTTCATTAGCATGCTTAAAATGACTTTATATTGAAATTATTTGTATGGTATGCCCATTTCCTTATCACCCTTTATTTTTCTTTCTCCTTCTGCAGAAGAGTTAAGACTATTTGTATCCTCCCTATATTTGTCTATTATACATCCTACATACTTTCGCAAATAACAAAAAATAGCAAGGTCAGATATAGCTTCAATGTATACGGTCATCACAATGAAATGTGAATTACCTTCGGCAGATCTAAAATATTAAACGTGAAACGATGATCTTAATTTGGAATAGATTATAGATACACAATCTGTTCGTTTTTTCCTTTCTTAGCAATGATCTGTTCCATTGTCAAACAAGTATTTCACTCCGTAGCCGGATGAAATGCAAATTTATATCGTATTATGCTTATCATTATACTGCAAGTACTTTGAATCACTGAAATTGCAGAACCATTTCCTGTTATTGAATGCAAAACATACAGCACGAACACGTTTTCCATTATCAAAAAACGCCATACAAATGTCTCATCCATTGTATTAAAGTGATAAGAGATAGACACAGCACCAAGCCTGCAGCTTATAATACAACAATTTGCACCAGTTTCTCAATTTTCCCCAATTATATTCAATGTTTACAATAATTATCCTTCATATAAAATTGTTACCTTTATCCAGTGCATACCACCTCTCTCCCCCTCTTTAAAAATATGACCTTTTTCAACTTAATGTCTCCCAAAAACGGATTTAGCAGAAAGTATACGACATATATAACGATCCAATTAGAAACTACCAGAGCATGTGTATTTTAAGCGGATCTTTAAACGTCGATTAAACGCGTTCTCTATCCAATCCTGGCTGAAACATAATTACTCGCACCCCCAGTAACCCACCTCTAAGTCATTCCAATCAACGTACCATGCAAACACGAATCCAACGCGTTCCAGGAATACAAACAACTGCCTGTAGCTGTTTAGCTGTACGCGACGAGTATAATTATTTCGGGTACTCCTCCAGTACAAAACAGACACCCAAACGACATTATTTCAACACAAAAATATTTAAAACAATAGTTATAAAAGCATGATACTTAATACCGCGCTTGACATCAGGTATAATAAAAATAAATTTCTTCAAAAAAATTTCAAGTTAAATCTTAAGCTTGTGTAATTATATCAAACTTGTTCAATTGACAATGAGCAATTTCCATCGTGTTTTGACAACTGACTCATCGCTGATGTATTTCCTCGGAATCGAAAAAGGAATGTGCATAATTTTGTCCTCCGTCAACACTCAAAATATTATCTGCATGCTATACTCAGGGATTCAATTTTATATTACGTTGCCTCATGTTCCATCACTGCTTTCCTACTATCAGTCACTTGAACGGTAATATAAACCAGTCTTTTATTTCCTATACTATTCCGCATACCATTTATCAGGAACAATACATTTTATTTGTTAATCTAACTAGATGCGAAGTTCCTCATTTGTCCTAATATCAATCAATGAATAAGTGAATTGAAATCTGTGAAAATAATGTAAAATCGGAAAATAAGGATAGAAATCTTTTCCCGATTACTTACAATTTATTAATATTAAATTGAATATACAAATATAAATTGGACAGGAAACGATATTTATTTAACGGAAACTAAATGCAATACTCGTATCTATATCAAATAACTTTACAGTTATTTGACCACTCTCGTCACAACGAATCTAACACACACACACTCTCTCTCTCTCTCTAACAACTCTATCAATTCTCACGACTCTACTCTTCGACGACTCGATACCTCTAACGACTCTACTCTTCGACGACTCAATTAGCTCTGATTCTCGCAACACGCACACTTTTCGACTCGCCTTGCGTAGCGAAACCGTCCTTCTTCTAACGTTGTCTATTGTTTCCCTCATACCTATGTAAGAACTACCAACTACGTGCCTTTATTCACGTAGGCACTCTTGCATGTAAACGAAGTACAGAAACACGACGTACACGGTTTCTCTATTTTCAACTGATTTCTAATTCGAATTACTTTACGATATTACAATAAGTATCTAGTAATACGACTTCCGAACCTACGTAATTATTGCAATGATTGTTAAATTTCAAAGCAATTTCCTATCCATGTTAAACATATTACGTATATGTGCGTGTCTATTATTTCGATTAGTTGCTCTACTTGCGGTAGTTCGCCATTCTGGACCATCTAGACTCAACAAAGATGCATTCAATTTACTCCATACCTCAAAAAGCTCTGTAGCGGCATAAGAGTTAGAATTTGCTTCAAACCATGTTGTTGTTTTGCTTCGGAATATCGAGAGGAATTGTAAGGAATTATAAACTCCGGGGAAAACAATGGTGCCGCTACGTGTAACCGTAAAACAAGACGAATTTGTATCTTTTGACCTTCTTCTGACGATTATGACTAAACGAACGTGATCGCAAACGATTCAGTATAAACTGTGACTAAACGTCTGTATAGATATCGTTTCGCGTCAAAATCTGTTTTAAATACACTAACGAGTACACATATTGGTAGTCTCATTATTCGATCCCCTACAGCTCTTATTAAGGAAGATAGAGGCCTGTGACATTATTCAGCTTGGCCAACATTGAACAGGGCATATTGATAAGCCAGAGTAACTAACATACAACCTTTTTTTTTTTTTTTTTTTTTTACGTGGAGAAATCCTCATGGACACTCCGCTGTTGCAGTAATTGCGTAACAGCAGAGTAGTGTCGGACTCTTACCGACTAAAACTCCACGATGACCACCCGACGCGTATGACAGAGGTGCTCCAGGATTCTCTTATGAATTAACTTCAGTTGCACCCCCTTCACGCGTTCTCTAGTTCTAGCCAGTCCTAATATTTCCTGACTATTGAATTGGCGTTAGGGGGGGCCATTACCCCTAGCGCTGTCTCTCCTTATTGATATTCACCGGAGGCTTGTCTTGTGTGCTTCGACAACTCCCATACAACCTGGTGGTACAAGCTATGAAAAAACTTTCCCGGACATGAGAAAACACATTTGCCCAGATAACGTACGAAAGGTATTAGAGCCCACCAAATAAGATTTGCTACAATTAGCTGTAGTTCGTCACAATAAGCCTATGAGTATCGCGCGTCAGACGATTTTCGAATTAGTTGATGCTTGGATGTTCAAGATACGGAAGTGTGGAGAGATGAGACGTTTATGTACAACTTGATCATGGTGCAACCCATTCGTCAGCCAGAAAACTTCATGCACGATTTTCTAAAAAGAAACACATTTCCCCCCTTCCTTATGCCGTACCAATCCTCTCTCGTCGCTCCTTATCTCATACACAGACAGGCCAAATAATGTTGCCGATGACGGCCAACAGCCTGGGTACATGTACGGGTCTCTTGCCTGCGACAGAATTTTGTTATGTGTAGTATGCGGGGCAGAGAAGCACTTTTGCCATTAATATGAACTAGAAGATTGCAGAAAAATTGTAAACATTTTCCAAATTTTATTAATTTCATTTCATTTCTTAAAGTCTACAAAACTGTTAATCAACATTAAGCAAATATACAAAATCTTGACGTACAGAATAATGGAGCGAATATTAGAAACGATACTACTAAATCTACAAGCTAAAATGTACTATACAAATTTTCTTTAAAATATAAGACATGCAAAGTATATATTTCTGAAATTAAAAAATATCGGATCAAACACTCTTCGAACATACTTCGAACGCTCATTATTACGTATATTACCAAACCAATGCATACAATATAATATATAAACTAAGCCAACGAAAGGCGCAGAGACTGGAGAACATGGGGTCCCCGAGCGTGCAGTACGCTTCAGCATCGTTGCGAACACCAACTCCCTCCGCTTGTCCCAATGCCATCTCGAACGGTGAGACTGCAACCAGAAAATATCCATATATACATCAAGATAGTAATGCAATTTCTATTCTTGCAGCACCGACGTAATACGCGGTGCTCCGTAATCGCTCGAGATTCCATATAGTTGTTGAAATTTCTACGCATTTGGTAGATAAAACGTTGCGAGAAATCCTCTTGTCACAGTTAGGTCTTCCAAACCTGATCGCTTGCATTTTTCCCGCTACTTCAGCGTTGCAACGTTACTTTTATTTCTGCCAACTTAGACACGACATCGTCTGAACTGCCCAATTCAGGACACGATGGCTCCTCCCGGGGATTCTGTTGAGACGATCCCGGATTTTCCGTGTCCTCACCATTGTAGAGCTCATAATTTGTATAATTTACCTTCTTCTTCAAGCATTGTTTTTTAAATTTCTGCCATTTTGAAGCTGCTGATAATCGCCGGATGCGTAAATCATTTTTAGCTTTGGAAAGAGCGCACGTCAGCATTGCTTCAATCCGTAAATCGCGTCTGCGCTTTCGGCGACACTTTGATCTTTTGCGGCGAACTTCGTCAATCCAAGTTAGTAACCGTTCAGTTTCTGGCTTGTCGGCGTTAGTTTTCGAAAGTCCCTTCTTTGTCCTCGCCATGCTTTCTCAATTATTTCACCTAATTATTGAGTAAGTAAAAAGTATACCAACCTGTATCCGGCTCCTGTTTGTTGTAGAACAATACAGAA
The DNA here is from genome assembly GCF_024542735.1 of Bombus huntii. Lineage (NCBI taxonomy): Eukaryota > Metazoa > Arthropoda > Insecta > Hymenoptera > Apidae > Bombus > Bombus huntii. Next base: position 222,757 of record NW_026099316.1, on the reverse strand, counting down.
GAGATTCACACAACTGCACACAAAGGATTTGAAACCACCGAGCAAAACACCCTCCTCACAGCACAGTCGTAAGATGACTAAGGGAAGTCTACGCTGCGCGTCTGAAGTCCGCTGTCTATACCCCCTCCTCTGTCTTTATGACGTAGTCTTACGCGCGAAAATGGAAACTAGTTCCGTGTAAAATCTTACGTTGGCCTTACATTCTCAGAAATTTTGAAAAATTCTTTAATCCAATTAATTTTTAAATATATGTGCGACAATTTTAATGCTAAATTTTATATATTTTGTACATTATATTAAAATTCTTCATTTACAGGAAATAATCAATAGCGTATGAAGGTGTACTGCACGTATTATTTGGCACGTACATTAATGTTGATGCAAGAATAATTATTCCAATGATTTTAGGTTACACACATAATAGATAAAGTAGGCTGTAGACTATGAAATTCGTATGAAATAAGCAGAGAATAGTAACTAAATAAATGTATATGTATATCGAACATAAATCTTGTAAAAATAATATATTAAATTACATTCAAATCAAATATATAAACAAGATCTGTTGACTTTTAATTATTTTTTTGAAGCACTAGTATCAAATAAAATTGCGTCATATAAAAATGTCATCCCGAAACACAGTTTAACGTGATACAATTGTATTACTTTAATTTAAGCAGAAAATATCTAATCATATTTAACAATTTTGAAAAACATACCTCTACTAAACTATCATTATCTTTTCCTATACCATCGGCAAGGCCCTGAACAGCAAGCAGTTCAGCGGTTGTTAAATAACTAGCCAATTGTTCTCGAACTACATTTACTTCTCCCTGATACATAAAATCAACCAATGCAGCCTAATCATCGAATTTTACATTATTATTATATATTATAACAGGATGCTGACATGGATTTTCGTAAAGTAGAATAAGTATCATTTACAAAATATATGTTAACAGTAACAAATTATTAAATTCTTAATTTCACTTTACCTTAAATAAATCTCTAAAATATGTACTACATGCAGATAATAGCAGTTTGTCTGCTCTTATTCCTTTTTCCTTCGCAGCTTAAATTTACATCAACGAGATCTTCTTCGGTTCTCAGCGTATCAAAAGCACAAGTAATATGTTTTAAGTAATTATTCCACCTAAGAGAAAACTGTTTAATCCGTAAAACAATTATATTAAATTTGCAATTTTCAATCTGAAAAACATTTGACTTCAATGAGTATATTTTGATTTTTACCTGCCGGAAAACTGATGGAACAAAAATTTGTTACAACTATCATGTACTTATGTAATTAAAACAAGACAAAGCTTTTATAAATATAAAAATTGTCATAAATATTTTGACGCAACGCATTTGAACATTTTATGACTCATTGTATTAACACCACATTATTTCTTTTTTTGCGAGTATAATAAAAGCAATAATATTTAAACAATACATACTTGTTTAGATGCCTTTCGCAATACGACTTTCCCATAGAGCAGGTGGCTTATTACAAAATTCACGTCATAAATGTAATTTTCTTCAACTTCCAAAGCAAAAGTTATAAGTGTCCACCCAGGAATACCCAACATTTTGAAACACTTAAATAATACAAATTTCATATTTGGGTATTACATATTTCTAACAATTGAACACTACCATGCTTACCATGCTTTCATTAGCATGCTTAAAATGACTTTATATTGAAATTATTTGTATGGTATGCCCATTTCCTTATCACCCTTTATTTTTCTTTCTCCTTCTGCAGAAGAGTTAAGACTATTTGTATCCTCCCTATATTTGTCTATTATACATCCTACATACTTTCGCAAATAACAAAAAATAGCAAGGTCAGATATAGCTTCAATGTATACGGTCATCACAATGAAATGTGAATTACCTTCGGCAGATCTAAAATATTAAACGTGAAACGATGATCTTAATTTGGAATAGATTATAGATACACAATCTGTTCGTTTTTTCCTTTCTTAGCAATGATCTGTTCCATTGTCAAACAAGTATTTCACTCCGTAGCCGGATGAAATGCAAATTTATATCGTATTATGCTTATCATTATACTGCAAGTACTTTGAATCACTGAAATTGCAGAACCATTTCCTGTTATTGAATGCAAAACATACAGCACGAACACGTTTTCCATTATCAAAAAACGCCATACAAATGTCTCATCCATTGTATTAAAGTGATAAGAGATAGACACAGCACCAAGCCTGCAGCTTATAATACAACAATTTGCACCAGTTTCTCAATTTTCCCCAATTATATTCAATGTTTACAATAATTATCCTTCATATAAAATTGTTACCTTTATCCAGTGCATACCACCTCTCTCCCCCTCTTTAAAAATATGACCTTTTTCAACTTAATGTCTCCCAAAAACGGATTTAGCAGAAAGTATACGACATATATAACGATCCAATTAGAAACTACCAGAGCATGTGTATTTTAAGCGGATCTTTAAACGTCGATTAAACGCGTTCTCTATCCAATCCTGGCTGAAACATAATTACTCGCACCCCCAGTAACCCACCTCTAAGTCATTCCAATCAACGTACCATGCAAACACGAATCCAACGCGTTCCAGGAATACAAACAACTGCCTGTAGCTGTTTAGCTGTACGCGACGAGTATAATTATTTCGGGTACTCCTCCAGTACAAAACAGACACCCAAACGACATTATTTCAACACAAAAATATTTAAAACAATAGTTATAAAAGCATGATACTTAATACCGCGCTTGACATCAGGTATAATAAAAATAAATTTCTTCAAAAAAATTTCAAGTTAAATCTTAAGCTTGTGTAATTATATCAAACTTGTTCAATTGACAATGAGCAATTTCCATCGTGTTTTGACAACTGACTCATCGCTGATGTATTTCCTCGGAATCGAAAAAGGAATGTGCATAATTTTGTCCTCCGTCAACACTCAAAATATTATCTGCATGCTATACTCAGGGATTCAATTTTATATTACGTTGCCTCATGTTCCATCACTGCTTTCCTACTATCAGTCACTTGAACGGTAATATAAACCAGTCTTTTATTTCCTATACTATTCCGCATAACATTTATCAGGAACAATACATTTTATTTGTTAATCTAACTAGATGCGAAGTTCCTCATTTGTCCTAATATCAATCAATGAATAAGTGAATTGAAATCTGTGAAAATAATGTAAAATCGGAAAATAAGGATAGAAATCTTTTCCCGATTACTTACAATTTATTAATATTAAATTGAATATACAAATATAAATTGGACAGGAAACGATATTTATTTAACGGAAACTAAATGCAATACTCGTATCTATATCAAATAACTTTACAGTTATTTGACCACTCTCGTCACAACGAATCTAACACACACACACTCTCTCTCTCTCTAACAACTCTATCAATTCTCACGACTCTACTCTTCGACGACTCGATACCTCTAACGACTCTACTCTTCGACGACTCAATTAGCTCTGATTCTCGCAACACGCACACTTTTCGACTCGCCTTGCGTAGCGAAACCGTCCTTCTTCTAACGTTGTCTATTGTTTCCCTCATACCTATGTAAGAACTACCAACTACGTGCCTTTATTCACGTAGGCACTCTTGCATGTAAACGAAGTACAGAAACACGACGTACACGGTTTCTCTATTTTCAACTGATTTCTAATTCGAATTACTTTACGATATTACAATAAGTATCTAGTAATACGACTTCCGAACCTACGTAATTATTGCAATGATTGTTAAATTTCAAAGCAATTTCCTATCCATGTTAAACATATTACGTATATGTGCGTGTCTATTATTTCGATTAGTTGCTCTACTTGCGGTAGTTCGCCATTCTGGACCATCTAGACTCAACAAAGATGCATTCAATTTACTCCATACCTCAAAAAGCTCTGTAGCGGCATAAGAGTTAGAATTTGCTTCAAACCATGTTGTTGTTTTGCTTCGGAATATCGAGAGGAATTGTAAGGAATTATAAACTCCGGGGAAAACAATGGTGCCGCTACGTGTAACCGTAAAACAAGACGAATTTGTATCTTTTGACCTTCTTCTGACGATTATGACTAAACGAACGTGATCGCAAACGATTCAGTATAAACTGTGACTAAACGTCTGTATAGATATCGTTTCGCGACAAGATCTGTTTTAAATACACTAACGAGTACACATATTGGTAGTCTCATTATTCGATCCCCTACAGCTCTTATTAAGGAAGATAGAGGCCTGTGACATTATTCAGCTTGGCCAACATTGAACAGGGCATATTGATAAGCCAGAGTAACTAACATACAACCTTTTTTTTTTTTTTTTTTTTTTTTACGTGGAGAAATCCTCATGGACACTCCGCTGTTGCAGTAATTGCGTAACAGCAGAGTAGTGTCGGACTCTTACCGACTAAAACTCCACGATGACCACCCGACGCGTATGACAGAGGTGCTCCAGGATTCTCTTATGAATTAACTTCAGTTGCACCCCCTTCACGCGTTCTCTAGTTCTAGCCAGTCCTAATATTTCCTGACTATTGAATTGGCGTTAGGGGGGGCCATTACCCCTAGCGCTGTCTCTCCTTATTGATATTCACCGGAGGCTTGTCTTGTGTGCTTCGACAACTCCCATACAACCTGGTGGTACAAGCTATGAAAAAACTTTCCCGGACATGAGAAAACACATTTGCCCAGATAACGTACGAAAGGTATTAGAGCCCACCAAATAAGATTTGCTACAATTAGCTGTAGTTCGTCACAATAAGCCTATGAGTATCGCGCGTCAGACGATTTTCGAATTAGTTGATGCTTGGATGTTCAAGATACGGAAGTGTGGAGAGATGAGACGTTTATGTACAACTTGATCATGGTGCAACCCATTCGTCAGCCAGAAAACTTCATGCACGATTTTCTAAAAAGAAACACATTTCCCCCCTTCCTTATGCCGTACCAATCCTCTCTCGTCGCTCCTTATCTCATACACAGACAGGCCAAATAATGTTGCCGATGACGGCCAACAGCCTGGGTACATGTACGGGTCTCTTGCCTGCGACAGAATTTTGTTATGTGTAGTATGCGGGGCAGAAAAGCACTTTTGCCATTAATATGAACTAGAAGATTGCAGAAAAATTGTAAACATTTTCCAAATTTTATTAATTTCATTTCATTTCTTAAAGTCTACAAAACTGTTAATCAACATTAAGCAAATATACAAAATCTTGACGTACAGAATAATGGAGCGAATATTAGAAACGATACTACTAAATCTACAAGCTAAAATGTACTATACAAATTTTCTTTAAAATATAAGACATGCAAAGTATATATTTCTGAAATTAAAAAATATCGGATCAAACACTCTTCGAACATACTTCGAACGCTCATTATTACGTATATTACCAAACCAATGCATACAATATAATATATAAACTAAGCCAACGAAAGGCGCAGAGACTGGAGAACATGGGGTCCCCGAGCGTGCAGTACGCTTCAGCATCGTTGCGAACACCAACTCCCTCCGCTTGTCCCAATGCCATCTCGAACGGTGAGACTGCAACCAGAAAATATCCATATATACATCAAGATAGTAATGCAATTTCTATTCTTGCAGCACCGACGTAATACGCGGTGCTCCGTAATCGCTCGAGATTCCATATAGTTGTTGAAATTTCTACGCATTTGGTAGATAAAACGTTGCGAGAAATCCTCTTGTCACAGTTAGGTCTTCCAAACCTGATCGCTTGCATTTTTCCCGCTACTTCAGCGTTGCAACGTTATTTTTATTTCTGCCAACTTAGACACGACATCGTCTGAACTGCCCAATTCAGGACACGATGGCTCCTCCCGGGGATTCTGTTGAGACGATCCCGGATTTTCCGTGTCCTCACCATTGTAGAGCTCATAATTTGTATAATTTACCTTCTTCTTCAAGCATTGTTTTTTAAATTTCTGCCATTTTGAAGCTGCTGATAATCGCCGGATGCGTAAATCATTTTTAGCTTTGGAAAGAGCGCACGTCAGCATTGCTTCAATCCGTAAATCGCGTCTGCGCTTTCGGCGACACTTTGATCTTTTGCGGCGAACTTCGTCAATCCAAGTTAGTAACCGTTCAGTTTCTGGCTTGTCGGCGTTAGTTTTCGAAAGTCCCTTCTTTGTCCTCGCCATGCTTTCTCAATTATTTCACCTAATTATTGAGTAAGTAAAAAGTATACCAACCTGTATCCGGCTCCTGTTTGTTGTAGAACAATACAGAAGAGATTCACACAACTGCACACAAAGGATTTGAAACCACCGAGCAAAACACCCTCCTCACAGCACAGTCGTAAGATGACTAAGGGAAGTCTACGCTGCGCGTCTGAAGTCCGCTGTCTATACCCCCTCCTCTGTCTTTATGACGTAGTCTTACGCGCGAAAATGGAAACTAGTTCCGTGTAAAATCTTACGTTGGCCTTACATTCTCAGAAATTTTGAAAAATTCTTTAATCCAATTAATTTTTAAATATATGTGCGACAATTTTAATGCTAAATTTTATATATTTTGTACATTATATTAAAATTCTTCATTTACAGGAAATAATCAATAGCGTATGAAGGTGTACTGCACGTATTATTTGGCACGTACATTAATGTTGATGCAAGAATAATTATTCCAATGATTTTAGGTTACACACATAATAGATAAAGTAGGCTGTAGACTATGAAATTCGTATGAAATAAGCAGAGAATAGTAACTAAATAAATGTATATGTATATCGAACATAAATCTTGTAAAAATAATATATTAAATTACATTCAAATCAAATATATAAACAAGATCTGTTGACTTTTAATTATTTTTTTGAAGCACTAGTATCAAATAAAATTGCGTCATATAAAAATGTCATCCCGAAACACAGTTTAACGTGATACAATTGTATTACTTTAATTTAAGCAGAAAATATCTAATCATATTTAACAATTTTGAAAAACATACCTCTACTAAACTATCATTATCTTTTCCTATACCATCGGCAAGGCCCTGAACAGCAAGCAGTTCAGCGGTTGTTAAATAACTAGCCAATTGTTCTCGAACTACATTTACTTCTCCCTGATACATAAAATCAACCAATGCAGCCTAATCATCGAATTTTACATTATTATTATATATTATAACAGGATGCTGACATGGATTTTCGTAAAGTAGAATAAGTATCATTTACAAAATATATGTTAACAGTAACAAATTATTAAATTCTTAATTTCACTTTACCTTAAATAAATCTCTAAAATATGTACTACATGCAGATAATAGCAGTTTGTCTGCTCTTATTCCTTTTTCCTTCGCAGCTTAAATTTACATCAACGAGATCTTCTTCGGTTCTCAGCGTATCAAAAGCACAAGTAATATGTTTTAAGTAATTATTCCACCTAAGAGAAAACTGTTTAATCCGTAAAACAATTATATTAAATTTGCAATTTTCAATCTGAAAAACATTTGACTTCAATGAGTATATTTTGATTTTTACCTGCCGGAAAACTGATGGAACAAAAATTTGTTACAACTATCATGTACTTATGTAATTAAAACAAGACAAAGCTTTTATAAATATAAAAATTGTCATAAATATTTTGACGCAACGCATTTGAACATTTTATGACTCATTGTATTAACACCACATTATTTCTTTTTTTGCGAGTATAATAAAAGCAATAATATTTAAACAATACATACTTGTTTAGATGCCTTTCGCAATACGACTTTCCCATAGAGCAGGTGGCTTATTACAAAATTCACGTCATAAATGTAATTTTCTTCAACTTCCAAAGCAAAAGTTATAAGTGTCCACCCAGGAATACCCAACATTTTGAAACACTTAAATAATACAAATTTCATATTTGGGTATTACATATTTCTAACAATTGAACACTACCATGCTTACCATGCTTTCATTAGCATGCTTAAAATGACTTTATATTGAAATTATTTGTATGGTATGCCCATTTCCTTATCACCCTTTATTTTTCTTTCTCCTTCTGCAGAAGAGTTAAGACTATTTGTATCCTCCCTATATTTGTCTATTATACATCCTACATACTTTCGCAAATAACAAAAAATAGCAAGGTCAGATATAGCTTCAATGTATACGGTCATCACAATGAAATGTGAATTACCTTCGGCAGATCTAAAATATTAAACGTGAAACGATGATCTTAATTTGGAATAGATTATAGATACACAATCTGTTCGTTTTTTCCTTTCTTAGCAATGATCTGTTCCATTGTCAAACAAGTATTTCACTCCGTAGCCGGATGAAATGCAAATTTATATCGTATTATGCTTATCATTATACTGCAAGTACTTTGAATCACTGAAATTGCAGAACCATTTCCTGTTATTGAATGCAAAACATACAGCACGAACACGTTTTCCATTATCAAAAAACGCCATACAAATGTCTCATCCATTGTATTAAAGTGATAAGAGATAGACACAGCACCAAGCCTGCAGCTTATAATACAACAATTTGCACCAGTTTCTCAATTTTCCCCAATTATATTCAATGTTTACAATAATTATCCTTCATATAAAATTGTTACCTTTATCCAGTGCATACCACCTCTCTCCCCCTCTTTAAAAATATGACCTTTTTCAACTTAATGTCTCCCAAAAACGGATTTAGCAGAAAGTATACGACATATATAACGATCCAATTAGAAACTACCAGAGCATGTGTATTTTAAGCGGATCTTTAAACGTCGATTAAACGCGTTCTCTATCCAATCCTGGCTGAAACATAATTACTCGCACCCCCAGTAACCCACCTCTAAGTCATTCCAATCAACGTACCATGCAAACACGAATCCAACGCGTTCCAGGAATACAAACAACTGCCTGTAGCTGTTTAGCTGTACGCGACGAGTATAATTATTTCGGGTACTCCTCCAGTACAAAACAGACACCCAAACGACATTATTTCAACACAAAAATATTTAAAACAATAGTTATAAAAGCATGATACTTAATACCGCGCTTGACATCAGGTATAATAAAAATAAATTTCTTCAAAAAAATTTCAAGTTAAATCTTAAGCTTGTGTAATTATATCAAACTTGTTCAATTGACAATGAGCAATTTCCATCGTGTTTTGACAACTGACTCATCGCTGATGTATTTCCTCGGAATCGAAAAAGGAATGTGCATAATTTTGTCCTCCGTCAACACTCAAAATATTATCTGCATGCTATACTCAGGGATTCAATTTTATATTACGTTGCCTCATGTTCCATCACTGCTTTCCTACTATCAGTCACTTGAACGGTAATATAAACCAGTCTTTTATTTCCTATACTATTCCGCATACCATTTATCAGGAACAATACATTTTATTTGTTAATCTAACTAGATGCGAAGTTCCTCATTTGTCCTAATATCAATCAATGAATAAGTGAATTGAAATCTGTGAAAATAATGTAAAATCGGAAAATAAGGATAGAAATCTTTTCCCGATTACTTACAATTTATTAATATTAAATTGAATATACAAATATAAATTGGACAGGAAACGATATTTATTTAACGGAAACTAAATGCAATACTCGTATCTATATCAAATAACTTTACAGTTATTTGACCACTCTCGTCACAACGAATCTAACACACACACACTCTCTCTCTCTCTAACAACTCTATCAATTCTCACGACTCTACTCTTCGACGACTCGATACCTCTAACGACTCTACTCTTCGACGACTCAATTAGCTCTGATTCTCGCAACACGCACACTTTTCGACTCGCCTTGCGTAGCGAAACCGTCCTTCTTCTAACGTTGTCTATTGTTTCCCTCATACCTATGTAAGAACTACCAACTACGTGCCTTTATTCACGTAGGCACTCTTGCATGTAAACGAAGTACAGAAACACGACGTACACGGTTTCTCTATTTTCAACTGATTTCTAATTCGAATTACTTTACGATATTACAATAAGTATCTAGTAATACGACTTCCGAACCTACGTAATTATTGCAATGATTGTTAAATTTCAAAGCAATTTCCTATCCATGTTAAACATATTACGTATATGTGCGTGTCTATTATTTCGATTAGTTGCTCTACTTGCGGTAGTTCGCCATTCTGGACCATCTAGACTCAACAAAGATGCATTCAATTTACTCCATACCTCAAAAAGCTCTGTAGCGGCATAAGAGTTAGAATTTGCTTCAAACCATGTTGTTGTTTTGCTTCGGAATATCGAGAGGAATTGTAAGGAATTATAAACTCCGGGGAAAACAATGGTGCCGCTACGTGTAACCGTAAAACAAGACGAATTTGTATCTTTTGACCTTCTTCTGACGATTATGACTAAACGAACGTGATCGCAAACGATTCAGTATAAACTGTGACTAAACGTCTGTATAGATATCGTTTCGCGACAAGATCTGTTTTAAATACACTAACGAGTACACATATTGGTAGTCTCATTATTCGATCCCCTACAGCTCTTATTAAGGAAGATAGAGGCCTGTGACATTATTCAGCTTGGCCAACATTGAACAGGGCATATTGATAAGCCAGAGTAACTAACATACAACCTTTTTTTTTTTTTTTTTTTTTTTTTACGTGGAGAAATCCTCATGGACACTCCGCTGTTGCAGTAATTGCGTAACAGCAGAGTAGTGTCGGACTCTTACCGACTAAAACTCCACGATGACCACCCGACGCGTATGACAGAGGTGCTCCAGGATTCTCTTATGAATTAACTTCAGTTGCACCCCCTTCACGCGTTCTCTAGTTCTAGCCAGTCCTAATATTTCCTGACTATTGAATTGGCGTTAGGGGGGGCCATTACCCCTAGCGCTGTCTCTCCTTATTGATATTCACCGGAGGCTTGTCTTGTGTGCTTCGACAACTCCCATACAACCTGGTGGTACAAGCTATGAAAAAACTTTCCCGGACATGAGAAAACACATTTGCCCAGATAACGTACGAAAGGTATTAGAGCCCACCAAATAAGATTTGCTACAATTAGCTGTAGTTCGTCACAATAAGCCTATGAGTATCGCGCGTCAGACGATTTTCGAATTAGTTGATGCTTGGATGTTCAAGATACGGAAGTGTGGAGAGATGAGACGTTTATGTACAACTTGATCATGGTGCAACCCATTCGTCAGCCAGAAAACTTCATGCACGATTTTCTAAAAAGAAACACATTTCCCCCCTTCCTTATGCCGTACCAATCCTCTCTCGTCGCTCCTTATCTCATACACAGACAGGCCAAATAATGTTGCCGATGACGGCCAACAGCCTGGGTACATGTACGGGTCTCTTGCCTGCGACAGAATTTTGTTATGTGTAGTATGCGGGGCAGAAAAGCACTTTTGCCATTAATATGAACTAGAAGATTGCAGAAAAATTGTAAACATTTTCCAAATTTTATTAATTTCATTTCATTTCTTAAAGTCTACAAAACTGTTAATCAACATTAAGCAAATATACAAAATCTTGACGTACAGAATAATGGAGCGAATATTAGAAACGATACTACTAAATCTACAAGCTAAAATGTACTATACAAATTTTCTTTAAAATATAAGACATGCAAAGTATATATTTCTGAAATTAAAAAATATCGGATCAAACACTCTTCGAACATACTTCGAACGCTCATTATTACGTATATTACCAAACCAATGCATACAATATAATATATAAACTAAGCCAACGAAAGGCGCAGAGACTGGAGAACATGGGGTCCCCGAGCGTGCAGTACGCTTCAGCATCGTTGCGAACACCAACTCCCTCCGCTTGTCCCAATGCCATCTCGAACGGTGAGACTGCAACCAGAAAATATCCATATATACATCAAGATAGTAATGCAATTTCTATTCTTGCAGCACCGGCGTAATACGCGGTGCTCCGTAATCGCTCGAGATTCCATATAGTTGTTGAAATTTCTACGCATTTGGTAGATAAAACGTTGCGAGAAATCCTCTTGTCACAGTTAGGTCTTCCAAACCTGATCGCTTGCATTTTTCCCGCTACTTCAGCGTTGCAACGTTACTTTTATTTCTGCCAACTTAGACACGACATCGTCTGAACTGCCCAATTCAGGACACGATGGCTCCTCCCGGGGATTCTGTTGAGACGATCCCGGATTTTCCGTGTCCTCACCATTGTAGAGCTCATAATTTGTATAATTTACCTTCTTCTTCAAGCATTGTTTTTTAAATTTCTGCCATTTTGAAGCTGCTGATAATCGCCGGATGCGTAAATCATTTTTAGCTTTGGAAAGAGCGCACGTCAGCATTGCTTCAATCCGTAAATCGCGTCTGCGCTTTCGGCGACACTTTGATCTTTTGCGGCGAACTTCGTCAATCCAAGTTAGTAACCGTTCAGTTTCTGGCTTGTCGGCGTTAGTTTTCGAAAGTCCCTTCTTTGTCCTCGCCATGCTTTCTCAATTATTTCACCTAATTATTGAGTAAGTAAAAAGTATACCAACCTGTATCCGGCTCCTGTTTGTTGTAGAACAATACAGAAGAGATTCACACAACTGCACACAAAGGATTTGAAACCACCGAGCAAAACACCCTCCTCACAGCACAGTCGTAAGATGACTAAGGGAAGTCTACGCTGCGCGTCTGAAGTCCGCTGTCTATACCCCCTCCTCTGTCTTTATGACGTAGTCTTACGCGCGAAAATGGAAACTAGTTCCGTGTAAAATCTTACGTTGGCCTTACATTCTCAGAAATTTTGAAAAATTCTTTAATCCAATTAATTTTTAAATATATGTGCGACAATTTTAATGCTAAATTTTATATATTTTGTACATTATATTAAAATTCTTCATTTACAGGAAATAATCAATAGCGTATGAAGGTGTACTGCACGTATTATTTGGCACGTACATTAATGTTGATGCAAGAATAATTATTCCAATGATTTTAGGTTACACACATAATAGATAAAGTAGGCTGTAGACTATGAAATTCGTATGAAATAAGCAGAGAATAGTAACTAAATAAATGTATATGTATATCGAACATAAATCTTGTAAAAATAATATATTAAATTACATTCAAATCAAATATATAAACAAGATCTGTTGACTTTTAATTATTTTTTTGAAGCACTAGTATCAAATAAAATTGCGTCATATAAAAATGTCATCCCGAAACACAGTTTAACGTGATACAATTGTATTACTTTAATTTAAGCAGAAAATATCTAATCATATTTAACAATTTTGAAAAACATACCTCTACTAAACTATCATTATCTTTTCCTATACCATCGGCAAGGCCCTGAACAGCAAGCAGTTCAGCGGTTGTTAAATAACTAGCCAATTGTTCTCGAACTACATTTACTTCTCCCTGATACATAAAATCAACCAATGCAGCCTAATCATCGAATTTTACATTATTATTATATATTATAACAGGATGCTGACATGGATTTTCGTAAAATAGAATAAGTATCATTTACAAAATATATGTTAACAGTAACAAATTATTAAATTCTTAATTTCACTTTACCTTAAATAAATCTCTAAAATATGTACTACATGCAGATAATAGCAGTTTGTCTGCTCTTATTCCTTTTTCCTTCGCAGCTTAAATTTACATCAACGAGATCTTCTTCGGTTCTCAGCGTATCAAAAGCACAAGTAATATGTTTTAAGTAATTATTCCACCTAAGAGAAAACTGTTTAATCCGTAAAACAATTATATTAAATTTGCAATTTTCAATCTGAAAAACATTTGACTTCAATGAGTATATTTTGATTTTTACCTGCCGGAAAACTGATGGAACAAAAATTTGTTACAACTATCATGTACTTATGTAATTAAAACAAGACAAAGCTTTTATAAATATAAAAATTGTCATAAATATTTTGACGCAACGCATTTGAACATTTTATGACTCATTGTATTAACACCACATTATTTCTTTTTTTGCGAGTATAATAAAAGCAATAATATTTAAACAATACATACTTGTTTAGATGCCTTTCGCAATATGACTTTCCCATAGAGCAGGTGGCTTATTACAAAATTCACGTCATAAATGTAATTTTCTTCAACTTCCAAAGCAAAAGTTATAAGTGTCCACCCAGGAATACCCAACATTTTGAAACACTTAAATAATACAAATTTCATATTTGGGTATTACATATTTCTAACAATTGAACACTACCATGCTTACCATGCTTTCATTAGCATGCTTAAAATGACTTTATATTGAAATTATTTGTATGGTATGCCCATTTCCTTATCACCCTTTATTTTTCTTTCTCCTTCTGCAGAAGAGTTAAGACTATTTGTATCCTCCCTATATTTGTCTATTATACATCCTACATACTTTCGCAAATAACAAAAAATAGCAAGGTCAGATATAGCTTCAATGTATACGGTCATCACAATGAAATGTGAATTACCTTCGGCAGATCTAAAATATTAAACGTGAAACGATGATCTTAATTTGGAATAGATTATAGATACACAATCTGTTCGTTTTTTCCTTTCTTAGCAATGATCTGTTCCATTGTCAAACAAGTATTTCACTCCGTAGCCGGATGAAATGCAAATTTATATCGTATTATGCTTATCATTATACTGCAAGTACTTTGAATCACTGAAATTGCAGAACCATTTCCTGTTATTGAATGCAAAACATACAGCACGAACACGTTTTCCATTATCAAAAAACGCCATACAAATGTCTCATCCATTGTATTAAAGTGATAAGAGATAGACACAGCACCAAGCCTGCAGCTTATAATACAACAATTTGCACCAGTTTCTCAATTTTCCCCAATTATATTCAATGTTTACAATAATTATCCTTCATATAAAATTGTTACCTTTATCCAGTGCATACCACCTCTCTCCCCCTCTTTAAAAATATGACCTTTTTCAACTTAATGTCTCCCAAAAACGGATTTAGCAGAAAGTATACGACATATATAACGATCCAATTAGAAACTACCAGAGCATGTGTATTTTAAGCGGATCTTTAAACGTCGATTAAACGCGTTCTCTATCCAATCCTGGCTGAAACATAATTACTCGCACCCCCAGTAACCCACCTCTAAGTCATTCCAATCAACGTACCATGCAAACACGAATCCAACGCGTTCCAGGAATACAAACAACTGCCTGTAGCTGTTTAGCTGTACGCGACGAGTATAATTATTTCGGGTACTCCTCCAGTACAAAACAGACACCCAAACGACATTATTTCAACACAAAAATATTTAAAACAATAGTTATAAAAGCATGATACTTAATACCGCGCTTGACATCAGGTATAATAAAAATAAATTTCTTCAAAAAAATTTCAAGTTAAATCTTAAGCTTGTGTAATTATATCAAACTTGTTCAATTGACAATGAGCAATTTCCATCGTGTTTTGACAACTGACTCATCGCTGATGTATTTCCTCGGAATCGAAAAAGGAATGTGCATAATTTTGTCCTCCGTCAACACTCAAAATATTATCTGCATGCTATACTCAGGGATTCAATTTTATATTACGTTGCCTCATGTTCCATCACTGCTTTCCTACTATCAGTCACTTGAACGGTAATATAAACCAGTCTTTTATTTCCTATACTATTCCGCATACCATTTATCAGGAACAATACATTTTATTTGTTAATCTAACTAGATGCGAAGTTCCTCATTTGTCCTAATATCAATCAATGAATAAGTGAATTGAAATCTGTGAAAATAATGTAAAATCGGAAAATAAGGATAGAAATCTTTTCCCGATTACTTACAATTTATTAATATTAAATTGAATATACAAATATAAATTGGACAGGAAACGATATTTATTTAACGGAAACTAAATGCAATACTCGTATCTATATCAAATAACTTTACAGTTATTTGACCACTCTCGTCACAACGAATCTAACACACACACACTCTCTCTCTCTCTAACAACTCTATCAATTCTCACGACTCTACTCTTCGACGACTCGATACCTCTAACGACTCTACTCTTCGACGACTCAATTAGCTCTGATTCTCGCAACACGCACACTTTTCGACTCGCCTTGCGTAGCGAAACCGTCCTTCTTCTAACGTTGTCTATTGTTTCCCTCATACCTATGTAAGAACTACCAACTACGTGCCTTTATTCACGTAGGCACTCTTGCATGTAAACGAAGTACAGAAACACGACGTACACGGTTTCTCTATTTTCAACTGATTTCTAATTCGAATTACTTTACGATATTACAATAAGTATCTAGTAATACGACTTCCGAACCTACGTAATTATTGCAATGATTGTTAAATTTCAAAGCAATTTCCTATCCATGTTAAACATATTACGTATATGTGCGTGTCTATTATTTCGATTAGTTGCTCTACTTGCGGTAGTTCGCCATTCTGGACCATCTAGACTCAACAAAGATGCATTCAATTTACTCCATACCTCAAAAAGCTCTGTAGCGGCATAAGAGTTAGAATTTGCTTCAAACCATGTTGTTGTTTTGCTTCGGAATATCGAGAGGAATTGTAAGGAATTATAAACTCCGGGGAAAACAATGGTGCCGCTACGTGTAACCGTAAAACAAGACGAATTTGTATCTTTTGACCTTCTTCTGACGATTATGACTAAACGAACGTGATCGCAAACGATTCAGTATAAACTGTGACTAAACGTCTGTATAGATATCGTTTCGCGACAAGATCTGTTTTAAATACACTAACGAGTACACATATTGGTAGTCTCATTATTCGATCCCCTACAGCTCTTATTAAGGAAGATAGAGGCCTGTGACATTATTCAGCTTGGCCAACATTGAACAGGGCATATTGATAAGCCAGAGTAACTAACATACAACCTTTTTTTTTTTTTTTTTTTTTTACGTGGAGAAATCCTCATGGACACTCCGCTGTTGCAGTAATTGCGTAACAGCAGAGTAGTGTCGGACTCTTACCGACTAAAACTCCACGATGACCACCCGACGCGTATGACAGAGGTGCTCCAGGATTCTCTTATGAATTAACTTCAGTTGCACCCCCTTCACGCGTTCTCTAGTTCTAGCCAGTCCTAATATTTCCTGACTATTGAATTGGCGTTAGGGGGGGCCATTACCCCTAGCGCTGTCTCTCCTTATTGATATTCACCGGAGGCTTGTCTTGTGTGCTTCGACAACTCCCATACAACCTGGTGGTACAAGCTATGAAAAAACTTTCGCGGACATGAGAAAACACATTTGCCCAGATAACGTACGAAAGGTATTAGAGCCCACCAAATAAGATTTGCTACAATTAGCTGTAGTTCGTCACAATAAGCCTATGAGTATCGCGCGTCAGACGATTTTCGAATTAGTTGATGCTTGGATGTTCAAGATACGGAAGTGTGGAGAGATGAGACGTTTATGTACAACTTGATCATGGTGCAACCCATTCGTCAGCCAGAAAACTTCATGCACGATTTTCTAAAAAGAAACACATTTCCCCCCTTCCTTATGCCGTACCAATCCTCTCTCGTCGCTCCTTATCTCATACACAGACAGGCCAAATAATGTTGCCGATGACGGCCAACAGCCTGGGTACATGTACGGGTCTCTTGCCTGCGACAGAATTTTGTTATGTGTAGTATGCGGGGCAGAAAAGCACTTTTGCCATTAATATGAACTAGAAGATTGCAGAAAAATTGTAAACATTTTCCAAATTTTATTAATTTCATTTCATTTCTTAAAGTCTACAAAACTGTTAATCAACATTAAGCAAATATACAAAATCTTGACGTACAGAATAATGGAGCGAATATTAGAAACGATACTACTAAATCTACAAGCTAAAATGTACTATACAAATTTTCTTTAAAATATAAGACATGCAAAGTATATATTTCTGAAATTAAAAAATATCGGATCAAACACTCTTCGAACATACTTCGAACGCTCATTATTACGTATATTACCAAACCAATGCATACAATATAATATATAAACTAAGCCAACGAAAGGCGCAGAGACTGGAGAACATGGGGTCCCCGAGCGTGCAGTACGCTTCAGCATCGTTGCGAACACCAACTCCCTCCGCTTGTCCCAATGCCATCTCGAACGGTGAGACTGCAACCAGAAAATATCCATATATACATCAAGATAGTAATGCAATTTCTATTCTTGCAGCACCGACGTAATACGCGGTGCTCCGTAATCGCTCGAGATTCCATATAGTTGTTGAAATTTCTACGCATTTGGTAGATAAAACGTTGCGAGAAATCCTCTTGTCACAGTTAGGTCTTCCAAACCTGATCGCTTGCATTTTTCCCGCTACTTCAGCGTTGCAACGTTATTTTTATTTCTGCCAACTTAGACACGACATCGTCTGAACTGCCCAATTCAGGACACGATGGCTCCTCCCGGGGATTCTGTTGAGACGATCCCGGATTTTCCGTGTCCTCACCATTGTAGAGCTCATAATTTGTATAATTTACCTTCTTCTTCAAGCATTGTTTTTTAAATTTCTGCCATTTTGAAGCTGCTGATAATCGCCGGATGCGTAAATCATTTTTAGCTTTGGAAAGAGCGCACGTCAGCATTGCTTCAATCCGTAAATCGCGTCTGCGCTTTCGGCGACACTTTGATCTTTTGCGGCGAACTTCGTCAATCCAAGTTAGTAACCGTTCAGTTTCTGGCTTGTCGGCGTTAGTTTTCGAAAGTCCCTTCTTTGTCCTCGCCATGCTTTCTCAATTAGTTCACCTAATTATTGAGTAAGTAAAAAGTATACCAACCTGTATCCGGCTCCTGTTTGTTGTAGAACAATACAGAAGAGATTCACACAACTGCACACAAAGGATTTGAAACCACCGAGCAAAACACCCTCCTCACAGCACAGTCGTAAGATGACTAAGGGAAGTCTACGCTGCGCGTCTGAAGTCCGCTGTCTATACCCCCTCCTCTGTCTTTATGACGTAGTCTTACGCGCGAAAATGGAAACTAGTTCCGTGTAAAATCTTACGTTGGCCTTACATTCTCAGAAATTTTGAAAAATTCTTTAA
This sequence comes from Bombus huntii, assembly GCF_024542735.1. Classification (NCBI taxonomy): domain Eukaryota; kingdom Metazoa; phylum Arthropoda; class Insecta; order Hymenoptera; family Apidae; genus Bombus; species Bombus huntii. The sequence goes on along the minus strand of NW_026099316.1, from coordinate 203,743 downwards.
TCCAATTAATTTTTAAATATATGTGCGACAATTTTAATGCTAAATTTTATATATTTTGTACATTATATTAAAATTCTTCATTTACAGGAAATAATCAATAGCGTATGAAGGTGTACTGCACGTATTATTTGGCACGTACATTAATGTTGATGCAAGAATAATTATTCCAATGATTTTAGGTTACACACATAATAGATAAAGTAGGCTGTAGACTATGAAATTCGTATGAAATAAGCAGAGAATAGTAACTAAATAAATGTATATGTATATCGAACATAAATCTTGTAAAAATAATATATTAAATTACATTCAAATCAAATATATAAACAAGATCTGTTGACTTTTAATTATTTTTTTGAAGCACTAGTATCAAATAAAATTGCGTCATATAAAAATGTCATCCCGAAACACAGTTTAACGTGATACAATTGTATTACTTTAATTTAAGCAGAAAATATCTAATCATATTTAACAATTTTGAAAAACATACCTCTACTAAACTATCATTATCTTTTCCTATACCATCGGCAAGGCCCTGAACAGCAAGCAGTTCAGCGGTTGTTAAATAACTAGCCAATTGTTCTCGAACTACATTTACTTCTCCCTGATACATAAAATCAACCAATGCAGCCTAATCATCGAATTTTACATTATTATTATATATTATAACAGGATGCTGACATGGATTTTCGTAAAATAGAATAAGTATCATTTACAAAATATATGTTAACAGTAACAAATTATTAAATTCTTAATTTCACTTTACCTTAAATAAATCTCTAAAATATGTACTACATGCAGATAATAGCAGTTTGTCTGCTCTTATTCCTTTTTCCTTCGCAGCTTAAATTTACATCAACGAGATCTTCTTCGGTTCTCAGCGTATCAAAAGCACAAGTAATATGTTTTAAGTAATTATTCCACCTAAGAGAAAACTGTTTAATCCGTAAAACAATTATATTAAATTTGCAATTTTCAATCTGAAAAACATTTGACTTCAATGAGTATATTTTGATTTTTACCTGCCGGAAAACTGATGGAACAAAAATTTGTTACAACTATCATGTACTTATGTAATTAAAACAAGACAAAGCTTTTATAAATATAAAAATTGTCATAAATATTTTGACGCAACGCATTTGAACATTTTATGACTCATTGTATTAACACCACATTATTTCTTTTTTTGCGAGTATAATAAAAGCAATAATATTTAAACAATACATACTTGTTTAGATGCCTTTCGCAATATGACTTTCCCATAGAGCAGGTGGCTTATTACAAAATTCACGTCATAAATGTAATTTTCTTCAACTTCCAAAGCAAAAGTTATAAGTGTCCACCCAGGAATACCCAACATTTTGATACACAATCTGTTCGTTTTTTCCTTTCTTAGCAATGATCTGTTCCATTGTCAAACAAGTATTTCACTCCGTAGCCGGATGAAATGCAAATTTATATCGTATTATGCTTATCATTATACTGCAAGTACTTTGAATCACTGAAATTGCAGAACCATTTCCTGTTATTGAATGCAAAACATACAGCACGAACACGTTTTCCATTATCAAAAAACGCCATACAAATGTCTCATCCATTGTATTAAAGTGATAAGAGATAGACACAGCACCAAGCCTGCAGCTTATAATACAACAATTTGCACCAGTTTCTCAATTTTCCCCAATTATATTCAATGTTTACAATAATTATCCTTCATATAAAATTGTTACCTTTATCCAGTGCATACCACCTCTCTCCCCCTCTTTAAAAATATGACCTTTTTCAACTTAATGTCTCCCAAAAACGGATTTAGCAGAAAGTATACGACATATATAACGATCCAATTAGAAACTACCAGAGCATGTGTATTTTAAGCGGATCTTTAAACGTCGATTAAACGCGTTCTCTATCCAATCCTGGCTGAAACATAATTACTCGCACCCCCAGTAACCCACCTCTAAGTCATTCCAATCAACGTACCATGCAAACACGAATCCAACGCGTTCCAGGAATACAAACAACTGCCTGTAGCTGTTTAGCTGTACGCGACGAGTATAATTATTTCGGGTACTCCTCCAGTACAAAACAGACACCCAAACGACATTATTTCAACACAAAAATATTTAAAACAATAGTTATAAAAGCATGATACTTAATACCGCGCTTGACATCAGGTATAATAAAAATAAATTTCTTCAAAAAAATTTCAAGTTAAATCTTAAGCTTGTGTAATTATATCAAACTTGTTCAATTGACAATGAGCAATTTCCATCGTGTTTTGACAACTGACTCATCGCTGATGTATTTCCTCGGAATCGAAAAAGGAATGTGCATAATTTTGTCCTCCGTCAACACTCAAAATATTATCTGCATGCTATACTCAGGGATTCAATTTTATATTACGTTGCCTCATGTTCCATCACTGCTTTCCTACTATCAGTCACTTGAACGGTAATATAAACCAGTCTTTTATTTCCTATACTATTCCGCATACCATTTATCAGGAACAATACATTTTATTTGTTAATCTAACTAGATGCGAAGTTCCTCATTTGTCCTAATATCAATCAATGAATAAGTGAATTGAAATCTGTGAAAATAATGTAAAATCGGAAAATAAGGATAGAAATCTTTTCCCGATTACTTACAATTTATTAATATTAAATTGAATATACAAATATAAATTGGACAGGAAACGATATTTATTTAACGGAAACTAAATGCAATACTCGTATCTATATCAAATAACTTTACAGTTATTTGACCACTCTCGTCACAACGAATCTAACACACACACACTCTCTCTCTCTCTAACAACTCTATCAATTCTCACGACTCTGCTCTTCGACGACTCGATACCTCTAACGACTCTACTCTTCGACGACTCAATTAGCTCTGATTCTCGCAACACGCACACTTTTCGACTCGCCTTGCGTAGCGAAACCGTCCTTCTTCTAACGTTGTCTATTGTTTCCCTCATACCTATGTAAGAACTACCAACTACGTGCCTTTATTCACGTAGGCACTCTTGCATGTAAACGAAGTACAGAAACACGACGTACACGGTTTCTCTATTTTCAACTGATTTCTAATTCGAATTACTTTACGATATTACAATAAGTATCTAGTAATACGACTTCCGAACCTACGTAATTATTGCAATGATTGTTAAATTTCAAAGCAATTTCCTATCCATGTTAAACATATTACGTATATGTGCGTGTCTATTATTTCGATTAGTTGCTCTACTTGCGGTAGTTCGCCATTCTGGACCATCTAGACTCAACAAAGATGCATTCAATTTACTCCATACCTCAAAAAGCTCTGTAGCGGCATAAGAGTTAGAATTTGCTTCAAACCATGTTGTTGTTTTGCTTCGGAATATCGAGAGGAATTGTAAGGAATTATAAACTCCGGGGAAAACAATGGCGCCGCTACGTGTAACCGTAAAACAAGACGAATTTGTATCTTTTGACCTTCTTCTGACGATTATGACTAAACGAACGTGATCGCAAACGATTCAGTATAAACTGTGACTAAACGTCTGTATAGATATCGTTTCGCGTCAAAATCTGTTTTAAATACACTAACGAGTACACATATTGGTAGTCTCATTATTCGATCCCCTACAGCTCTTATTAAGGAAGATAGAGGCCTGTGACATTATTCAGCTTGGCCAACATTGAACAGGGCATATTGATAAGCCAGAGTAACTAACATACAACCTTTTTTTTTTTTTTTTTTTTTTTTTACGTGGAGAAATCCTCATGGACACTCCGCTGTTGCAGTAATTGCGTAACAGCAGAGTAGTGTCGGACTCTTACCGACTAAAACTCCACGATGACCACCCGACGCGTATGACAGAGGTGCTCCAGGATTCTCTTATGAATTAACTTCAGTTGCACCCCCTTCACGCGTTCTCTAGTTCTAGCCAGTCCTAATATTTCCTGACTATTGAATTGGCGTTAGGGGGGGCCATTACCCCTAGCGCTGTCTCTCCTTATTGATATTCACCGGAGGCTTGTCTTGTGTGCTTCGACAACTCCCATACAACCTGGTGGTACAAGCTATGAAAAAACTTTCCCGGACATGAGAAAACACATTTGCCCAGATAACGTACGAAAGGTATTAGAGCCCACCAAATAAGATTTGCTACAATTAGCTGTAGTTCGTCACAATACGCCTATGAGTATCGCGCGTCAGACGATTTTCGAATTAGTTGATGCTTGGATGTTCAAGATACGGAAGTGTGGAGAGATGAGACGTTTATGTACAACTTGATCATGGTGCAACCCATTCGTCAGCCAGAAAACTTCATGCACGATTTTCTAAAAAGAAACACATTTCCCCCCTTCCTTATGCCGTACCAATCCTCTCTCGTCGCTCCTTATCTCATACACAGACAGGCCAAATAATGTTGCCGATGACGGCCAACAGCCTGGGTACATGTACGGGTCTCTTGCCTGCGACAGAATTTTGTTATGTGTAGTATGCGGGGCAGAAAAGCACTTTTGCCATTAATATGAACTAGAAGATTGCAGAAAAATTGTAAACATTTTCCAAATTTTATTAATTTCATTTCATTTCTTAAAGTCTACAAAACTGTTAATCAACATTAAGCAAATATACAAAATCTTGACGTACAGAATAATGGAGCGAATATTAGAAACGATACTACTAAATCTACAAGCTAAAATGTACTATACAAATTTTCTTTAAAATATAAGACATGCAAAGTATATATTTCTGAAATTAAAAAATATCGGATCAAACACTCTTCGAACATACTTCGAACGCTCATTATTACGTATATTACCAAACCAATGCATACAATATAATATATAAACTAAGCCAACGAAAGGCGCAGAGACTGGAGAACATGGGGTCCCCGAGCGTGCAGTACGCTTCAGCATCGTTGCGAACACCAACTCCCTCCGCTTGTCCCAATGCCATCTCGAACGGTGAGACTGCAACCAGAAAATATCCATATATACATCAAGATAGTAATGCAATTTCTATTCTTGCAGCACCGACGTAATACGCGGTGCTCCGTAATCGCTCGAGATTCCATATAGTTGTTGAAATTTCTACGCATTTGGTAGATAAAACGTTGCGAGAAATCCTCTTGTCACAGTTAGGTCTTCCAAACCTGATCGCTTGCATTTTTCCCGCTACTTCAGCGTTGCAACGTTACTTTTATTTCTGCCAACTTAGACACGACATCGTCTGAACTGCCCAATTCAGGACACGATGGCTCCTCCCGGGGATTCTGTTGAGACGATCCCGGATTTTCCGTGTCCTCACCATTGTAGAGCTCATAATTTGTATAATTTACCTTCTTCTTCAAGCATTGTTTTTTAAATTTCTGCCATTTTGAAGCTGCTGATAATCGCCGGATGCGTAAATCATTTTTAGCTTTGGAAAGAGCGCACGTCAGCATTGCTTCAATCCGTAAATCGCGTCTGCGCTTTCGGCGACACTTTGATCTTTTGCGGCGAACTTCGTCAATCCAAGTTAGTAACCGTTCAGTTTCTGGCTTGTCGGCGTTAGTTTTCGAAAGTCCCTTCTTTGTCCTCGCCATGCTTTCTCAATTATTTCACCTAATTATTGAGTAAGTAAAAAGTATACCAACCTGTATCCGGCTCCTGTTTGTTGTAGAACAATACAGAAGAGATTCACACAACTGCACACAAAGGATTTGAAACCACCGAGCAAAACACCCTCCTCACAGCACAGTCGTAAGATGACTAAGGGAAGTCTACGCTGCGCGTCTGAAGTCCGCTGTCTATACCCCCTCCTCTGTCTTTATGACGTAGTCTTACGCGCGAAAATGGAAACTAGTTCCGTGTAAAATCTTACGTTGGCCTTACATTCTCAGAAATTTTGAAAAATTCTTTAATCCAATTAATTTTTAAATATATGTGCGACAATTTTAATGCTAAATTTTATATATTTTGTACATTATATTAAAATTCTTCATTTACAGGAAATAATCAATAGCGTATGAAGGTGTACTGCACGTATTATTTGGCACGTACATTAATGTTGATGCAAGAATAATTATTCCAATGATTTTAGGTTACACACATAATAGATAAAGTAGGCTGTAGACTATGAAATTCGTATGAAATAAGCAGAGAATAGTAACTAAATAAATGTATATGTATATCGAACATAAATCTTGTAAAAATAATATATTAAATTACATTCAAATCAAATATATAAACAAGATCTGTTGACTTTTAATTATTTTTTTGAAGCACTAGTATCAAATAAAATTGCGTCATATAAAAATGTCATCCCGAAACACAGTTTAACGTGATACAATTGTATTACTTTAATTTAAGCAGAAAATATCTAATCATATTTAACAATTTTGAAAAACATACCTCTACTAAACTATCATTATCTTTTCCTATACCATCGGCAAGGCCCTGAACAGCAAGCAGTTCAGCGGTTGTTAAATAACTAGCCAATTGTTCTCGAACTACATTTACTTCTCCCTGATACATAAAATCAACCAATGCAGCCTAATCATCGAATTTTACATTATTATTATATATTATAACAGCATGCTGACATGGATTTTCGTAAAATAGAATAAGTATCATTTACAAAATATATGTTAACAGTAACAAATTATTAAATTCTTAATTTCACTTTACCTTAAATAAATCTCTAAAATATGTACTACATGCAGATAATAGCAGTTTGTCTGCTCTTATTCCTTTTTCCTTCGCAGCTTAAATTTACATCAACGAGATCTTCTTCGGTTCTCAGCGTATCAAAAGCACAAGTAATATGTTTTAAGTAATTATTCCACCTAAGAGAAAACTGTTTAATCCGTAAAACAATTATATTAAATTTGCAATTTTCAATCTGAAAAACATTTGACTTCAATGAGTATATTTTGATTTTTACCTGCCGGAAAACTGATGGAACAAAAATTTGTTACAACTATCATGTACTTATGTAATTAAAACAAGACAAAGCTTTTATAAATATAAAAATTGTCATAAATATTTTGACGCAACGCATTTGAACATTTTATGACTCATTGTATTAACACCACATTATTTCTTTTTTTGCGAGTATAATAAAAGCAATAATATTTAAACAATACATACTTGTTTAGATGCCTTTCGCAATATGACTTTCCCATAGAGCAGGTGGCTTATTACAAAATTCACGTCATAAATGTAATTTTCTTCAACTTCCAAAGCAAAAGTTATAAGTGTCCACCCAGGAATACCCAACATTTTGAAACACTTAAATAATACAAATTTCATATTTGGGTATTACATATTTCTAACAATTGAACACTACCATGCTTACCATGCTTTCATTAGCATGCTTAAAATGACTTTATATTGAAATTATTTGTATGGTATGCCCATTTCCTTATCACCCTTTATTTTTCTTTCTCCTTCTGCAGAAGAGTTAAGACTATTTGTATCCTCCCTATATTTGTCTATTATACATCCTACATACTTTCGCAAATAACAAAAAATAGCAAGGTCAGATATAGCTTCAATGTATACGGTCATCACAATGAAATGTGAATTACCTTCGGCAGATCTAAAATATTAAACGTGAAACGATGATCTTAATTTGGAATAGATTATAGATACACAATCTGTTCGTTTTTTCCTTTCTTAGCAATGATCTGTTCCATTGTCAAACAAGTATTTCACTCCGTAGCCGGATGAAATGCAAATTTATATCGTATTATGCTTATCATTATACTGCAAGTACTTTGAATCACTGAAATTGCAGAACCATTTCCTGTTATTGAATGCAAAACATACAGCACGAACACGTTTTCCATTATCAAAAAACGCCATACAAATGTCTCATCCATTGTATTAAAGTGATAAGAGATAGACACAGCACCAAGCCTGCAGCTTATAATACAACAATTTGCACCAGTTTCTCAATTTTCCCCAATTATATTCAATGTTTACAATAATTATCCTTCATATAAAATTGTTACCTTTATCCAGTGCATACCACCTCTCTCCCCCTCTTTAAAAATATGACCTTTTTCAACTTAATGTCTCCCAAAAACGGATTTAGCAGAAAGTATACGACATATATAACGATCCAATTAGAAACTACCAGAGCATGTGTATTTTAAGCGGATCTTTAAACGTCGATTAAACGCGTTCTCTATCCAATCCTGGCTGAAACATAATTACTCGCACCCCCAGTAACCCACCTCTAAGTCATTCCAATCAACGTACCATGCAAACACGAATCCAACGCGTTCCAGGAATACAAACAACTGCCTGTAGCTGTTTAGCTGTACGCGACGAGTATAATTATTTCGGGTACTCCTCCAGTACAAAACAGACACCCAAACGACATTATTTCAACACAAAAATATTTAAAACAATAGTTATAAAAGCATGATACTTAATACCGCGCTTGACATCAGGTATAATAAAAATAAATTTCTTCAAAAAAATTTCAAGTTAAATCTTAAGCTTGTGTAATTATATCAAACTTGTTCAATTGACAATGAGCAATTTCCATCGTGTTTTGACAACTGACTCATCGCTGATGTATTTCCTCGGAATCGAAAAAGGAATGTGCATAATTTTGTCCTCCGTCAACACTCAAAATATTATCTGCATGCTATACTCAGGGATTCAATTTTATATTACGTTGCCTCATGTTCCATCACTGCTTTCCTACTATCAGTCACTTGAACGGTAATATAAACCAGTCTTTTATTTCCTATACTATTCCGCATACCATTTATCAGGAACAATACATTTTATTTGTTAATCTAACTAGATGCGAAGTTCCTCATTTGTCCTAATATCAATCAATGAATAAGTGAATTGAAATCTGTGAAAATAATGTAAAATCGGAAAATAAGGATAGAAATCTTTTCCCGATTACTTACAATTTATTAATATTAAATTGAATATACAAATATAAATTGGACAGGAAACGATATTTATTTAACGGAAACTAAATGCAATACTCGTATCTATATCAAATAACTTTACAGTTATTTGACCACTCTCGTCACAACGAATCTAACACACACACACTCTCTCTCTCTCTAACAACTCTATCAATTCTCACGACTCTGCTCTTCGACGACTCGATACCTCTAACGACTCTACTCTTCGACGACTCAATTAGCTCTGATTCTCGCAACACGCACACTTTTCGACTCGCCTTGCGTAGCGAAACCGTCCTTCTTCTAACGTTGTCTATTGTTTCCCTCATACCTATGTAAGAACTACCAACTACGTGCCTTTATTCACGTAGGCACTCTTGCATGTAAACGAAGTACAGAAACACGACGTACACGGTTTCTCTATTTTCAACTGATTTCTAATTCGAATTACTTTACGATATTACAATAAGTATCTAGTAATACGACTTCCGAACCTACGTAATTATTGCAATGATTGTTAAATTTCAAAGCAATTTCCTATCCATGTTAAACATATTACGTATATGTGCGTGTCTATTATTTCGATTAGTTGCTCTACTTGCGGTAGTTCGCCATTCTGGACCATCTAGACTCAACAAAGATGCATTCAATTTACTCCATACCTCAAAAAGCTCTGTAGCGGCATAAGAGTTAGAATTTGCTTCAAACCATGTTGTTGTTTTGCTTCGGAATATCGAGAGGAATTGTAAGGAATTATAAACTCCGGGGAAAACAATGGCGCCGCTACGTGTAACCGTAAAACAAGACGAATTTGTATCTTTTGACCTTCTTCTGACGATTATGACTAAACGAACGTGATCGCAAACGATTCAGTATAAACTGTGACTAAACGTCTGTATAGATATCGTTTCGCGACAAGATCTGTTTTAAATACACTAACGAGTACACATATTGGTAGTCTCATTATTCGATCCCCTACAGCTCTTATTAAGGAAGATAGAGGCCTGTGACATTATTCAGCTTGGCCAACATTGAACAGGGCATATTGATAAGCCAGAGTAACTAACATACAACCTTTTTTTTTTTTTTTTTTTTTTTTTTACGTGGAGAAATCCTCATGGACACTCCGCTGTTGCAGTAATTGCGTAACAGCAGAGTAGTGTCGGACTCTTACCGACTAAAACTCCACGATGACCACCCGACGCGTATGACAGAGGTGCTCCAGGATTCTCTTATGAATTAACTTCAGTTGCACCCCCTTCACGCGTTCTCTAGTTCTAGCCAGTCCTAATATTTCCTGACTATTGAATTGGCGTTAGGGGGGGCCATTACCCCTAGCGCTGTCTCTCCTTATTGATATTCACCGGAGGCTTGTCTTGTGTGCTTCGACAACTCCCATACAACCTGGTGGTACAAGCTATGAAAAAACTTTCCCGGACATGAGAAAACACATTTGCCCAGATAACGTACGAAAGGTATTAGAGCCCACCAAATAAGATTTGCTACAATTAGCTGTAGTTCGTCACAATACGCCTATGAGTATCGCGCGTCAGACGATTTTCGAATTAGTTGATGCTTGGATGTTCAAGATACGGAAGTGTGGAGAGATGAGACGTTTATGTACAACTTGATCATGGTGCAACCCATTCGTCAGCCAGAAAACTTCATGCACGATTTTCTAAAAAGAAACACATTTCCCCCCTTCCTTATGCCGTACCAATCCTCTCTCGTCGCTCCTTATCTCATACACAGACAGGCCAAATAATGTTGCCGATGACGGCCAACAGCCTGGGTACATGTACGGGTCTCTTGCCTGCGACAGAATTTTGTTATGTGTAGTATGCGGGGCAGAAAAGCACTTTTGCCATTAATATGAACTAGAAGATTGCAGAAAAATTGTAAACATTTTCCAAATTTTATTAATTTCATTTCATTTCTTAAAGTCTACAAAACTGTTAATCAACATTAAGCAAATATACAAAATCTTGACGTACAGAATAATGGAGCGAATATTAGAAACGATACTACTAAATCTACAAGCTAAAATGTACTATACAAATTTTCTTTAAAATATAAGACATGCAAAGTATATATTTCTGAAATTAAAAAATATCGGATCAAACACTCTTCGAACATACTTCGAACGCTCATTATTACGTATATTACCAAACCAATGCATACAATATAATATATAAACTAAGCCAACGAAAGGCGCAGAGACTGGAGAACATGGGGTCCCCGAGCGTGCAGTACGCTTCAGCATCGTTGCGAACACCAACTCCCTCCGCTTGTCCCAATGCCATCTCGAACGGTGAGACTGCAACCAGAAAATATCCATATATACATCAAGATAGTAATGCAATTTCTATTCTTGCAGCACCGACGTAATACGCGGTGCTCCGTAATCGCTCGAGATTCCATATAGTTGTTGAAATTTCTACGCATTTGGTAGATAAAACGTTGCGAGAAATCCTCTTGTCACAGTTAGGTCTTCCAAACCTGATCGCTTGCATTTTTCCCGCTACTTCAGCGTTGCAACGTTACTTTTATTTCTGCCAACTTAGACACGACATCGTCTGAACTGCCCAATTCAGGACACGATGGCTCCTCCCGGGGATTCTGTTGAGACGATCCCGGATTTTCCGTGTCCTCACCATTGTAGAGCTCATAATTTGTATAATTTACCTTCTTCTTCAAGCATTGTTTTTTAAATTTCTGCCATTTTGAAGCTGCTGATAATCGCCGGATGCGTAAATCATTTTTAGCTTTGGAAAGAGCGCACGTCAGCATTGCTTCAATCCGTAAATCGCGTCTGCGCTTTCGGCGACACTTTGATCTTTTGCGGCGAACTTCGTCAATCCAAGTTAGTAACCGTTCAGTTTCTGGCTTGTCGGCGTTAGTTTTCGAAAGTCCCTTCTTTGTCCTCGCCATGCTTTCTCAATTATTTCACCTAATTATTGAGTAAGTAAAAAGTATACCAACCTGTATCCGGCTCCTGTTTGTTGTAGAACAATACAGAAGAGATTCACACAACTGCACACAAAGGATTTGAAACCACCGAGCAAAACACCCTCCTCACAGCACAGTCGTAAGATGACTAAGGGAAGTCTACGCTGCGCGTCTGAAGTCCGCTGTCTATACCCCCTCCTCTGTCTTTATGACGTAGTCTTACGCGCGAAAATGGAAACTAGTTCCGTGTAAAATCTTACGTTGGCCTTACATTCTCAGAAATTTTGAAAAATTCTTTAATCCAATTAATTTTTAAATATATGTGCGACAATTTTAATGCTAAATTTTATATATTTTGTACATTATATTAAAATTCTTCATTTACAGGAAATAATCAATAGCGTATGAAGGTGTACTGCACGTATTATTTGGCACGTACATTAATGTTGATGCAAGAATAATTATTCCAATGATTTTAGGTTACACACATAATAGATAAAGTAGGCTGTAGACTATGAAATTCGTATGAAATAAGCAGAGAATAGTAACTAAATAAATGTATATGTATATCGAACATAAATCTTGTAAAAATAATATATTAAATTACATTCAAATCAAATATATAAACAAGATCTGTTGACTTTTAATTATTTTTTTGAAGCACTAGTATCAAATAAAATTGCGTCATATAAAAATGTCATCCCGAAACACAGTTTAACGTGATACAATTGTATTACTTTAATTTAAGCAGAAAATATCTAATCATATTTAACAATTTTGAAAAACATACCTCTACTAAACTATCATTATCTTTTCCTATACCATCGGCAAGGCCCTGAACAGCAAGCAGTTCAGCGGTTGTTAAATAACTAGCCAATTGTTCTCGAACTACATTTACTTCTCCCTGATACATAAAATCAACCAATGCAGCCTAATCATCGAATTTTACATTATTATTATATATTATAACAGCATGCTGACATGGATTTTCGTAAAATAGAATAAGTATCATTTACAAAATATATGTTAACAGTAACAAATTATTAAATTCTTAATTTCACTTTACCTTAAATAAATCTCTAAAATATGTACTACATGCAGATAATAGCAGTTTGTCTGCTCTTATTCCTTTTTCCTTCGCAGCTTAAATTTACATCAACGAGATCTTCTTCGGTTCTCAGCGTATCAAAAGCACAAGTAATATGTTTTAAGTAATTATTCCACCTAAGAGAAAACTGTTTAATCCGTAAAACAATTATATTAAATTTGCAATTTTCAATCTGAAAAACATTTGACTTCAATGAGTATATTTTGATTTTTACCTGCCGGAAAACTGATGGAACAAAAATTTGTTACAACTATCATGTACTTATGTAATTAAAACAAGACAAAGCTTTTATAAATATAAAAATTGTCATAAATATTTTGACGCAACGCATTTGAACATTTTATGACTCATTGTATTAACACCACATTATTTCTTTTTTTGCGAGTATAATAAAAGCAATAATATTTAAACAATACATACTTGTTTAGATGCCTTTCGCAATATGACTTTCCCATAGAGCAGGTGGCTTATTACAAAATTCACGTCATAAATGTAATTTTCTTCAACTTCCAAAGCAAAAGTTATAAGTGTCCACCCAGGAATACCCAACATTTTGAAACACTTAAATAATACAAATTTCATATTTGGGTATTACATATTTCTAACAATTGAACACTACCATGCTTACCATGCTTTCATTAGCATGCTTAAAATGACTTTATATTGAAATTATTTGTATGGTATGCCCATTTCCTTATCACCCTTTATTTTTCTTTCTCCTTCTGCAGAAGAGTTAAGACTATTTGTATCCTCCCTATATTTGTCTATTATACATCCTACATACTTTCGCAAATAACAAAAAATAGCAAGGTCAGATATAGCTTCAATGTATACGGTCATCACAATGAAATGTGAATTACCTTCGGCAGATCTAAAATATTAAACGTGAAACGATGATCTTAATTTGGAATAGATTATAGATACACAATCTGTTCGTTTTTTCCTTTCTTAGCAATGATCTGTTCCATTGTCAAACAAGTATTTCACTCCGTAGCCGGATGAAATGCAAATTTATATCGTATTATGCTTATCATTATACTGCAAGTACTTTGAATCACTGAAATTGCAGAACCATTTCCTGTTATTGAATGCAAAACATACAGCACGAACACGTTTTCCATTATCAAAAAACGCCATACAAATGTCTCATCCATTGTATTAAAGTGATAAGAGATAGACACAGCACCAAGCCTGCAGCTTATAATACAACAATTTGCACCAGTTTCTCAATTTTCCCCAATTATATTCAATGTTTACAATAATTATCCTTCATATAAAATTGTTACCTTTATCCAGTGCATACCACCTCTCTCCCCCTCTTTAAAAATATGACCTTTTTCAACTTAATGTCTCCCAAAAACGGATTTAGCAGAAAGTATACGACATATATAACGATCCAATTAGAAACTACCAGAGCATGTGTATTTTAAGCGGATCTTTAAACGTCGATTAAACGCGTTCTCTATCCAATCCTGGCTGAAACATAATTACTCGCACCCCCAGTAACCCACCTCTAAGTCATTCCAATCAACGTACCATGCAAACACGAATCCAACGCGTTCCAGGAATACAAACAACTGCCTGTAGCTGTTTAGCTGTACGCGACGAGTATAATTATTTCGGGTACTCCTCCAGTACAAAACAGACACCCAAACGACATTATTTCAACACAAAAATATTTAAAACAATAGTTATAAAAGCATGATACTTAATACCGCGCTTGACATCAGGTATAATAAAAATAAATTTCTTCAAAAAAATTTCAAGTTAAATCTTAAGCTTGTGTAATTATATCAAACTTGTTCAATTGACAATGAGCAATTTCCACCGTGTTTTGACAACTGACTCATCGCTGATGTATTTCCTCGGAATCGAAAAAGGAATGTGCACAATTTTGTCCTCCGTCAACACTCAAAATATTATCTGCATGCTATACTCAGGGATTCAATTTTATATTACGTTGCCTCATGTTCCATCACTGCTTTCCTACTATCAGTCACTTGAACGGTAATATAAACCAGTCTTTTATTTCCTATACTATTCCGCATACCATTTATCAGGAACAATACATTTTATTTGTTAATCTAACTAGATGCGAAGTTCCTCATTTGTCCTAATATCAATCAATGAATAAGTGAATTGAAATCTGTGAAAATAATGTAAAATCGGAAAATAAGGATAGAAATCTTTTCCCGATTACTTACAATTTATTAATATTAAATTGAATATACAAATATAAATTGGACAGGAAACGATATTTATTTAACGGAAACTAAATGCAATACTCGTATCTATATCAAATAACTTTACAGTTATTTGACCACTCTCGTCACAACGAATCTAACACACACACACTCTCTCTCTCTCTAACAACTCTATCAATTCTCACGACTCTACTCTTCGACGACTCGATACCTCTAACGACTCTACTCTTCGACGACTCAATTAGCTCTGATTCTCGCAACACGCACACTTTTCGACTTGCCTTGCGTAGCGAAACCGTCCTTCTTCTAACGTTGTCTATTGTTTCCCTCATACCTATGTAAGAACTACCAACTACGTGCCTTTATTCACGTAGGCACTCTTGCATGTAAACGAAGTACAGAAACACGACGTACACGGTTTCTCTATTTTCAACTGATTTCTAATTCGAATTACTTTACGATATTACAATAAGTATCTAGTAATACGACTTCCGAACCTACGTAATTATTGCAATGATTGTTAAATTTCAAAGCAATTTCCTATCCATGTTAAACATATTACGTATATGTGCGTGTCTATTATTTCGATTAGTTGCTCTACTTGCGGTAGTTCGCCATTCTGGACCATCTAGACTCAACAAAGATGCATTCAATTTACTCCATACCTCAAAAAGCTCTGTAGCGGCATAAGAGTTAGAATTTGCTTCAAACCATGTTGTTGTTTTGCTTCGGAATATCGAGAGGAATTGTAAGGAATTATAAACTCCGGGGAAAACAATGGTGCCGCTACGTGTAACCGTAAAACAAGACGAATTTGTATCTTTTGACCTTCTTCTGACGATTATGACTAAACGAACGTGATCGCAAACGATTCAGTATAAACTGTGACTAAACGTCTGTATAGATATCGTTTCGCGACAAGATCTGTTTTAAATACACTAACGAGTACACATATTGGTAGTCTCATTATTCGATCCCCTACAGCTCTTATTAAGGAAGATAGAGGCCTGTGACATTATTCAGCTTGGCCAACATTGAACAGGGCATATTGATAAGCCAGAGTAACTAACATACAACCTTTTTTTTTTTTTTTTTTTTTTTTACGTGGAGAAATCCTCGTGGACACTCCGCTGTTGCAGTAATTGCGTAACAGCAGAGTAGTGTCGGACTCTTACCGACTAAAACTCCACGATGACCACCCGACGCGTATGACAGAGGTGCTCCAGGATTCTCTTATGAATTAACTTCAGTTGCACCCCCTTCACGCGTTCTCTAGTTCTAGCCAGTCCTAATATTTCCTGACTATTGAATTGGCGTTAGGGGGGGCCATTACCCCTAGCGCTGTCTCTCCTTATTGATATTCACCGGAGGCTTGTCTTGTGTGCTTCGACAACTCCCATACAACCTGGTGGTACAAGCTATGAAAAAACTTTCCCGGACATGAGAAAACACATTTGCCCAGATAACGTACGAAAGGTATTAGAGCCCACCAAATAAGATTTGCTACAATTAGCTGTAGTTCGTCACAATAAGCCTATGAGTATCGCGCGTCAGACGATTTTCGAATTAGTTGATGCTTGGATGTTCAAGATACGGAAGTGTGGAGAGATGAGACGTTTATGTACAACTTGGTCATGGTGCAACCCATTCGTCAGCCAGAAAACTTCATGCACGATTTTCTAAAAAGAAACACATTTCCCCCCTTCCTTATGCCGTACCAATCCTCTCTCGTCGCTCCTTATCTCATACACAGACAGGCCAAATAATGTTGCCGATGACGGCCAACAGCCTGGGTACATGTACGGGTCTCTTGCCTGCGACAGAATTTTGTTATGTGTAGTATGCGGGGCAGGAAAGCACTTTTGCCATTAATATGAACTAGAAGATTGCAGAAAAATTGTAAACATTTTCCAAATTTTATTAATTTCATTTCATTTCTTAAAGTCTACAAAACTGTTAATCAACATTAAGCAAATATACAAAATCTTGACGTACAGAATAATGGAGCGAATATTAGAAACGATACTACTAAATCTACAAGCTAAAATGTACTATACAAATTTTCTTTAAAATATAAGACATGCAAAGTATATATTTCTGAAGTTAAAAAATATCGGATCAAACACTCTTCGAACATACTTCGAACGCTCATTATTACGTATATTACCAAACCAATGCATACAATATAATATATAAACTAAGCCAACGAAAGGCGCAGAGACTGGAGAACATGGGGTCCCCGAGCGTGCAGTACGCTTCAGCATCGTTGCGAACACCAACTCCCTCCGCTTGTCCCAATGCCATCTCGAACGGTGAGACTGCAACCAGAAAATATCCATATATACATCAAGATAGTAATGCAATTTCTATTCTTGCAGCACCGACGTAATACGCGGTGCTCCGTAATCGCTCGAGATTCCATATAGTTGTTGAAATTTCTACGCATTTGGTAGATAAAACGTTGCGAGAAATCCTCTTGTCACAGTTAGGTCTTCCAAACCTGATCGCTTGCATTTTTCCCGCTACTTCAGCGTTGCAACGTTATTTTTATTTCTGCCAACTTAGACACGACATCGTCTGAACTGCCCAATTCAGGACACGATGGCTCCTCCCGGGGATTCTGTTGAGACGATCCCGGATTTTCCGTGTCCTCACCATTGTAGAGCTCATAATTTGTATAATTTACCTTCTTCTTCAAGCATTGTTTTTTAAATTTCTGCCATTTTGAAGCTGCTGATAATCGCCGGATGCGTAAATCATTTTTAGCTTTGGAAAGAGCGCACGTCAGCATTGCTTCAATCCGTAAATCGCGTCTGCGCTTTCGGCGACACTTTGATCTTTTGCGGCGAACTTCGTCAATCCAAGTTAGTAACCGTTCAGTTTCTGGCTTGTCGGCGTTAGTTTTCGAAAGTCCCTTCTTTGTCCTCGCCATGCTTTCTCAATTATTTCACCTAATTATTGAGTAAGTAAAAAGTATACCAACCTGTATCCGGCTCCTGTTTGTTGTAGAACAATACAGAAGAGATTCACACAACTGCACACAAAGGATTTGAAACCACCGAGCAAAACACCCTCCTCACAGCACAGTCGTAAGATGACTAAGGGAAGTCTACGCTGCGCGTCTGAAGTCCGCTGTCTATACCCCCTCCTCTGTCTTTATGACGTAGTCTTACGCGCGAAAATGGAAACTAGTTCCGTGTAAAATCTTACGTTGGCCTTACATTCTCAGAAATTTTGAAAAATTCTTTAATCCAATTAATTTTTAAATATATGTGCGACAATTTTAATGCTAAATTTTATATATTTTGTACATTATATTAAAATTCTTCATTTACAGGAAATAATCAATAGCGTATGAAGGTGTACTGCACGTATTATTTGGCACGTACATTAATGTTGATGCAAGAATAATTATTCCAATGATTTTAGGTTACACACATAATAGATAAAGTAGGCTGTAGACTATGAAATTCGTATGAAATAAGCAGAGAATAGTAACTAAATAAATGTATATGTATATCGAACATAAATCTTGTAAAAATAATATATTAAATTACATTCAAATCAAATATATAAACAAGATCTGTTGACTTTTAATTATTTTTTTGAAGCACTAGTATCAAATAAAATTGCGTCATATAAAAATGTCATCCCGAAACACAGTTTAACGTGATACAATTGTATTACTTTAATTTAAGCAGAAAATATCTAATCATATTTAACAATTTTGAAAAACATACCTCTACTAAACTATCATTATCTTTTCCTATACCATCGGCAAGGCCCTGAACAGCAAGCAGTTCAGCGGTTGTTAAATAACTAGCCAATTGTTCTCGAACTACATTTACTTCTCCCTGATACATAAAATCAACCAATGCAGCCTAATCATCGAATTTTACATTATTATTATATATTATAACAGGATGCTGACATGGATTTTCGTAAAATAGAATAAGTATCATTTACAAAATATATGTTAACAGTAACAAATTATTAAATTCTTAATTTCACTTTACCTTAAATAAATCTCTAAAATATGTACTACATGCAGATAATAGCAGTTTGTCTGCTCTTATTCCTTTTTCCTTCGCAGCTTAAATTTACATCAACGAGATCTTCTTCGGTTCTCAGCGTATCAAAAGCACAAGTAATATGTTTTAAGTAATTATTCCACCTAAGAGAAAACTGTTTAATCCGTAAAACAATTATATTAAATTTGCAATTTTCAATCTGAAAAACATTTGACTTCAATGAGTATATTTTGATTTTTACCTGCCGGAAAACTGATGGAACAAAAATTTGTTACAACTATCATGTACTTATGTAATTAAAACAAGACAAAGCTTTTATAAATATAAAAATTGTCATAAATATTTTGACGCAACGCATTTGAACATTTTATGACTCATTGTATTAACACCACATTATTTCTTTTTTTGCGAGTATAATAAAAGCAATAATATTTAAACAATACATACTTGTTTAGATGCCTTTCGCAATATGACTTTCCCATAGAGCAGGTGGCTTATTACAAAATTCACGTCATAAATGTAATTTTCTTCAACTTCCAAAGCAAAAGTTATAAGTGTCCACCCAGGAATACCCAACATTTTGAAACACTTAAATAATACAAATTTCATATTTGGGTATTACATATTTCTAACAATTGAACACTACCATGCTTACCATGCTTTCATTAGCATGCTTAAAATGACTTTATATTGAAATTATTTGTATGGTATGCCCATTTCCTTATCACCCTTTATTTTTCTTTCTCCTTCTGCAGAAGAGTTAAGACTATTTGTATCCTCCCTATATTTGTCTATTATACATCCTACATACTTTCGCAAATAACAAAAAATAGCAAGGTCAGATATAGCTTCAATGTATACGGTCATCACAATGAAATGTGAATTACCTTCGGCAGATCTAAAATATTAAACGTGAAACGATGATCTTAATTTGGAATAGATTATAGATACACAATCTGTTCGTTTTTTCCTTTCTTAGCAATGATCTGTTCCATTGTCAAACAAGTATTTCACTCCGTAGCCGGATGAAATGCAAATTTATATCGTATTATGCTTATCATTATACTGCAAGTACTTTGAATCACTGAAATTGCAGAACCATTTCCTGTTATTGAATGCAAAACATACAGCACGAACACGTTTTCCATTATCAAAAAACGCCATACAAATGTCTCATCCATTGTATTAAAGTGATAAGAGATAGACACAGCACCAAGCCTGCAGCTTATAATACAACAATTTGCACCAGTTTCTCAATTTTCCCCAATTATATTCAATGTTTACAATAATTATCCTTCATATAAAATTGTTACCTTTATCCAGTGCATACCACCTCTCTCCCCCTCTTTAAAAATATGACCTTTTTCAACTTAATGTCTCCCAAAAACGGATTTAGCAGAAAGTATACGACATATATAACGATCCAATTAGAAACTACCAGAGCATGTGTATTTTAAGCGGATCTTTAAACGTCGATTAAACGCGTTCTCTATCCAATCCTGGCTGAAACATAATTACTCGCACCCCCAGTAACCCACCTCTAAGTCATTCCAATCAACGTACCATGCAAACACGAATCCAACGCGTTCCAGGAATACAAACAACTGCCTGTAGCTGTTTAGCTGTACGCGACGAGTATAATTATTTCGGGTACTCCTCCAGTACAAAACAGACACCCAAACGACATTATTTCAACACAAAAATATTTAAAACAATAGTTATAAAAGCATGATACTTAATACCGCGCTTGACATCAGGTATAATAAAAATAAATTTCTTCAAAAAAATTTCAAGTTAAATCTTAAGCTTGTGTAATTATATCAAACTTGTTCAATTGACAATGAGCAATTTCCATCGTGTTTTGACAACTGACTCATCGCTGATGTATTTCCTCGGAATCGAAAAAGGAATGTGCATAATTTTGTCCTCCGTCAACACTCAAAATATTATCTGCATGCTATACTCAGGGATTCAATTTTATATTACGTTGCCTCATGTTCCATCACTGCTTTCCTACTATCAGTCACTTGAACGGTAATATAAACCAGTCTTTTATTTCCTATACTATTCCGCATACCATTTATCAGGAACAATACATTTTATTTGTTAATCTAACTAGATGCGAAGTTCCTCATTTGTCCTAATATCAATCAATGAATAAGTGAATTGAAATCTGTGAAAATAATGTAAAATCGGAAAATAAGGATAGAAATCTTTTCCCGATTACTTACAATTTATTAATATTAAATTGAATATACAAATATAAATTGGACAGGAAACGATATTTATTTAACGGAAACTAAATGCAATACTCGTATCTATATCAAATAACTTTACAGTTATTTGACCACTCTCGTCACAACGAATCTAACACACACACACTCTCTCTCTCTCTAACAACTCTATCAATTCTCACGACTCTACTCTTCGACGACTCGATACCTCTAACGACTCTACTCTTCGACGACTCAATTAGCTCTGATTCTCGCAACACGCACACTTTTCGACTCGCCTTGCGTAGCGAAACCGTCCTTCTTCTAACGTTGTCTATTGTTTCCCTCATACCTATGTAAGAACTACCAACTACGTGCCTTTATTCACGTAGGCACTCTTGCATGTAAACGAAGTACAGAAACACGACGTACACGGTTTCTCTATTTTCAACTGATTTCTAATTCGAATTACTTTACGATATTACAATAAGTATCTAGTAATACGACTTCCGAACCTACGTAATTATTGCAATGATTGTTAAATTTCAAAGCAATTTCCTATCCATGTTAAACATATTACGTATATGTGCGTGTCTATTATTTCGATTAGTTGCTCTACTTGCGGTAGTTCGCCATTCTGGACCATCTAGACTCAACAAAGATGCATTCAATTTACTCCATACCTCAAAAAGCTCTGTAGCGGCATAAGAGTTAGAATTTGCTTCAAACCATGTTGTTGTTTTGCTTCGGAATATCGAGAGGAATTGTAAGGAATTATAAACTCCGGGGAAAACAATGGTGCCGCTACGTGTAACCGTAAAACAAGACGAATTTGTATCTTTTGACCTTCTTCTGACGATTATGACTAAACGAACGTGATCGCAAACGATTCAGTATAAACTGTGACTAAACGTCTGTATAGATATCGTTTCGCGACAAGATCTGTTTTAAATACACTAACGAGTACACATATTGGTAGTCTCATTATTCGATCCCCTACAGCTCTTATTAAGGAAGATAGAGGCCTGTGACATTATTCAGCTTGGCCAACATTGAACAGGGCATATTGATAAGCCAGAGTAACTAACATACAACCTTTTTTTTTTTTTTTTTTTTTTACGTGGAGAAATCCTCATGGACACTCCGCTGTTGCAGTAATTGCGTAACAGCAGAGTAGTGTCGGACTCTTACCGACTAAAACTCCACGATGACCACCCGACGCGTATGACAGAGGTGCTCCAGGATTCTCTTATGAATTAACTTCAGTTGCACCCCCTTCACGCGTTCTCTAGTTCTAGCCAGTCCTAATATTTCCTGACTATTGAATTGGCGTTAGGGGGGGCCATTACCCCTAGCGCTGTCTCTCCTTATTGATATTCACCGGAGGCTTGTCTTGTGTGCTTCGACAACTCCCATACAACCTGGTGGTACAAGCTATGAAAAAACTTTCCCGGACATGAGAAAACACATTTGCCCAGATAACGTACGAAAGGTATTAGAGCCCACCAAATAAGATTTGCTACAATTAGCTGTAGTTCGTCACAATAAGCCTATGAGTATCGCGCGTCAGACGATTTTCGAATTAGTTGATGCTTGGATGTTCAAGATACGGAAGTGTGGAGAGATGAGACGTTTATGTACAACTTGATCATGGTGCAACCCATTCGTCAGCCAGAAAACTTCATGCACGATTTTCTAAAAAGAAACACATTTCCCCCCTTCCTTATGCCGTACCAATCCTCTCTCGTCGCTCCTTATCTCATACACAGACAGGCCAAATAATGTTGCCGATGACGGCCAACAGCCTGGGTACATGTACGGGTCTCTTGCCTGCGACAGAATTTTGTTATGTGTAGTATGCGGGGCAGAAAAGCACTTTTGCCATTAATATGAACTAGAAGATTGCAGAAAAATTGTAAACATTTTCCAAATTTTATTAATTTCATTTCATTTCTTAAAGTCTACAAAACTGTTAATCAATATTAAGCAAATATACAAAATCTTGACGTACAGAATAGTGGAGCGAATATTAGAAACGATACTACTAAATCTACAAGCTAAAATGTACTATACAAATTTTCTTTAAAATATAAGACATGCAAAGTATATATTTCTGAAATTAAAAAATATCGGATCAAACACTCTTCGAACATACTTCGAACGCTCATTATTACGTATATTACCAAACCAATGCATACAATATAATATATAAACTAAGCCAACGAAAGGCGCAGAGACTGGAGAACATGGGGTCCCCGAGCGTGCAGTACGCTTCAGCATCGTTGCGAACACCAACTCCCTCCGCTTGTCCCAATGCCATCTCGAACGGTGAGACTGCAACCAGAAAATATCCATATATACATCAAGATAGTAATGCAATTTCTATTCTTGCAGCACCGACGTAATACGCGGTGCTCCGTAATCGCTCGAGATTCCATATAGTTGTTGAAATTTCTACGCATTTGGTAGATAAAACGTTGCGAGAAATCCTCTTGTCACAGTTAGGTCTTCCAAACCTGATCGCTTGCATTTTTCCCGCTACTTCAGCGTTGCAACGTTATTTTTATTTCTGCCAACTTAGACACGACATCGTCTGAACTGCCCAATTCAGGACACGATGGCTCCTCCCGGGGATTCTGTTGAGACGATCCCGGATTTTCCGTGTCCTCACCATTGTAGAGCTCATAATTTGTATAATTTACCTTCTTCTTCAAGCATTGTTTTTTAAATTTCTGCCATTTTGAAGCTGCTGATAATCGCCGGATGCGTAAATCATTTTTAGCTTTGGAAAGAGCGCACGTCAGCATTGCTTCAATCCGTAAATCGCGTCTGCGCTTTCGGCGACACTTTGATCTTTTGCGGCGAACTTCGTCAATCCAAGTTAGTAACCGTTCAGTTTCTGGCTTGTCGGCGTTAGTTTTCGAAAGTCCCTTCTTTGTCCTCGCCATGCTTTCTCAATTATTTCACCTAATTATTGAGTAAGTAAAAAGTATACCAACCTGTATCCGGCTCCTGTTTGTTGTAGAACAATACAGAAGAGATTCACACAACTGCACACAAAGGATTTGAAACCACCGAGCAAAACACCCTCCTCACAGCACAGTCGTAAGATGACTAAGGGAAGTCTACGCTGCGCGTCTGAAGTCCGCTGTCTATACCCCCTCCTCTGTCTTTATGACGTAGTCTTACGCGCGAAAATGGAAACTAGTTCCGTGTAAAATCTTACGTTGGCCTTACATTCTCAGAAATTTTGAAAAATTCTTTAATCCAATTAATTTTTAAATATATGTGCGACAATTTTAATGCTAAATTTTATATATTTTGTACATTATATTAAAATTCTTCATTTACAGGAAATAATCAATAGCGTATGAAGGTGTACTGCACGTATTATTTGGCACGTACATTAATGTTGATGCAAGAATAATTATTCCAATGATTTTAGGTTACACACATAATAGATAAAGTAGGCTGTAGACTATGAAATTCGTATGAAATAAGCAGAGAATAGTAACTAAATAAATGTATATGTATATCGAACATAAATCTTGTAAAAATAATATATTAAATTACATTCAAATCAAATATATAAACAAGATCTGTTGACTTTTAATTATTTTTTTGAAGCACTAGTATCAAATAAAATTGCGTCATATAAAAATGTCATCCCGAAACACAGTTTAACGTGATACAATTGTATTACTTTAATTTAAGCAGAAAATATCTAATCATATTTAACAATTTTGAAAAACATACCTCTACTAAACTATCATTATCTTTTCCTATACCATCGGCAAGGCCCTGAACAGCAAGCAGTTCAGCGGTTGTTAAATAACTAGCCAATTGTTCTCGAACTACATTTACTTCTCCCTGATACATAAAATCAACCAATGCAGCCTAATCATCGAATTTTACATTATTATTATATATTATAACAGGATGCTGACATGGATTTTCGTAAAATAGAATAAGTATCATTTACAAAATATATGTTAACAGTAACAAATTATTAAATTCTTAATTTCACTTTACCTTAAATAAATCTCTAAAATATGTACTACATGCAGATAATAGCAGTTTGTCTGCTCTTATTCCTTTTTCCTTCGCAGCTTAAATTTACATCAACGAGATCTTCTTCGGTTCTCAGCGTATCAAAAGCACAAGTAATATGTTTTAAGTAATTATTCCACCTAAGAGAAAACTGTTTAATCCGTAAAACAATTATATTAAATTTGCAATTTTCAATCTGAAAAACATTTGACTTCAATGAGTATATTTTGATTTTTACCTGCCGGAAAACTGATGGAACAAAAATTTGTTACAACTATCATGTACTTATGTAATTAAAACAAGACAAAGCTTTTATAAATATAAAAATTGTCATAAATATTTTGACGCAACGCATTTGAACATTTTATGACTCATTGTATTAACACCACATTATTTCTTTTTTTGCGAGTATAATAAAAGCAATAATATTTAAACAATACATACTTGTTTAGATGCCTTTCGCAATATGACTTTCCCATAGAGCAGGTGGCTTATTACAAAATTCACGTCATAAATGTAATTTTCTTCAACTTCCAAAGCAAAAGTTATAAGTGTCCACCCAGGAATACCCAACATTTTGAAACACTTAAATAATACAAATTTCATATTTGGGTATTACATATTTCTAA
Organism: Bombus huntii; assembly: GCF_024542735.1. Taxonomy (NCBI): domain Eukaryota; kingdom Metazoa; phylum Arthropoda; class Insecta; order Hymenoptera; family Apidae; genus Bombus; species Bombus huntii. The sequence goes on along the minus strand of NW_026099316.1, from coordinate 177,645 downwards.
CAATTGAACACTACCATGCTTACCATGCTTTCATTAGCATGCTTAAAATGACTTTATATTGAAATTATTTGTATGGTATGCCCATTTCCTTATCACCCTTTATTTTTCTTTCTCCTTCTGCAGAAGAGTTAAGACTATTTGTATCCTCCCTATATTTGTCTATTATACATCCTACATACTTTCGCAAATAACAAAAAATAGCAAGGTCAGATATAGCTTCAATGTATACGGTCATCACAATGAAATGTGAATTACCTTCGGCAGATCTAAAATATTAAACGTGAAACGATGATCTTAATTTGGAATAGATTATAGATACACAATCTGTTCGTTTTTTCCTTTCTTAGCAATGATCTGTTCCATTGTCAAACAAGTATTTCACTCCGTAGCCGGATGAAATGCAAATTTATATCGTATTATGCTTATCATTATACTGCAAGTACTTTGAATCACTGAAATTGCAGAACCATTTCCTGTTATTGAATGCAAAACATACAGCACGAACACGTTTTCCATTATCAAAAAACGCCATACAAATGTCTCATCCATTGTATTAAAGTGATAAGAGATAGACACAGCACCAAGCCTGCAGCTTATAATACAACAATTTGCACCAGTTTCTCAATTTTCCCCAATTATATTCAATGTTTACAATAATTATCCTTCATATAAAATTGTTACCTTTATCCAGTGCATACCACCTCTCTCCCCCTCTTTAAAAATATGACCTTTTTCAACTTAATGTCTCCCAAAAACGGATTTAGCAGAAAGTATACGACATATATAACGATCCAATTAGAAACTACCAGAGCATGTGTATTTTAAGCGGATCTTTAAACGTCGATTAAACGCGTTCTCTATCCAATCCTGGCTGAAACATAATTACTCGCACCCCCAGTAACCCACCTCTAAGTCATTCCAATCAACGTACCATGCAAACACGAATCCAACGCGTTCCAGGAATACAAACAACTGCCTGTAGCTGTTTAGCTGTACGCGACGAGTATAATTATTTCGGGTACTCCTCCAGTACAAAACAGACACCCAAACGACATTATTTCAACACAAAAATATTTAAAACAATAGTTATAAAAGCATGATACTTAATACCGCGCTTGACATCAGGTATAATAAAAATAAATTTCTTCAAAAAAATTTCAAGTTAAATCTTAAGCTTGTGTAATTATATCAAACTTGTTCAATTGACAATGAGCAATTTCCATCGTGTTTTGACAACTGACTCATCGCTGATGTATTTCCTCGGAATCGAAAAAGGAATGTGCATAATTTTGTCCTCCGTCAACACTCAAAATATTATCTGCATGCTATACTCAGGGATTCAATTTTATATTACGTTGCCTCATGTTCCATCACTGCTTTCCTACTATCAGTCACTTGAACGGTAATATAAACCAGTCTTTTATTTCCTATACTATTCCGCATACCATTTATCAGGAACAATACATTTTATTTGTTAATCTAACTAGATGCGAAGTTCCTCATTTGTCCTAATATCAATCAATGAATAAGTGAATTGAAATCTGTGAAAATAATGTAAAATCGGAAAATAAGGATAGAAATCTTTTCCCGATTACTTACAATTTATTAATATTAAATTGAATATACAAATATAAATTGGACAGGAAACGATATTTATTTAACGGAAACTAAATGCAATACTCGTATCTATATCAAATAACTTTACAGTTATTTGACCACTCTCGTCACAACGAATCTAACACACACACACTCTCTCTCTCTCTCTGACAACTCTATCAATTCTCACGACTCTACTCTTCGACGACTCGATACCTCTAACGACTCTACTCTTCGACGACTCAATTAGCTCTGATTCTCGCAACACGCACACTTTTCGACTCGCCTTGCGTAGCGAAACCGTCCTTCTTCTAACGTTGTCTATTGTTTCCCTCATACCTATGTAAGAACTACCAACTACGTGCCTTTATTCACGTAGGCACTCTTGCATGTAAACGAAGTACAGAAACACGACGTACACGGTTTCTCTATTTTCAACTGATTTCTAATTCGAATTACTTTACGATATTACAATAAGTATCTAGTAATACGACTTCCGAACCTACGTAATTATTGCAATGATTGTTAAATTTCAAAGCAATTTCCTATCCATGTTAAACATATTACGTATATGTGCGTGTCTATTATTTCGATTAGTTGCTCTACTTGCGGTAGTTCGCCATTCTGGACCATCTAGACTCAACAAAGATGCATTCAATTTACTCCATACCTCAAAAAGCTCTGTAGCGGCATAAGAGTTAGAATTTGCTTCAAACCATGTTGTTGTTTTGCTTCGGAATATCGAGAGGAATTGTAAGGAATTATAAACTCCGGGGAAAACAATGGTGCCGCTACGTGTAACCGTAAAACAAGACGAATTTGTATCTTTTGACCTTCTTCTGACGATTATGACTAAACGAACGTGATCGCAAACGATTCAGTATAAACTGTGACTAAACGTCTGTATAGATATCGTTTCGCGACAAGATCTGTTTTAAATACACTAACGAGTACACATATTGGTAGTCTCATTATTCGATCCCCTACAGCTCTTATTAAGGAAGATAGAGGCCTGTGACATTATTCAGCTTGGCCAACATTGAACAGGGCATATTGATAAGCCAGAGTAACTAACATACAACCTTTTTTTTTTTTTTTTTTTTTTTACGTGGAGAAATCCTCATGGACACTCCGCTGTTGCAGTAATTGCGTAACAGCAGAGTAGTGTCGGACTCTTACCGACTAAAACTCCACGATGACCACCCGACGCGTATGACAGAGGTGCTCCAGGATTCTCTTATGAATTAACTTCAGTTGCACCCCCTTCACGCGTTCTCTAGTTCTAGCCAGTCCTAATATTTCCTGACTATTGAATTGGCGTTAGGGGGGGCCATTACCCCTAGCGCTGTCTCTCCTTATTGATATTCACCGGAGGCTTGTCTTGTGTGCTTCGACAACTCCCATACAACCTGGTGGTACAAGCTATGAAAAAACTTTCCCGGACATGAGAAAACACATTTGCCCAGATAACGTACGAAAGGTATTAGAGCCCACCAAATAAGATTTGCTACAATTAGCTGTAGTTCGTCACAATAAGCCTATGAGTATCGCGCGTCAGACGATTTTCGAATTAGTTGATGCTTGGATGTTCAAGATACGGAAGTGTGGAGAGATGAGACGTTTATGTACAACTTGATCATGGTGCAACCCATTCGTCAGCCAGAAAACTTCATGCACGATTTTCTAAAAAGAAACACATTTCCCCCCTTCCTTATGCCGTACCAATCCTCTCTCGTCGCTCCTTATCTCATACACAGACAGGCCAAATAATGTTGCCGATGACGGCCAACAGCCTGGGTACATGTACGGGTCTCTTGCCTGCGACAGAATTTTGTTATGTGTAGTATGCGGGGCAGAAAAGCACTTTTGCCATTAATATGAACTAGAAGATTGCAGAAAAATTGTAAACATTTTCCAAATTTTATTAATTTCATTTCATTTCTTAAAGTCTACAAAACTGTTAATCAACATTAAGCAAATATACAAAATCTTGACGTACAGAATAGTGGAGCGAATATTAGAAACGATACTACTAAATCTACAAGCTAAAATGTACTATACAAATTTTCTTTAAAATATAAGACATGCAAAGTATATATTTCTGAAATTAAAAAATATCGGATCAAACACTCTTCGAACATACTTCGAACGCTCATTATTACGTATATTACCAAACCAATGCATACAATATAATATATAAACTAAGCCAACGAAAGGCGCAGAGACTGGAGAACATGGGGTCCCCGAGCGTGCAGTACGCTTCAGCATCGTTGCGAACACCAACTCCCTCCGCTTGTCCCAATGCCATCTCGAACGGTGAGACTGCAACCAGAAAATATCCATATATACATCAAGATAGTAATGCAATTTCTATTCTTGCAGCACCGACGTAATACGCGGTGCTCCGTAATCGCTCGAGATTCCATATAGTTGTTGAAATTTCTACGCATTTGGTAGATAAAACGTTGCGAGAAATCCTCTTGTCACAGTTAGGTCTTCCAAACCTGATCGCTTGCATTTTTCCCGCTACTTCAGCGTTGCAACGTTATTTTTATTTCTGCCAACTTAGACACGACATCGTCTGAACTGCCCAATTCAGGACACGATGGCTCCTCCCGGGGATTCTGTTGAGACGATCCCGGATTTTCCGTGTCCTCACCATTGTAGAGCTCATAATTTGTATAATTTACCTTCTTCTTCAAGCATTGTTTTTTAAATTTCTGCCATTTTGAAGCTGCTGATAATCGCCGGATGCGTAAATCATTTTTAGCTTTGGAAAGAGCGCACGTCAGCATTGCTTCAATCCGTAAATCGCGTCTGCGCTTTCGGCGACACTTTGATCTTTTGCGGCGAACTTCGTCAATCCAAGTTAGTAACCGTTCAGTTTCTGGCTTGTCGGCGTTAGTTTTCGAAAGTCCCTTCTTTGTCCTCGCCATGCTTTCTCAATTATTTCACCTAATTATTGAGTAAGTAAAAAGTATACCAACCTGTATCCGGCTCCTGTTTGTTGTAGAACAATACAGAAGAGATTCACACAACTGCACACAAAGGATTTGAAACCACCGAGCAAAACACCCTCCTCACAGCACAGTCGTAAGATGACTAAGGGAAGTCTACGCTGCGCGTCTGAAGTCCGCTGTCTATACCCCCTCCTCTGTCTTTATGACGTAGTCTTACGCGCGAAAATGGAAACTAGTTCCGTGTAAAATCTTACGTTGGCCTTACATTCTCAGAAATTTTGAAAAATTCTTTAATCCAATTAATTTTTAAATATATGTGCGACAATTTTAATGCTAAATTTTATATATTTTGTACATTATATTAAAATTCTTCATTTACAGGAAATAATCAATAGCGTATGAAGGTGTACTGCACGTATTATTTGGCACGTACATTAATGTTGATGCAAGAATAATTATTCCAATGATTTTAGGTTACACACATAATAGATAAAGTAGGCTGTAGACTATGAAATTCGTATGAAATAAGCAGAGAATAGTAACTAAATAAATGTATATGTATATCGAACATAAATCTTGTAAAAATAATATATTAAATTACATTCAAATCAAATATATAAACAAGATCTGTTGACTTTTAATTATTTTTTTGAAGCACTAGTATCAAATAAAATTGCGTCATATAAAAATGTCATCCCGAAACACAGTTTAACGTGATACAATTGTATTACTTTAATTTAAGCAGAAAATATCTAATCATATTTAACAATTTTGAAAAACATACCTCTACTAAACTATCATTATCTTTTCCTATACCATCGGCAAGGCCCTGAACAGCAAGCAGTTCAGCGGTTGTTAAATAACTAGCCAATTGTTCTCGAACTACATTTACTTCTCCCTGATACATAAAATCAACCAATGCAGCCTAATCATCGAATTTTACATTATTATTATATATTATAACAGGATGCTGACATGGATTTTCGTAAAATAGAATAAGTATCATTTACAAAATATATGTTAACAGTAACAAATTATTAAATTCTTAATTTCACTTTACCTTAAATAAATCTCTAAAATATGTACTACATGCAGATAATAGCAGTTTGTCTGCTCTTATTCCTTTTTCCTTCGCAGCTTAAATTTACATCAACGAGATCTTCTTCGGTTCTCAGCGTATCAAAAGCACAAGTAATATGTTTTAAGTAATTATTCCACCTAAGAGAAAACTGTTTAATCCGTAAAACAATTATATTAAATTTGCAATTTTCAATCTGAAAAACATTTGACTTCAATGAGTATATTTTGATTTTTACCTGCCGGAAAACTGATGGAACAAAAATTTGTTACAACTATCATGTACTTATGTAATTAAAACAAGACAAAGCTTTTATAAATATAAAAATTGTCATAAATATTTTGACGCAACGCATTTGAACATTTTATGACTCATTGTATTAACACCACATTATTTCTTTTTTTGCGAGTATAATAAAAGCAATAATATTTAAACAATACATACTTGTTTAGATGCCTTTCGCAATACGACTTTCCCATAGAGCAGGTGGCTTATTACAAAATTCACGTCATAAATGTAATTTTCTTCAACTTCCAAAGCAAAAGTTATAAGTGTCCACCCAGGAATACCCAACATTTTGAAACACTTAAATAATACAAATTTCATATTTGGGTATTACATATTTCTAACAATTGAACACTACCATGCTTACCATGCTTTCATTAGCATGCTTAAAATGACTTTATATTGAAATTATTTGTATGGTATGCCCATTTCCTTATCACCCTTTATTTTTCTTTCTCCTTCTGCAGAAGAGTTAAGACTATTTGTATCCTCCCTATATTTGTCTATTATACATCCTACATACTTTCGCAAATAACAAAAAATAGCAAGGTCAGATATAGCTTCAATGTATACGGTCATCACAATGAAATGTGAATTACCTTCGGCAGATCTAAAATATTAAACGTGAAACGATGATCTTAATTTGGAATAGATTATAGATACACAATCTGTTCGTTTTTTCCTTTCTTAGCAATGATCTGTTCCATTGTCAAACAAGTATTTCACTCCGTAGCCGGATGAAATGCAAATTTATATCGTATTATGCTTATCATTATACTGCAAGTACTTTGAATCACTGAAATTGCAGAACCATTTCCTGTTATTGAATGCAAAACATACAGCACGAACACGTTTTCCATTATCAAAAAACGCCATACAAATGTCTCATCCATTGTATTAAAGTGATAAGAGATAGACACAGCACCAAGCCTGCAGCTTATAATACAACAATTTGCACCAGTTTCTCAATTTTCCCCAATTATATTCAATGTTTACAATAATTATCCTTCATATAAAATTGTTACCTTTATCCAGTGCATACCACCTCTCTCCCCCTCTTTAAAAATATGACCTTTTTCAACTTAATGTCTCCCAAAAACGGATTTAGCAGAAAGTATACGACATATATAACGATCCAATTAGAAACTACCAGAGCATGTGTATTTTAAGCGGATCTTTAAACGTCGATTAAACGCGTTCTCTATCCAATCCTGGCTGAAACATAATTACTCGCACCCCCAGTAACCCACCTCTAAGTCATTCCAATCAACGTACCATGCAAACACGAATCCAACGCGTTCCAGGAATACAAACAACTGCCTGTAGCTGTTTAGCTGTACGCGACGAGTATAATTATTTCGGGTACTCCTCCAGTACAAAACAGACACCCAAACGACATTATTTCAACACAAAAATATTTAAAACAATAGTTATAAAAGCATGATACTTAATACCGCGCTTGACATCAGGTATAATAAAAATAAATTTCTTCAAAAAAATTTCAAGTTAAATCTTAAGCTTGTGTAATTATATCAAACTTGTTCAATTGACAATGAGCAATTTCCATCGTGTTTTGACAACTGACTCATCGCTGATGTATTTCCTCGGAATCGAAAAAGGAATGTGCATAATTTTGTCCTCCGTCAACACTCAAAATATTATCTGCATGCTATACTCAGGGATTCAATTTTATATTACGTTGCCTCATGTTCCATCACTGCTTTCCTACTATCAGTCACTTGAACGGTAATATAAACCAGTCTTTTATTTCCTATACTATTCCGCATACCATTTATCAGGAACAATACATTTTATTTGTTAATCTAACTAGATGCGAAGTTCCTCATTTGTCCTAATATCAATCAATGAATAAGTGAATTGAAATCTGTGAAAATAATGTAAAATCGGAAAATAAGGATAGAAATCTTTTCCCGATTACTTACAATTTATTAATATTAAATTGAATATACAAATATAAATTGGACAGGAAACGATATTTATTTAACGGAAACTAAATGCAATACTCGTATCTATATCAAATAACTTTACAGTTATTTGACCACTCTCGTCACAACGAATCTAACACACACACACTCTCTCTCTCTAACAACTCTATCAATTCTCACGACTCTACTCTTCGACGACTCGATACCTCTAACGACTCTACTCTTCGACGACTCAATTAGCTCTGATTCTCGCAACACGCACACTTTTCGACTCGCCTTGCGTAGCGAAACCGTCCTTCTTCTAACGTTGTCTATTGTTTCCCTCATACCTATGTAAGAACTACCAACTACGTGCCTTTATTCACGTAGGCACTCTTGCATGTAAACGAAGTACAGAAACACGACGTACACGGTTTCTCTATTTTCAACTGATTTCTAATTCGAATTACTTTACGATATTACAATAAGTATCTAGTAATACGACTTCCGAACCTACGTAATTATTGCAATGATTGTTAAATTTCAAAGCAATTTCCTATCCATGTTAAACATATTACGTATATGTGCGTGTCTATTATTTCGATTAGTTGCTCTACTTGCGGTAGTTCGCCATTCTGGACCATCTAGACTCAACAAAGATGCATTCAATTTACTCCATACCTCAAAAAGCTCTGTAGCGGCATAAGAGTTAGAATTTGCTTCAAACCATGTTGTTGTTTTGCTTCGGAATATCGAGAGGAATTGTAAGGAATTATAAACTCCGGGGAAAACAATGGTGCCGCTACGTGTAACCGTAAAACAAGACGAATTTGTATCTTTTGACCTTCTTCTGACGATTATGACTAAACGAACGTGATCGCAAACGATTCAGTATAAACTGTGACTAAACGTCTGTATAGATATCGTTTCGCGACAAGATCTGTTTTAAATACACTAACGAGTACACATATTGGTAGTCTCATTATTCGATCCCCTACAGCTCTTATTAAGGAAGATAGAGGCCTGTGACATTATTCAGCTTGGCCAACATTGAACAGGGCATATTGATAAGCCAGAGTAACTAACATACAACCTTTTTTTTTTTTTTTTTTTTTTTTACGTGGAGAAATCCTCATGGACACTCCGCTGTTGCAGTAATTGCGTAACAGCAGAGTAGTGTCGGACTCTTACCGACTAAAACTCCACGATGACCACCCGACGCGTATGACAGAGGTGCTCCAGGATTCTCTTATGAATTAACTTCAGTTGCACCCCCTTCACGCGTTCTCTAGTTCTAGCCAGTCCTAATATTTCCTGACTATTGAATTGGCGTTAGGGGGGGCCATTACCCCTAGCGCTGTCTCTCCTTATTGATATTCACCGGAGGCTTGTCTTGTGTGCTTCGACAACTCCCATACAACCTGGTGGTACAAGCTATGAAAAAACTTTCCCGGACATGAGAAAACACATTTGCCCAGATAACGTACGAAAGGTATTAGAGCCCACCAAATAAGATTTGCTACAATTAGCTGTAGTTCGTCACAATAAGCCTATGAGTATCGCGCGTCAGACGATTTTCGAATTAGTTGATGCTTGGATGTTCAAGATACGGAAGTGTGGAGAGATGAGACGTTTATGTACAACTTGATCATGGTGCAACCCATTCGTCAGCCAGAAAACTTCATGCACGATTTTCTAAAAAGAAACACATTTCCCCCCTTCCTTATGCCGTACCAATCCTCTCTCGTCGCTCCTTATCTCATACACAGACAGGCCAAATAATGTTGCCGATGACGGCCAACAGCCTGGGTACATGTACGGGTCTCTTGCCTGCGACAGAATTTTGTTATGTGTAGTATGCGGGGCAGAAAAGCACTTTTGCCATTAATATGAACTAGAAGATTGCAGAAAAATTGTAAACATTTTCCAAATTTTATTAATTTCATTTCATTTCTTAAAGTCTACAAAACTGTTAATCAACATTAAGCAAATATACAAAATCTTGACGTACAGAATAATGGAGCGAATATTAGAAACGATACTACTAAATCTACAAGCTAAAATGTACTATACAAATTTTCTTTAAAATATAAGACATGCAAAGTATATATTTCTGAAATTAAAAAATATCGGATCAAACACTCTTCGAACATACTTCGAACGCTCATTATTACGTATATTACCAAACCAATGCATACAATATAATATATAAACTAAGCCAACGAAAGGCGCAGAGACTGGAGAACATGGGGTCCCCGAGCGTGCAGTACGCTTCAGCATCGTTGCGAACACCAACTCCCTCCGCTTGTCCCAATGCCATCTCGAACGGTGAGACTGCAACCAGAAAATATCCATATATACATCAAGATAGTAATGCAATTTCTATTCTTGCAGCACCGACGTAATACGCGGTGCTCCGTAATCGCTCGAGATTCCATATAGTTGTTGAAATTTCTACGCATTTGGTAGATAAAACGTTGCGAGAAATCCTCTTGTCACAGTTAGGTCTTCCAAACCTGATCGCTTGCATTTTTCCCGCTACTTCAGCGTTGCAACGTTATTTTTATTTCTGCCAACTTAGACACGACATCGTCTGAACTGCCCAATTCAGGACACGATGGCTCCTCCCGGGGATTCTGTTGAGACGATCCCGGATTTTCCGTGTCCTCACCATTGTAGAGCTCATAATTTGTATAATTTACCTTCTTCTTCAAGCATTGTTTTTTAAATTTCTGCCATTTTGAAGCTGCTGATAATCGCCGGATGCGTAAATCATTTTTAGCTTTGGAAAGAGCGCACGTCAGCATTGCTTCAATCCGTAAATCGCGTCTGCGCTTTCGGCGACACTTTGATCTTTTGCGGCGAACTTCGTCAATCCAAGTTAGTAACCGTTCAGTTTCTGGCTTGTCGGCGTTAGTTTTCGAAAGTCCCTTCTTTGTCCTCGCCATGCTTTCTCAATTATTTCACCTAATTATTGAGTAAGTAAAAAGTATACCAACCTGTATCCGGCTCCTGTTTGTTGTAGAACAATACAGAAGAGATTCACACAACTGCACACAAAGGATTTGAAACCACCGAGCAAAACACCCTCCTCACAGCACAGTCGTAAGATGACTAAGGGAAGTCTACGCTGCGCGTCTGAAGTCCGCTGTCTATACCCCCTCCTCTGTCTTTATGACGTAGTCTTACGCGCGAAAATGGAAACTAGTTCCGTGTAAAATCTTACGTTGGCCTTACATTCTCAGAAATTTTGAAAAATTCTTTAATCCAATTAATTTTTAAATATATGTGCGACAATTTTAATGCTAAATTTTATATATTTTGTACATTATATTAAAATTCTTCATTTACAGGAAATAATCAATAGCGTATGAAGGTGTACTGCACGTATTATTTGGCACGTACATTAATGTTGATGCAAGAATAATTATTCCAATGATTTTAGGTTACACACATAATAGATAAAGTAGGCTGTAGACTATGAAATTCGTATGAAATAAGCAGAGAATAGTAACTAAATAAATGTATATGTATATCGAACATAAATCTTGTAAAAATAATATATTAAATTACATTCAAATCAAATATATAAACAAGATCTGTTGACTTTTAATTATTTTTTTGAAGCACTAGTATCAAATAAAATTGCGTCATATAAAAATGTCATCCCGAAACACAGTTTAACGTGATACAATTGTATTACTTTAATTTAAGCAGAAAATATCTAATCATATTTAACAATTTTGAAAAACATACCTCTACTAAACTATCATTATCTTTTCCTATACCATCGGCAAGGCCCTGAACAGCAAGCAGTTCAGCGGTTGTTAAATAACTAGCCAATTGTTCTCGAACTACATTTACTTCTCCCTGATACATAAAATCAACCAATGCAGCCTAATCATCGAATTTTACATTATTATTATATATTATAACAGGATGCTGACATGGATTTTCGTAAAATAGAATAAGTATCATTTACAAAATATATGTTAACAGTAACAAATTATTAAATTCTTAATTTCACTTTACCTTAAATAAATCTCTAAAATATGTACTACATGCAGATAATAGCAGTTTGTCTGCTCTTATTCCTTTTTCCTTCGCAGCTTAAATTTACATCAACGAGATCTTCTTCGGTTCTCAGCGTATCAAAAGCACAAGTAATATGTTTTAAGTAATTATTCCACCTAAGAGAAAACTGTTTAATCCGTAAAACAATTATATTAAATTTGCAATTTTCAATCTGAAAAACATTTGACTTCAATGAGTATATTTTGATTTTTACCTGCCGGAAAACTGATGGAACAAAAATTTGTTACAACTATCATGTACTTATGTAATTAAAACAAGACAAAGCTTTTATAAATATAAAAATTGTCATAAATATTTTGACGCAACGCATTTGAACATTTTATGACTCATTGTATTAACACCACATTATTTCTTTTTTTGCGAGTATAATAAAAGCAATAATATTTAAACAATACATACTTGTTTAGATGCCTTTCGCAATATGACTTTCCCATAGAGCAGGTGGCTTATTACAAAATTCACGTCATAAATGTAATTTTCTTCAACTTCCAAAGCAAAAGTTATAAGTGTCCACCCAGGAATACCCAACATTTTGAAACACTTAAATAATACAAATTTCATATTTGGGTATTACATATTTCTAACAATTGAACACTACCATGCTTACCATGCTTTCATTAGCATGCTTAAAATGACTTTATATTGAAATTATTTGTATGGTATGCCCATTTCCTTATCACCCTTTATTTTTCTTTCTCCTTCTGCAGAAGAGTTAAGACTATTTGTATCCTCCCTATATTTGTCTATTATACATCCTACATACTTTCGCAAATAACAAAAAATAGCAAGGTCAGATATAGCTTCAATGTATACGGTCATCACAATGAAATGTGAATTACCTTCGGCAGATCTAAAATATTAAACGTGAAACGATGATCTTAATTTGGAATAGATTATAGATACACAATCTGTTCGTTTTTTCCTTTCTTAGCAATGATCTGTTCCATTGTCAAACAAGTATTTCACTCCGTAGCCGGATGAAATGCAAATTTATATCGTATTATGCTTATCATTATACTGCAAGTACTTTGAATCACTGAAATTGCAGAACCATTTCCTGTTATTGAATGCAAAACATACAGCACGAACACGTTTTCCATTATCAAAAAACGCCATACAAATGTCTCATCCATTGTATTAAAGTGATAAGAGATAGACACAGCACCAAGCCTGCAGCTTATAATACAACAATTTGCACCAGTTTCTCAATTTTCCCCAATTATATTCAATGTTTACAATAATCATCCTTTGTTGCGACCGTTCGCGGTGAGACGCGTTCGCTAGGATAACGCGTCAGAGAGAGGCGTAAATTCTCGCTACGATTATGTTAATCGACGCCGCGAAATAGTCGTCCCCCTGTTTTGGTTAAGATAACAGAGGTGGTTTAATGAATGTAACACTGTATTGACAGGTTAACGTAGAATAATATATTTTACAATAATATGATGAATATATTACAGAAATTATACTCGACTTTGCGATCTCTCTAGATTAATTCGTTTGCTCGTCAGATTTGTCGAAGTGTCACGTTTGACTCGTCAGAAGGAACTGATCGCCCTTCGATTATTCCTTTGCCTCATTTGGAAGACGACCCCCACTATGCACGAGTCACGCCACCGCTCGCGCCTATGATCACGTATGCCTCTTCTTGTTTGATAATCGTAACGGTCAAAAATCGACGTTTCTAGAGCTCGCTGCTTGGCGACAACTATGCTCTCGTCGATACATTGTATATGATCCGGCGGGCAGATAAGATGGTCTGCCTGCGACGTTGTAGAACCGCGAGCGACGGTTAGAAAATATAGCCTCTGGTGAGCCTCGTGGCGTAACATACTCCCCCCGTTGAGAGGGTACCGATCAAGTAATATAGTATGATGTTGTGAGGATCTCTGGTCAGACTTCGGTGCTGTTGATTGTTTCGGAGTCATCTGGAGTCGTTATGCTCGGTAGTGGTACCATCCGCTTGATGCTCCGATCCAGGGTGCTCGTTGCTGTTCGAACGGTAGCCGTCCGTATGATGCCGTCTGCGCCTGGATGGACCTTGATGATTTTGCCCAATGGCCATTGCATTGGGGGAACGTTGTCTTCTCGGAGAATGACGATGGTGCCCTCTCGTATGAAGTGACGGCCCTTGCTCCATTTGTTTCGGATGTCTAGCTCATTCAGGTACACTCGTTGCCAGCGGCGCCAGAAATGTTGTTTGACCTTTTGAATATGTTGCCAGCTGGAGAGACGATTGGATGGAGTGTCCCTGAAATCTCGTTCTCGAAAACTTGTTAAAGAATATCCGATGAGAAAGTGACCGGGAGTGAGGACAAGATGATCGTTTGGATCAGATGATACTTTTTTTTTTTTTGTACGTGGAGAAATCCTCATGGACACTCCGCTGCTGCACTAATCGCGTAACAGCAGAGTAGTGTCGGACTCCTACCGCCTAAAACTCCACGATGACCATCTTATGCGCGTGACAGAGGTGCTCCAGGAATCTCTTATGAATTAACTTCAGTTGCATTCCCTTCTCGCGTTCTCTTGTTCGAGCCGGCTATTGAGTAGGCGTTAGGGTGAGGTTGTTGCCCCTAGTGATGTCACTTCTTCTGGTCGTAGTCCGTTGGGGTGGTGGCGGGGTGGCTCTGGGTCGTCTGACTGCCTTCCGTCTCCATCGTCTTATCCTGCAGGGGTGAGAGTTTTTCTTCCTCTCCCTTTCCGCTCGCTCCTTCGCGAGCATAACTCGCTCGCAGAAGAGGCGGACGGCCTCGTATTCCTGTGACCCTCTCAACATCGCTTCCACAATCGCTGAGGGGATCAACGTTTCTCCTATGGCGTGCCGCCAGGGTGTAGCGGGGCAGCTCCCACGCCGGACAGAGCTCCAGGGTGTGCTGCGCTGTGTCCCTGTCCTCTCCGCAGTCGTGGCAGATGTCTGTCGTCTCTCGCCTTATTCTCTTCAGGAACTCGCCGAACACGCCGTGTCCGGAGAGTACTTGTGTCATCCTGAATGTGAGTGGGAGGCCGTGGCGGCTCCTCCATGCCCCCCAGTTTGGTAGGACCGCATCCGCGCCTCGGTGTTCGCTTCTCCCGTTGATCAGTTGGGATCGCCACAGGTTCCATGTGTCCTCCTCGGCGGTTCCTGTGTCGTTTGGAGCCGCCTGCTCGGTGGGGTCTTCTCCCGGGTGCCATTCTCTCCGGCGGGTGTATCTCTTTTTGAGCGCCAGCGCCCGCAGCTCCCCCGGGGGGGACGCGGCTAGGGTGGACGCCGACGCGTGCGACACCGTCCGGTATCCCCTAATGATTCTGATGGCGGTCATTCTGTGTAGCCTTCTCAGGAGCAGAATGCTGCGACGGCTTGCCATCAGGTCGTCCGCCCATACTGGGGCCCCGTACATCACTCGTGACCGAACGACGCCCTCGTAAAGTCGGCGCACCGCGTCTCCGGCCCCGCCGATGTTCGGTAGTAGGCCGCACAGGGCATTGGCAGCCGCTGACACCTTCGGGATCAGTGAGTCGAAGTGCGGCTCGAACGTCCACTGGCTGTCGATGGTGAGTCCCAGATACTTCATCTGTGATCCCACCCGGACGGTTTTACCTGCCATGTTTATGCATAGGCCGGGCGGTGGTGTCCCTCGCCTCTTCCTGTCAAAGAACCAGGTGGCCTCCGACTTCGCAGGGGAGACTCTCAGGCCCAGTTCGTTCACGGCACGGGTCGCACAGGCCGTTGCGATTCCGCCAATGCGCAGCGTCTCGTGCCAGCCACGACCCTCGACCAGGATTAGGGTGTCGTCCGCATAGCATACAATGGCCGCGCCTAGGGGTAGCGGGCATCGTAGTACCTCGTCGTACGCAACGTTCCATAGTATGGGGCCCAGCACCGAGCCCTGCGGGACGCCACGCTCAACGGATCGCTTTTCCTCTCCTTCCTTACTGGTCTAACACACCCACCTGTCGTCGAGGTAGGCTCGGATCAATCGGACGAGGTAGCTGGGAACCTCGAAGTGCTCCAGGGCCGTCACTATCCTATCCCATGGCACGGTGTTGAACGCGTTGACGATGTCCAGGGAAACCGCCAGCGCCACGCCTTTCCGGGAGACCATGTCCTCCGCAATCGCTCGTGCGCGTCTGACCGCGTCAATCGTCGAGCCCCCCTTCCGGAAGCCGTACTGGCTTTCGTGCAAACCTGGCACTTGGCCCGCTATGTGTCGTTCCAAGCGGGCGGCGACTACCCTCTCGAGTAGTTTGCCGACCTCGTCCAGTAGGCATATCGGCCGGTACGCTGACGGCGAGGTCGTCGGTCGGCCCTCTTTATGGAGCAGGACCAGCCTCGCCGTCCGCCACGCCCGGGGGTAGACTCCCTCCCTCAGGCATCTTGTGAAGAGGTGCCGGAGTCTGGGGGCCATGACCCCCATCACTTCCCCCCAGATCCGGCCAGGGATTCCGTCCGGGCCCGGTGCCACGTTGCGGACGGTCATTCTTCTGGTTGCCTCCCATATCTCCTCCTCCGTGACTTCCCAGTCGTCCCTCCATTCCAGCGGTCGTGTCGTTTACCGTGGCCGTTCCGCCGCTCTGTTCTCTTGTGGGGGAAAGAGCGTTCCGGTGATCCGCGTCAGCAGCGCAGGTTCCATTTCCGCCGTTGTCAGGGTGCCCTTCGCGCGTAGTTTCTGTGTCACTGTATGCCCTCCCCCATGGGTCCGACTCGACTGTTTCGACCAGTTCGGACCAGGCACAGTCCTTCGCTTTTTTAATTTCCCTTTGTAGCGAGCACCGTAGCGCGCGGTACGTCCGGTAGCGCAAGGAGACTTCTTCTTCGTCGCGTCGTCGCCAGCGGCAGGCCCTTAGGTACTGTCTTCGGGCCCGGACACATCTCGTCCTCAGTTCCGCGATGTCGGGGTTCCACCAGTAAACTGCTCTGCTTCGCACCGTGCCCGGTGTGGCCCGTGGCATGGATGCGTCGCAGATTGCTGTCATGGCTTGTCGCAGGTTCTCGGCCTCCTCTTCCACGTCTGCTTCGGTCGTCATTGCCGAGGCCTCCCAGCTCCAAGCTGTTGCTATAGCCGCCGCCCGGAGTAGATCTTCATTCCTCTCCTTTATTTTCCATCTAGGCGGTAAGCGCGCGTGTCTCCCCCTCGGCGGGCCGCGCCCGTCGTTTGTCGCCGGCATTCCAGGTCCAGGTGCGTCCACCTCCATCAATATGTAGAGGTGGTCCGACAGCGTCTCGACCCCTTCGGCCACTCTCCAGCCTGAGATCCGCCTGAATGCCTCGGGGGAGGCCCATGTTATGTCAACAATGGAGCTCCCTCTGCACGTCACGCAGGTACTGGTCGAGCCCCTGTTCACTAACAGAAGTCCAAGTCCCGCGGCCCAGTTTGATAGCGTGCGGCCGCGCGTTGGCCCTGGCGTTCCCCCATTCCGTGGAGTGCGCGTTGAAGTCTCCCAGGACGAGCACTTGTCGTGGGAGTCGTCGCCTGACGCAGTCGCCAACTCCGTCTAGGAATTCTTCGAACGCTGCCCGTCCACTGTTAGGTGACACGTACACCCCCACCACCATCATCCCTGCCCACTCGACCGCGGCGTATCCGTTGCCGCGTTCCAGCAGGGCTCCGTGGACGAACGCCCCGGGCGTTGATGTCCAGGTGAGCAACCGACAACCATTCCGTCCTCCTTTAACTCCTCCTTGTCCAAGCCGGACGTCCCGTATCCACACCCGTTTTGCGCTCACAGGCACTAGTCCTCCACTCTGGTTACCTCCCTTGCCCAGGCTCTCCAGTTTTCCGGAGATTTCGATTACGCACGCAGCTCCGTCCTCTCTACGTCTGCCTCCCATGTATCCCCACCCTGTGTTGTAATGGATCAGATGATACTGGAGTCAGCGGACGGGAGTTGAGGATAGACTCGATTTCAATGATAAGTGTATTTAAATTTTCGAATGTCAAGAGCTCGTTACCTGCGACACGCCTGAAATGTCGTTTGAAGGATTTCACTGCAGCTTCCCATAGCCCTCCGAAGTGAGGTGAGTTGGGAGGAATGAAGAGCCATTCGATCCGTCGGTCGACTAAAAAGGACTGAACCTTTACCTTATGATCGTCGGATTGCAGGAGATTTCGGAGCTCTCGTAATTCATTGTTGGCGCCAACGAAGATGGTACCGTTGTCGGAGTAAATTGTCACACAGAATTCTCGGTGAGCGATGAATCTTCGCAGAGCAGCAATGAAGGCCTCGCTAGTGAGGTCGCTGACCAGCTCGATGTGGACTGCTTTGACTTCAAGACATATAAAGATTGCTACATATACCTTAATTTTGCGTCGGTTGCGATCCTTTCGTTCTTTGATGTAAAACGGTCCGCAATAATCTATTCCGACGTTGGTAAACGGTCGAGATTCCGTTATCCGTGAGGCTGGGAGGTCGCCCAATACGTAATCCACTGGAGGTGGATTAGCTCGGCAGCAACGGACGAACATCTTCAGCGTGCTCCAAACGTGACTACGGCCGTCGATAGGCCAATAAGATCTTCTTAAGGCGTATAAGGTAGCTTGAGTTCCGGAGTGGAGATTGATGAGGTGTTCATGCTCGATTATGAGTGCTGTGACTGAGGATTTGGGTACAATGATTGGGTGTTTCTGACTGAACGGCATTGGTGAGTGACTGAGTCGGCCTCCGACTCGCAACATCCCGTCTTTGTCCAGAAATGGATTGAGTCGTTGCAGCTTCCCCTTCACTGCAGAATTTCGATCTGTTCGGAGAGTGCGGATTTCATCTGAAAAATAACAGAATTGTAACAGTTTGACCAATTTGTTATGCGCATTGGTTAAATCATGTGTGGTTAGAGGTCTCCCTCGATCCTGTTTTTGTCTCCATCGGAGGCAACGAGCGGTAATTCTAATCAGCTTGGGCCAAGAAGAAAATCTCTCCAGTAGACTGTGGTCAGCAGGAGTCACGGCCAGACATGTTGCTTTCTTCTCCTCTGGTATTTCAGTTAATGGTACTGGGTTCCACGTCGGCCAGTATCTTTCTGGTTGTTGGAGCCATTCCGGACCATGTTGCCAAATGGTTGGTCGCAGGAAATCTTCGGGTGATTGGCCTCGAGATATGAGATCTGCAGGGTTATCGGCAGTGGGAATGTGACGCCAATCTGAGGTGTGAGTCTTCTGCTGAATTTCTGTCACACGATCAGCGACAAAGGTTTTCAGCGTATGGGGTGATGTATTGATCCAATGAAGTACGATTGTAGAATCCGTCCAGTAAACAGTCCGAGAAATGTTGCTTGATAAAGCTTGAAGGACTGTGGTGGCCAATGATGCGAGAAGAAGTGCTCCACTCAGTTCCAGCCTTGGAATGGTTTGTGATTTCAGTGGAGCCACCTTTGATTTTGCAGTGAGGAGTCGTGTCCAGACATGACCATCCGGAGTGATGGTGCGAAGGTAAACGCATGCCCCATAAGCCCTTTCGCTAGCGTCACAGAACCCGTGTAATTTAATTTCCGCTGCAGCCTTGATTATCGTTTTACGTGGAAACTTCACGTTATTCAATAATGGCAGCTGTGCATAATATTTGCTCCATTCCGTGTGCACGTCAGCCGGTAGAGATTCGTCCCAATCAATTTTTAAAGTCCAGAGTCGTTGGAGCAGCATCTTAGCACGAACGATCACTGGTGCCAATAATCCAGGGGGGTCGTAGATCTTGGCGATTTCGGAGCTGATTGTTCTCTTCGTGATTCGAGAGGCGGTAGAATTAATTTTTACGGAATATAGGATCGAATCGTCAAAGGAATTCCAAACCACACCCAGAGTTTTGAAGGTTTGCGATTCGCCTAGTAGCAGCTTGTCGTTTATGTCCTGCTCGAAAAGTCCTCGTAGCAGTTCCCGGTCGTTCGATGCCCATTTTCGAATGTTTAAGCCGGCCAGTTCCGTGAGCTCCGTTCTCAATGATCGTGCCTCGACCTTTCTATCAACTCCTGTGAGAACATCGTCGACATAGAAGTCTCGCTGTAAGACCGTCGCCGCTCGTGGGTACCGATGTCCCTCGTCGTCCGCCAGTTGTTTGAGGCACCGAATGGCTAGATAAGGGGCCGCTGACAGCCCGAATGTCACTGTATTAAGTTGATAGGTGTCAACTTCTCCATCAGAATTACGCCACAAAATTTGTTGAAATTTTCGATCCTCTGGACGCACAAGAAATTGTCGATATATCTTTTCGACATCGAATGTAATGACGCATTGATGAGAACGAAATCTTAGAAGGATGAAGAATAAGTCATCTTGTAGTTTCGGTCCCGTATGAAGTACGTCGTTTAATGAAACTCCGGTGGTGGTTGGTGCAGATCCGTCAAACACAACTCGGAGTTTTGTAGTTTGGCTGGACTCTTTGATCACGCCGTGATGTGGCAGAAAATATCCGTCGTCCGTGCAGTTGTCCGTGGTAATCTTCGTCATGTGTCCTAATTCCACATATTCTTGTATCACGGCGCGATAGTCGGCTTCGAATCGTTTGTCTCGTTGGAATCGACGACAGAGGAAAATGAGTCGCTTCATCGCCATTGTCTTAGAGGATCCAAGCGAAGGAATTGTTTCGTTGAATGGGAGAGCGACCATGTATCGCCCTTCGTTGGTGCGTTGATCGTGATTTCGAAAGTGTTCTTCGCACTGTCGTTCCGCTTCCGAAATGTGTGCAGTGGGCGGTCCTTCGTCGATTTCCCAAACACGGGCGGGGTCCGCCTGTAAAGCCGTCGTGAAGGCGTGAAATGCGAGTGCTGATGATTGCGAGGTTGGGCTCCCCCCGATGACCCATCCGAATCGCGTTTTTTGCAGACGCAAGTCGGGCCCGTTTGCTTGACTGATGTCAAGTTGGCCGACACAGAGTGATGCTAGCGTTGGTCCGGCGCTCAACAATATTTCGATCGGCGCAGGCCTATGGAATCTTGGATCGGCTAGTTGGAGATTCCTCGGTATATGTATTATTGAGCGATCTACGGGTTGATCTGGGACCCAAGGCGATATTGTCGGTATGATTAGGAACGTCAAGGTGCGTTCGTATGTGCCGTCGATGGAGATGATCGTGGCCGTGATGTAACGTTTCGAGGTTGTCGATAACGTGTTGAGTGTTCCGATTGGGACCTAACGTTTCCGTTGGTTAAGTTTTAGCGAATCAGCGAGTTTTTCGGTGATAAAGTTCATGCTAGAGCCGGTGTCTAGCAGAGCTCTACAACGGAATGGTTGAACTTTATTGTTCAATATGTTGACCTGCGCTGTGACTAACAAATCGTGCTGCAGTGGTTCAGAAGGAAGCGAGGTCAATGAGTCCGTTTTCTGTGGTTCGGTCCCTAACAAGGTCGTTTGATGACGTCATTGTTTTCCTTGTCGTCTAGGACTGGACGATATATTTGATCCCGATGCCGTCGTTCGCGATAACCGAGATTCACGTTTCGGAGATGTTCGCGGAGACGATCGGGGAGACGATCGGGGAGACGTGGATGCGCGTCTCGAACGATGTGACGATCGCGGGGTCGGTGAACTAGGCGAAGATCGACCGTTGGATGATCGATCGCTCGATGATCGACCGCTCGATGATCGGCTTACACGTGGTCGTGATTTGCTATGACCATGGTCTTGATGTAGGTATGTATGGTGTCGCTGCCTGCAGATGCGACATGAACCGGCGGAGCAATGAGTAATAGCGTGTCCCTTACCTAAACAATTGGTACATAGAGACGCCCTCTTGGCGATTTCAAGGCGTTTTTTAGGCGACTTTGCTTTGAAGACATCACAATTCCATAATTCGTGTTGTCCTTGACAATTCGGACACACCAACGTATTATGTGTAGTTGTGAATGCGTAACTTCGCGGTGCGTTCGGTCGCTGACGTTTGTGTTGATCGGACTCTCTTTTTATCACGGTTGATGCTGAACTTGTCCTGTCGCCGTTCGTCCGTGTTTTCAGAAAGTCTACCAGATGCGTATATGACGGCATTTTCCTGTCCGGCAATGTGCGCTGCCATTTGCGAATGATGGCTGAGGGTAGCTTCGACGTGAATAATTTTATAAGAGCGACATTTGAGGTAACTGGTTCACCGAGTTTTTCTAGCGCTTGGAGGTTTACCTTGACCGTCTCAAGAAAATCATCTATCGCTTCGGGTGTCTCTTTGGTTATTTTCGGATAGTCAAAAATCAAGTCCCAGTGGCGCATGCAGACTTGACGGTGGCAGTCGAATTTTTCCATCAGAACGTCAATAGCGTTCGATTAATTTAACTCGGTGACATCTAACGATTGTATGCTTCGCGCGGCCTTTCCGGTCAAAGAGGATCGTAGGTAGTGGGACTTCTGCACGGGTGTAAGTCGCTCGCTTCGATCGATAGTGGATAAGAAGGAGTCGTAAAATGAATGCCAATTTTCGATGGTACCGTCGAAAGTAGGCAGGTGAATTTCAGGCAGTTTAATTGATGTCGGCTCGGCGATATTAGACTCGCAGCCTTGTGATTTCGACGACGATGCTGGTGTATCATCCATGAGAGTGTGTATTCGTATTACCAGATTGTAATATGTGTCGGTTACTTCGGAAACGCGCGCGTCGTCCATCTCGCCTAAATCTTCTAATTCCTCTTGTAACAATCGATATTGTTTCCACGTGTCGTCGAGTAGTGTCGTATAGGCCGTTAAATGGGCCTTATTCGGTTGTCTAGATTTTTCGTATTCATCGAGTCGTTTCGATAGAAAGGTAAATCGACCGATTTGAAAGCCTCGTCTCCGATGCAAGGAGGTAATTTTCTCTGTATTTTCCATTGGTATAGCAGATTGTGAGAAGAATGCAATGAACGAGCTTACCTTGCGGTTGCGAGTTTAAATGTTACTCGTCACCGTGTGTGTCTCGTTTAATGTGTAAGACGTGTTCTTACTGAAGTCGACCGTCTAGTTGTTGGCGTGAGGCTGCGTGGTTGCGTTCTTGCGTTTTCAAGAGGGTTATGCCTCTTCAAAACTGATGGTCCCTGGCGCTACTGACTTCGCTGGAGTGGTAACGCTTCTGCTGCTGTTTGTATTGGATTCACGTGGCACTGTATGGTAGTGGAGGTCACTGGCGTGCACTTTTCACTTGCCACTGTATCCGGCTCGAAGGACCAAATGTTACGACCGTTCGCGGAGAGACACGGTCGCTAGGAAAACGTTTCAGCGAGAGGCGTAAATTCTCGCTACGATTATGTTAATCGACGCCGCGAAATAGTCGTTTCCCTGTTTCGGTTAAGATAACAGAGGTGGTTTAATGAATGTAACACTGTATTAACAGGTTAACATAGAATAATATATTTTACAATAATATGATGATTATGTTACAGAAATTTGACTCGACTTTGCGAACTCTCTAGATAAATTCGTTTACTCGTCAGATTTGTCGAAGAGTCACGTTTGACTCGTCAGAAGGAACTGATCGCCCTTCGATTATTCCTTTGTCTCATTTGGAAGACGGCCCCCACTATGCTCGGGTCAGGCCACCGCTCGCGCCTATGATCACGTATGCCTCTTCTTATGTGAAAATCGTAACGGTCAAAAATCGACGTTTCTAGAGCTCGCTGCTTGGCGACAACTATGCTCTCGTCGATACATTGTATATGATCCGGCGGGCAGATAAGATGGTCCGCCTGCGACGTTGTAGGACCACGAGCGAAGGTTAGAAAATACAGCCTGTGGTGAGCCTCGTGGCGTAACATCCTGCATATAAAATTGTTACCTTTATCCAATGCATACCACCTCTCTCCTCCTCTTTAAAAATATGACCTTTATGAACTTAATGTCTCCGAAAAACGTATTTAGCAGAAAGGATTCGACATCTATAACGATCCAATTAGAAACTACCAGAGCTTGTGTATCTTAAGCGGATCTTTAAACGCCGATTAAACGCGTTCTCTATCCAATCCTGGCTGAAACATAATTACTCGCACCCCCAGTAACCCACCTCTAAGTCATTCCAATCAACGTACCATGCAAACACGAATCCAACGCGTTCCAGGAATACAAACAACTGCCTGTAGCTGTTTAGCTGTACACGACGAGTATAATTATTTCGGGTACTCCTCCAGTACAAAACAGACACCCAAACGACATTATTTCAACACAAAAATATTTAAAACAATAGTTATAAAAGCATGATACTTAATACCGCGCTTGACATCAGGTATAATCAAAAATAAATTTCTTCAAAAAAATTTCAAGTTAAATCTTTAGCTTGTGTAATTGTATCAAACTTGCTCAATTAACAACGAGCAATTTCCATCGTGTTTTGACATCTGACTCATCGATGATGTTTTTCCTTGGAATTGAAAAAGGAATGTGCATAGTTTTGTCCTCCGTCCACACTCGAAATACTATCTACATGCTATACTCAGGGATTCAATTTTATATTACGTTGCCTCATGTTCCATCACTGCTTTCCTACTATCAGTCACTTGAACTGTAATATAAATCAGTCTTTTATTTCCAATACTATTCTGCATACCATTTATCAGGAACAATACATTTTATTTGTTAATTTAATAACATGCGAAGTTCCTCACTTGTCCTAACATCAATCAATGGATAAGTGAATTGAAATCTGTGAATATAAGTATCTAGTAATACAACTTCCGAACCGACGTAATTTGTTACGTCGCGTAACATTCTACTTAGCCCAGGCCACACACCGCGGGCAAGATGGCAACCAGATGTCTTCGGATACTCACTGCGTACGCTCAATAGTCTCAAGTACCTTCCATAAATCTCAGGAATTTCCTAGTCGAGGTCCTCCAAACTGAACAAACGTCTGTTTTCGAAGCATTTCTAAAGACCTTTGTCTACTACGGCTTGACAAGGGAAGTTTTTCTCACGTATGATGCAACATTCCTCCCACTAACCACTTTCTCTCGTGGGCGGTTAAGACCCTTCGTTTAACCAATTAACAACGAAGCCTATTCCCTCACTCTCCTAACTAAAATCGTCACCAACAAATCCGATGGCCCCGTGCGCTAGACACACCCATCCTTAGCTTTCCTCCGCCACAGAATCCTCTCCGAACCACACTGATTTTACATCCTTCGAACAGTCAACATCCTTTGACCGGGAATACACCCGTAGATCAGTCACTCACTCATCTCGTACATACACACCAGCGTAAGTGTCTTCTTTACAAGTTGTCAGAATAAACGGTGATATATAACTTACTATACTGTGTCATATTCATTTAACCACCTCTGTTATCTTAACCGAAACAGGGGGAACGACGATTTCGCGGCGTCGATTAACCGAATCGTTTTCCTCGCAACCGCGTCTCTCCGCGAAGGGTCGTAACATTTGGTCCTTCGAGCCAGATTCAGTGTCAAGTGAAAAGTGCACACCAGTGACACCCACTATCATACAGTGCCACGTGAATCCAACATAACCAGCAGCGGAAGCGATACCACCCCAGCGAGGTCAGTAACGTCAAGGGCCGTCACCCTTGAAGAGGTATAATTCGGTGGTTGAAACGCAACCACGCAGCCTCCTGCCGCAACTGGACAATCGTCAACAGAAGTAAGTTATAACCACTCCATTCTCAATTATATAACAAATAATGGCAACCGGAAACGAACTTGCCGCCTTGCGTCGACGCCGGGGCCAATATACCGGCCACTTTACACGCTTAAGAAAAAAACTGGACGTAATCGAACAATCCGGCTGTCCGCGAGAGGCCAAGTTTATCCAAATCAAAAATCGTCTGGAAATCTATGAGATGGAACTCCGCGTCATTTAAAACGAGATTGTGAGCATAGACGAGGAAGCGAGCGAGCGCGGCCTTGAAATAGCAGACGAGTACAAAAAATTAGTACTCCGAGTAAGCAATCAGTTAAACCACATACGACTAACTACGACGTCACAATCGACCAACGACGAATCAGCTCGCGAGACTGCTTCGCTTAAATTACCGGAGAATCATTTTCCGGGACATAATGCGATGACGCCACCTTCGCCATTGCCACAAGGGCCCACGGATAAAGTACCCACCATGGCGAATTCACAACCACCAGAATATAGCAGCAACACGTCTATCAGGATCCAGGGAAACAATAATAATCTAAACAGTAACGCTATTCAGACTCCGCCGACGGAGAAGATCGCATCGACTCGAACGCCGATCTCGTCGCGAGTCACGCGTAACTCATTGCATGACACCTGCAGCTCATCACCTACACGCGACTTGACGACAACCAAGTTCGCGTCCGCATTATCTCGACCGTTCTACCCAAGGACACTGTTAGGGAAGTGATACATTTACACTGTACATGAGAGTGTGTGTAAGGGTCAGAGGGCGTCCAGGTCTTAGTTGAGACAAAAGACTGCCGTTAGGAGATTCTGGATAGTCGGTTGGCGACATGCGTGCGTGCAAGACGTTCTTCAGAGTGTAATATAGATGTATAGCTGTTGTGTGTGAAATATAGTCAATTATTTGTATTTCCAAATCCTCGAATTTCCTTAACATGGTAGCAGAGCATGGTTACTAGTTTTGCAAGATATTTAGTGCGTGGTTAGGATCTTGCGAGTGAGTTTTCAGTAAAGAAAAAAGAACTTTCAGAGGAAAAATATACTTCGAGCACGTAGTAAGAAAAGAAAAAAAGGAAGAATCAATTAAAATGGAGAGATCGGAAATCATGATACCTATATTCGATGGTGAGGATTATGGAATGTGGAAGCAAAGAATCACGATGTTTCTCAAATATAAGGAATGCGAGGTTGTTACAACTAGAATGAAGAACGAAAGAGACGATGAAGACCGGGACAAAAAGGATTTGAAGGCGATAAATATAATTTGTAGTGCAATAAAGAACAGACAATTGGAGTATGTTAGGGAAGGAAAAACGGCGTATGATATAATAAAATGGTTCGATGAAATGTACTTGAAAGAATCGACGGCACTGCAGATAGTATGCAGAAGGAGATTGGAAAACATAAGACTGGAGAACTACAGTGATTCAGCATCATTCTTTAACGATTTCGAAAAATTAATAAACGAATTAAAAAGTGCGGGCGCACAAGTAAGTGAGAGGGAAAAGCTGAATTACATGCTGAATACGTTACCCGAAGAATACAGCTACATAGCGGACGTAATAGACGCATTGAAAGAAGAGAATCAAACGGTAGCGTATGTGAAAAATAAAATAGAAATAGCAGAGAAGAAAAATAAATCCAATCGAGGAGAAAGACAAACCAACGCCTTTTCTGCAAAAAAGGAAGGATGCTTCAGATGTGGAAGATTAGGACACTTTGCGAGAGAGAGTGTCAAAATGGCGTCCAAGCGGGAAGCAGTAACGGCTATTGGCATGGGCCAACACGTGGTCGAAACAGAGAAAGAGGGAACAAAGGCAATACGAGCAGGGGACGTGGAAACTTTCATCGTCAATCAACAACCGGCACGGGCGAGCATGGAAACTCAAGAGCAGGCATATGGATAGCAACGGCGCACGCAGCAAACAGCAGTGAGACGAATGAAATAAGTAAGAACGAAATAGTGTGGCTATTAGATAGCGGTTGTACCGATCACATAATTAATGATATAAATTATTTTGATAAATCTATCGACCTAAGAGAACCGGTAAATATATATTTAGGCGATAATAGACCGATAAAAGCGTCAAAAGTTGGGAATGTTATAAGTTATTTTGAAGCATTCGGAAAACAAAATGAAATAAATATGAGGAAAGTATTTTACGCGAAAGAAATGTCCGCAAATTTGATTAGTTTAGGTAAACTAACAGACAATAAGAATACGGTTATTTCCAAAGGAAATATTGCGAAAGTAATAGATGAGGATAATAAACTTACAGCTGTAGCGTTCAAAGAGAATGGGACATATAGAATAAAAAGTATATTGAAAGGGAAGAAGCACTTAGTAAACAGCGCCGAACGTAGTGGTATGAGTAAAAAGGAAAGATGGCATAGGATGCTAGGACACGTAAATTTTAAATACTTAAAGATTTTGGGTAAAGAGCAGCTAGTGACTGGCATACCTAATGAATTTGAAATGGAACTTTTGAAATGTAGGGTGTGTATAGAAAGCAAAATGCATAACTTACCTTTCAAAAATAATCGAACTAAGGCTAGGGAAATAATGGAAATTATTCATACGGACGTGTGTGGTCCCTTTAAGACTGCGGCGGATTGGTGCCAACAGGACGCCGACAGATCCGAGGCATCAACGCGGTCGTAACACCTCCCGGGCGATTCGCGGGTACCAACCGCCAACACCAGAGGGCTACTACGACGACAACGAGTCTGTCTGTCTCGCTAGCGATCGAATATAGGGTGTCACGATACAAATACCGCACCTAGCGAGAGACTCCCTCTGCGTCTAAGGCAGGGACTACCGGGCATAGCCTTACTGACGAGTCCACCGGTAGTCCCGGGACGAAACGCGAATTCTCTTTTCACCTGGCAGCAACTACTCCACTACAAGACTACCGGATTCAATGGAGAAAAATATTTTATTTCATCTATCGATGATTATAGTAAAATAGCTAGGATCTATTGTATAAAATCAAAAGATGAGGTCTTTGATTCTTTCGTACCGTTCGTAAATGAAGCCGAAAATTTAACGGGCAAGAGGTTAAAAATATTAAGATGCGATAATGGCAAAGAATATTTAAATAATCGAATTTATAAATTTGCTAGGGATAAAGGTATAAGAATAAATAATTGCCCAACATACGTACATGAATTAAACGGGACAGCGGAAAGGTATAATAGAACAGTGATGGACATGGCGCGTTGCTTGTTAGCGGAAGAGAAAGTACATAAAAGGTACTGGCCGGAAATAGCTTGTACAGCGGTATACTTGAAATATCGAATATTAGCGAATACTATAGAGAGAAAGACACCTTTTGAAATATTCTTCGGGAGAAAACCAAGTGTTAAAAATCTACATCTATATGGAAGTAAAGTTTTTGTAAGAAGGCCAGAACAAAAAAGAGTTTCCAAATGGGACAAGAAGGCAGATATGGGAATTTTATCAGGATATAGTGAAGTAGGATACAGAGTCTTATTAGGTGGGAAAATAACAATAGCTAGACATGTAGAGGTCATAGAGACAGACACTAAATGTATCGGTTTTGAGGAAAACTCATTAGAGGCAGATTAGAGAAATGATAGCGAAGATAACTATTCATTGGATGGTATGGATAAGGAAGAGTTAGAAGGTAGGGAAGATGAAAATGATAGTAGTACTGAAAGCTCAAACACTACTAGGAGATCTACACGTATTAAGAAAACTCCAGTAAGGTATCCAGACTATGGATAAGGAAATAGAATGTCTCTATAAGAATAAAACTTGGAAATTGGTAGAAAGGGTAAAAGGCAAAGAAGTATTAGATGTAAAATGGGTTTACACGAAAAAATCAGAGGACAGGTATAAGGCTAGATTAGTGGTAAGGGGATTTCAACAAAGAAACGTAGCCGATGACATATATTCTCCAGTGGCGAGTAATCAGACCTTTAAGATATTGCTATCATATTGTTGTCAAAATGGATTAATAATTGAGCAAATGGATGTAGAAACTGCCTTTTTAAATGGTGAAGTAACCTCGGAGGTATATGTAAATCAACCAAAGGGATATGCGGACGGAACGAATAGAGTTTGTAAATTATCGAAAGCGCTTTATGGGTTAAAAGAAAGTCCGAGGGACTGGTATGAGTGTTTTGATAAGTATGTGACGAGATTAGGTTTTAAGAAGAACAATATAGAGCTGTGCCTATATACTTATGGAGAGGGAGAAAATGTTGTTTATGTGTTAATATACGTAGACGATTTGTTGATTTGTAGTAAAAACAAAGGGAAGATACAAAGTGTAAAAAAAAAAGAAAAAAAATTATTAACTGATAAATTTGAAATGAAAGATTTAGGTGAAGTAAAAGAATATCTTGGAATAAATATAGAGTATGATTATTTAAAAAATGAAATGAGATTAAGCCAAAAGATATACATAGAATCATTAGCAAACAAATATAAATTACATAATAGCAAATTGTACTGTACACCTATGGAGACCAACTTAAAAATTGAAAAAGCTGAGATAAATAGAGAGGACATTGGATACAAGAATTTAATTGGCGCATTGTTGTATATTAGTGTAAATACCAGACCCGATAAAAGTTATAGTGTGAATTATCTGAGTAGATTTCAAGATTGTTGTAACGAGACACATTTTAAATATGCCTTGCGAATATTGAAATATTTGTACCGGACTAGAGATTTAGGGCTACATTATAATAGAAATGAAAAGTGCGAAACGATAGATTGTTATGTGGACGCTGATTGGGCAGGAGATCATATAGATAGGAAATCGACTTCTGGGTATGTAATTAGATTGTATGGAAATGTAATTGGATGGAAGTCTAAAAAACAAAGGTGTGTGACAAAAGCCTCGACGAATGCAGAGTATGTTGCTCTATCGGAAGCGGTGAGCGAAGTAATGACTATCAGAGAACTAATGAAAATCTTCGATGTAAATGTAGACGATAACCCTGTAAAAATCTATGAGGATGACTCTGGAGTAATGAGTATAGCAAAATACGGAACTTTTACAAAAAATTCTAAACACATTGAAGTTCATTACCATTACGTTCACGAGTACGTAAAGGAAAATAAGATAAACATGATAAAAGTAAGTACAGAAGAAAACACTGCGGATATTTTTACGAAGGCACTGTGTAGAGAGAAATTTGAAAGGTTTAGGTCATGGATGAATGTAAAATAAGAGAAATGTAAATAAAGCGATAAATGTTAAATATTTTGTTAATTGGACAAGTATGTAAATAAAATTAAGTGTACAGTATAAATGTAAGGAGGCGTGTTAGGGAAGTGATACATTTACACTGTACATGAGAGTGTGTGTGTAAGGGTTAGAGGGCGTCAAGGTCTTAGTGGAGACAAAAGACTGTTGCCAGATGTTAGAAGAATCTAGGATAGTCGGTTGGCGACAAGCGTGCGTGCAAGACGTTCTTCAGAGAGTAATATAGATGTATAACTGTGGTGTGTGAAATATAGTCAATAATTTGTATTCCCAAATCCTCGAATTTCCTTAACCCGTAGGAATATTTTTATCGGGTTATCGATGTAGCCGAGTTATTAAAAACGGATCGGACAGATGATATTCGTTTGCATATTCGAAACGTAATATCGAAACACATTTGGTCGTAAACAATAATACGCCTTCGTATAATATGTCCCATCTATTCACGTAATATGAGTACCATCGAGCTTTCTAATGGATTTGTGGTTCGATTACGATTCGATTCGGGATTTCGCGCGGTTAAAATGTGAAATTAGGGAACCACTGTCGCAACGATAGGATCTCCACTGGACGATGTAGTAATTGATCGGTTACGCGACCTCTGCTTCGTTCCAACCATTGCTTAGAGGAGCAGGCACGATCGTTTACGTCTCCCGGTGACATCGAGCCGCGTCGTAAATACGTACACGTAGCTCCTTTTTCGATTTCGACGATGAAACTAACCTGGCAACTAGAATCCGTTTCGATCGTTGTTAATGCCGTTGCGATTTTAACCGCTGCGAGTGAAAGGCCGCGTTTTCTCGCGAATTCTCGCGTCATCGCGTCCGTATTCGAAGAAGGGGAAGAGCGGATATTCGAAATTCGAAACGTTGGAGCGAGTTTCCGGCATGGTACGGCGGTCGTTGCAAATTGTTTCAACGTCGTCCATTGTGAAACTTTCCCCCGGTTCCACAGTTGCTGGTGCACGTACTCGGCTTAGCGCGCGGTTGCACTTACGTGCTAGGTGCGTGCTAAAGTATTTTCGAGTCTGCTGTAAACACACACCCGTAGACGTAGGAAACGCCAAGTCGTCCGTAGACCGTGTAAGAAGACCGGTCCCAACGCGGTTCTAAATACGGCTCCTTGCATTATTAATCCCCCAGAGGTGGTACCGTATACCGGGCTGTTATCGCGGTTACATCGTAATTCGCGACAACGTTGCACTCGGATACGCGAGCCAAGGTGCAATCTCGTCGTGCCATCTCTATCCCTGTCCGACGGGCGGAACTGTTCCGCACGCTTGTCACTTCCATGATCGCGCGCCTATTAATCTTTCAAGTGAAAACAGGGCGAAAGCTGCGAACAATTTGCTTCTTTTTTCTTCCTTTTCTCCTTAATTTCTTCGGATACCTGTTACGTTTTATATCCTTCGATTCTTCGACATCGAACGTCTCGATCGAATCGTGACGAAATATAGAAAATACCTAGAACTTGCAGCGATAGGTCGGACCTCGGAACCATTGCGCTGCTCCTTATCCTCGTAACTCTGTTCCATCGGACGTTTAAGGCATACAGTTCTAACGAGCTGTATACGTTGCTTACTTTCTCTTGCACGTTGAGTGCTTCCAGCGCTTCCATTGAAAGCGTATATAACGTTGGAGCGTTCGTTAGCAAGATGATAAATATTTAATAAATAAGTTGGAAATCGATATCGCACAGGCTTTCGAAACGGCTTTACGCGATGGTCGTTTACGTCTACGATCGTTTACACGATCCACGTTCGAACAACAAACACCGCAGCAACCCTGAAATCCGATTAATCTGGAGTAGGCAGGCACAGTTTCGTTTTTCACGCAGATTGCGAGCAATCGCGCTTTCGAACGAGCGTGTGAATCTGGGTATACTACTGCGGTAGCTCTCGTTATTAATTCACTCGGTCGTGCACAATTAGGTGAGCATTGTAGCTAGATGTCTCTTCTTCGGCGACACGGCTCATTTTGCGTAGTATCGTCGATTTGTCTAACTCGCAGGCAACGTACAATCGCGAGTTTATGCCGGCGGCAAAGTTTCCTTCGTGCATGGAAAACTTGCCGCGCGAGAACTATCGTGTGGGGAATAAATTAAGCGAATTTCGGGTTGCAGCGGCGTTCGTGTAGTCGAGAATTATCTCGAGACGAAAACTTTCACGGATTAAAGCGTGTTAGAATTTAATCTTGGAATTAGGATTAATATTCTGTGGAAGACACAATGTTTATGTTGAAATAATACAATGTGATATTTATTAAACAATTATTTCGAGAGTTATAAATGTGCGTTCTGGAATGTAGACAGTTGGCTAGTTATTCACAGACTGGCTTAGTGACCATGGCCCTTGAAAAGGTTTAGATCCCCACTCTCTATGCAGTAATGAGTGTGACCTGTGTGGGTGTCTGTGTGGCGTCACATGTGCCACAGAACCTTCTAGTAGCTTCTCGACGTGCTCGTCTAGAATGTTCCATCCATATCCTCACGTTTCTTCCGGCGTCCTTTTGAAAAAGCATGCACGTGCTAACTGCCGTGGTGCATCTCACGAACGCACGCTGGTGGGGATGGCGCTGGGCAACGAATGGAAGAATCTGTACGATCAAACACTCTATCCGCATGCAACTGATATCGTTGTATTCCAACAAAGCGTAATAATTTAGACTGTGAAAAAGCGACTTTTGTTCCGCTCGTCCCTTTTTCTTCTCCATCGGAAGCGGAGATAATTTGCGGAGTATCGAGATATTCTTATTCTTATAAAGAGCGAGGAATTCGCGAGCGCGGTTATTAATAACGCGATATTTATCAGCCGGCGTAAATAAAGCTCGTAAATACAGACTGATAAGCCCTGGGGAAAGGAGCAGAAAGTTGTACGGTTGATCGACTTTTACGAGATTTCTTGGCGAAAGGAAATTGGGTCGGTCGTTAATTACACCTATTAGCGAGAAATAACATTACAAGAGGGTGGTCGGTAAGGGTGCCGCGAGCAAGTTTCTCAAGTTACGTATTCCTGGCGGCGAGTCTCGGTTTCTCGAAAGCGTAAAACTGTTAATTATTTATCTCTTGGGGGGAAAGGTGTCTGTTTTATGTAAACGGTACGTCTAAACCGATAAATTATATCTCGCAGCGGAACCGAGTTATCACCGGAATTTTATTAGCGCGATACGTACTTTAATTTTTGCCGTCTGCCTTTGCCTGTGTCTTTAATCTCGGAGACGACACGCGACAACACGACGCGTTATGCCGCGTCAAAGGATTTCGGCTTTAAAGCTTATCGGGGAGGACAGCGCTGCTCCAACTTTTCCTAGCTTCGGTTTACAGGAAGCTATAACGGAGTATCGAGAGACCAGCAGTGTTTTCTAAACTAGAAGACGCGACGCTCGGTGAGAAAAATGATCGCGAAGAACCGGTATATATTCTCCTAACCCCGAGTCTCCAGCGAATCTCTCCATCGGTATCGTGTGCGTTCACCGAGAAACTCGACAGCTTTAATTCGCATTCAGCTTTTTCAAGCATCATCGTGTGCCGGGCTTCGTACGTTGCCCCTTTTACCGGTGCACCGTGCGTCCGTATATTTTATTAAGCGGCAAACAAACGAAAAGAAAAAACAAAAAAAAAAGAAAAAGAGTTCTTTCTAGGCTGAAAGTTCGTTGGGCGGTATATCTCCGTGTTCGCCGTGCCACCGGTCTTGCGCGCGCGAGAAATCGTCGAAACATTCGGGACACTGCTGAATGTCCTCGAAGCCAAGATAAATATACCACGGGCGTTATTGTCGGGAAAGTTGCGAAACGCGAGGGACGCGTAAATCGGACTAGATTAAAGTCGAAAGATCGTTGTTGCGAGCTGGAAGTAAGAGGGCAAGAAGTAAGACGAGATACCGAAGAGGAAAATGCATTAGAATCATTCGAGATTCTTGCAAACTAGGTGGCCGACTTGCGCGGCCTTCATGAATGCGTAATTCGTCAAAGATTCCGTGTTTTGTCGTGCACTCTTCGCGCTACCGTCTCCACTTTCCAAGTGAAAACGGATCTTCCATTCGACGGATACAATAGCGATATTAGCGCCGGCAACAAATATTTATTTATTTATTTATTTACTTTTACGGGATAAATCCTTGGATCGAAAGAAAGATTAGCTTGGAAGACAGAAAATAGGACGATAAGTACGTTCGAGTTGTGGTTAGGTTGGGTTACACGTACGTAAGAGAAGAGAAAAAGAAAATACATATGTAGATGGAGTAACGAGACAAGAGAAGAAAGTACAAAAGGACAAAGAACAGGATATAGTAATGTAAGATGGTCGGAAAAGATGCTCGAGAGAATGTCTCGAGTCTTAAGGATAGCATGGGTTGACCGAAGATATCGTTAGTCGACTAAGCTCATCGATATGCAGCTCGTACGTCTTGCGGACTGGTTTGCCAACTGCAAAGGAAACG
Source organism: Bombus huntii (assembly GCF_024542735.1). NCBI lineage: Eukaryota > Metazoa > Arthropoda > Insecta > Hymenoptera > Apidae > Bombus > Bombus huntii. The sequence continues at coordinate 142,508 of NW_026099316.1, read as the reverse complement.
GTCGATCCGGAGAAAATTCATCGAACAAAGTTCCGGTCGACCACACCGTGCTTGGAGACACGGTCGTCTCGGAATTTGACCAGAGATGGAAGACGAGAAGTCCCGTTTACTTTCATCCGAGAAGTTGGACTTCGCGTGGAACGATTCGAATACGCGTTTTGGGCAGGTGAAACAAAATCGTTGGAAGAAAACACGTTTAACGCGTAACGAAAGGAGATTCTTCGTTTTGCGATCGACGGCTCGCAAATTTGTCGAGGGCCGATCGCTCCTAGATAGCGGGATAACGGAAAGGTGGAAGGTAGGCCAGAGTCGAAGGCAGTTTGCCGGTTATTTTCTCGGTTGGACCGATCGATCGCGAGAGCCCGCTCCTCGAACAAACGTCGACTGTAGAGAGAGGTGGGGAGGAGAGGGTTGTAAAGAGCAGCGACGGCGTCTCTTACTTTGCTTTTTTACTCTTCGAACGATCCTGGAATCGGCCTGCTCGGCCGGTGACGGACCACGAGGAATAATTATTATTCCGCGAGAGAGAGAAGGGAAAAAATGGGAGTCGTTTGTTCAAACGCGACGAGGGTATCTTTCTTCAAAGTGGTTTCGAAGATTGCACGGGCGGCAATGGAGAAAGAGAGAGAAGGAGGCGGCCGTAATAATCAAAAACATTCTTAAACGTCTTATCCCGGGACTAATCTCGAAATTTTTCTCTCCTGGATGTCGAGAAGGAAAAGAGATTTCTCCGGGCGGAAAGAAACGCCATCCGCTGGAACGACTGCCGATGTTGGTCGATCCGGATCTAGAAACGTCGGATCGAGGAGGATCTCGAGAAACGGCGAGTCGCTGTGCTCTGCTTTGGAAACTCGATGGCGGGGCCGAAGGCGGAGGCCAGCGAGACCAGATACACGAGGTTCGTCGTCGTGTTTGCAGCGCACGCGAATGAAAAAACACGATGGGAAGAGAGCAAAAGGTCGTGGGAACTGCAATATACACGCGTCCATTCATCCGGATGAAAAGGTTCGTTATAGGGGCAATTACTGTGGTGGTGTGGTGCGCTGACCTCTATCAACGGCCGCACCCCCGTTCTACTACACCTTACCCCGACGCGCCTTACTGTTCTCTGCATTTTAGATTAGTTTAATGTCGGCCGAAGCGAGCGAAAGCAGCCGCCCGTTGCTCGATAAGAGAATTAACCGATAGGGTAATAAGGAGGAGGCCACGCGAACCGTCGTTCCTCCCGACTCTTCCTTCCTTCCTTCCTTCCTTCCTTCCCTCCTACGTTCTCCACCTCCTCCTCCTTCTCCTCCTCTTCGTGATCCAGTCTCCGCCTTTCCCTTGCTTCGAACGCGCTTCGTCAACCCATCGGTAAAGTAAAACCATCATCTTGCGAGACGACCGATGCGCTTTCTCCGTTTTCGTTTGCTTCGCGCTTGCTGCCCGAACGAATGGACAAACAGCTGTTCGTCGATTACAGGACGACAGATTTTCTGGTTAGTAATTCGGATATACATAATATCGAGCTGTGTCGCTCGATTCGGAATATACTCGCTGGCCGATGAAACTTATTAATATGATAATCATCGAAGCAAGGAATTATTATCACGGTGACCTATTAAATATCGCCATATATTACGCATTGAATATTGCGTTATTACGCTGAGCCGTAAAATAATCCTATCGTGGGGAGTAAATGTTAATAAATTCAATCGGTTAAACGAACGATGCGCATCCGACTGTCGTAGATGGTTGGTTTCGAAAACATAAGAAGACGAAGACTAAAAATAAACGCGAACAAATGTGATCAACGAACGACGATATACGATTAAATTGGCTGGTTTTTAATGGTAGAACGGCGAGTTTCGCGACAAAGGATCGAACGATTCGGCTGGGATCGATAGTTTCGACGAGTTTCGCTTCGAGATACACGGTTACTCGTATTCGTTGACTAGTGGAAAATGAAACGACAGAGAAGAGAAGAGAAGAGAAGAGAAGAGAAGAGAAGAGAAGAGAAGAGAAGAGAAGAGAAGAGAAAAGAGGAAGAGCAGTGCGTGTTTTTTTCAAAACGGAAGAATCGATATTCCGTTTGGAACGGTTGGATCAGAGGGAAGAAAAGGACGCCGGCGACGGGGGAAGGGAGCGAACGCGTGACTGTGACAGCGCGCGTTGAAAATATACCTATCGACGTTGTCATCGATAATGCGTGGAATCGAAATTTCCAGGCGGACGAGTTGGTTCGGTGGCAGAAAAAGTAAAAAGTAGTTAAGGCTAACTATACAGCCGTGAATCCATCATATTAGCCATGGGACTAATCGGTTGTACAACGGGCCGCGCGGACGACAGAAACGCGCAATTTCGAATCAATCTCCGGGGATATCTGACAGGGGCCGGTCCTCGTTCGTTTTTCTCCGGCTGCAGTCAAATCGATAGCTCTATACGGCCAGAGCGAAACCGCGCCACGCCGGCCTGCGACAAACGCGAAACACCATTTCCGTGGAAAGCAACCGTGTAACCTACTTGCTTTCGAGTAACCGGAGCCCCGGGGTCACGCAGACGAAACGCCGGTCGTTACGACCGTTCGCGGAGAGACGCGGTCGCGAGGAAAACGCGTCAGCGAGAGGCGTAAATTCTCGCTACGATTCGGTGAATCGACGCCGCGAAGTAGTCGTTCCCCTGTTTCGGTTAGGATAACAGAGGTGGTTGAATGAATATGACACAGTAGTAAGTTATATTTCACCGTTTATTCCAACAACTTATAACGAGGATAGTTTCGCTGGTGCGTATGTACGAGATGAATGAGTGACTGATCTACGTGTGTGTATACCCGGTTAAAGGATGTTGACCGTTCGAAGGATGTAAACTCGGTACTGTCTTGGGAGACGATGCTGTGTCGGAGGAAAGCTAAGGATGGGTGTGTCTAGCGCACGGGACCATCGGATTTGTTGGTGCCGATGTTAGTTAAGAGAGTGAGGGAAATAGGCTTCGTTGTTAATTGGTTAAACGAAGGGTCTTAACCGCCCTCGAGAGAAAGTGGTTAGTGGGAGGAAAGTTGCAGCGTACGTGAGAAAAACTAACTTTCCCTAGTTAAGCCGTGGTAGACAATAGTCTTTGGAAATTCTTCGGAAACAGACGTTTGTTTGGTTTGAAGGACCTTTTCTAGGAAATCTATGAGATTTATGGAAGGTACTTGAAACTATGGAGGTTACGCTGCGAGTATCCGAAGACATCTGGTTGCCATATTGCCCGCGGTGTGTGGCCTGGGCTAGGTAGACTGTTACGCGACGTAACACCGGTTCTCCCTTAAACGCGATTAATGTATCGCTAGCTGGGAAAAAGGGAGAAAGAAAGAAGGAGAGGGGATAAGAACGAAGATAGAAAAGGGATTCGCATCTCGTGGAAATCGACACGGTTCGATCCACGTTTCAGCGAGCTTTCCGCCGTCGGAATCGACAATTGCCGGAGGAGGACCTTTTTGTCGAGCAAAATAAATAGACATTTTTCCCCTCCTTCGTTTTTCAGTATGTTTACCAACCCATTGTTCTATTCACCGTCGCTTCCGGCAACGTTCGATTTGGAAATGTTGACTCGGGAACATTCGATTTGGGTAACGTTCGATTCCGAAATGTTTTATTCGCTGACGATCGGTTCAGAAATGTTTGAGCCCGGAGATGGTGGATTCTCATACGTTCCATTCTCGGAACGTTCGATCCTCGGTAACACGGAGTTTAGCGATTCTCGAAACCCGGCAGAATCTTCGATTCGAAAGTGTTTGATAGACGTGCCCCGTATATCGTGCAAACACTCTTTTATACGAGTTTCGTGTATCTTTCTGCTCTCGGTTGTGCGACCAAAGTGCGCGATCGGTGTTTAGAACGAAACTTTCTTCGGGAAAAATCAGAACGTGCGTTACAATTCATTTACCAAGGAAATAAAGGCAAGGTCGATTTTGCACCGAGCTCGCCGTTTTCCGGGAACGTGCTGATATCCAAACGGACGGTTTGTATAAATTTCGGGGAAGGAGTAACCGGTTTACGATTTCGTCTGGCAGCAGCCTTTCGCGAATTATTCGCGTCGAAGATTCCGATGAACAGGGAAAGGGAAGGAAGGACGACAGAGGAAACGTATCGGTACAGGGCACCGAGTTAATTACATTAAAGATTCTGTACACAGATAAATTAGCTGCTTCTCCGTGCAGATAGTAATTATCGGGGTGATAAGTGGTAATAACAGTTTTACGCTAGTTTCAGCCTCTACCTGCTTCAGCTAACCGTTAACGAAGAAGACGCGGCAGTTAAAGCACTCGTTATCAAACAGCTTAACCCCGTAACTCCTTCGTGATTAAAAGCATCGCTATTAAGTGTCGTTATTCGTCGCGTTATTAGGGCGATACAGCTCGAACGTAATTAGCTCCTTGTGCAAATAATATCGGGTTGTCCGACAGTTTGCGCGGCGGATGTCGCGCAAGAAGAACGAAAACGACGAAAACGGGGAACAAAGGAAAGAATGAAGGCGGAGAGGGGCCGGAACAAAGCATGAGTCGGCTCAATGCGCGTACCTCGTTTTTCGGTTCTCTCGATAACCTCGAAAGCTCGTCGTTGTTCTTCGTAACGACGTCGTCGGCCGGCGATATTCCACGTCGTTAAAACAACCGGGACGAGTCAACACGGAGGCTTTCTTCCTTTTTTCTCTCCTGGAACGGATGCTCGAGAGGAAAAAAGTTTCCCGCCTCGTGCTCGGGCCACGAGCAAACGTTTTAACGCGATTGAAAAAGTTGAAACTCTAACGAGTGACTAGCAGCGATTAGCAGCAGTTTCCGAGTCGTATAGAAGGCGTGGTGTTTCGTTCGTTAAGTCACTGTTCACCTAGAAGCGTTTTCTATCGGTCGGTAATCGGAAAAGCTCGTCCCTCTGCTTCCGTTCCTCTCTCCATCGGCCGATTTACGCGACCCTAGTTTTATCGCTGTTTTATCGGTGGCCGTGCGTCGAAGCGTGCCTTTTTAAAAAGCTCGTACCACGGCAGTTTCTTCCGCTGCTCGTTTCTCGCTGGTCGCCACTGCGCGCGCACTTATAATTAACAATGTCACCGGTCGCGTCGAGTTGTCGCCGGTGCGGTTGTTAGCGAGAAGCTTTTAACGAAGCCGGACGAGGCGACGTACTTCTCTCGACTCCGTTTCTCCGCCAAAATACCAAGATCGATATCCGGTATCGGCGATGAAAACGCGCCGGTCCTTCGCCGCGCGATACGCAACGAAAGCAACCCGATCGCAGCGGGCTGATTTCACCGAGCCCGATGATTAAAAACGGGAGGGAATCGACGGTGCGAGATTTCCCGGCGAAGCTGCGGACGAGTACTGGATATTGAGATGAATTTAGCCGCGCGACGACGTCCTCCTTTCGGAAAATTTCAAGCGAATTTTCGCGGAAAAGTCGAGAAATTTGTAGAAACGTCGTACGATTCGTCGTATTTTATTAGCTCTATGGGCAACACGACAGACGTACGTACGTATCTCGAATTTCGTTTCCGCGAAATTTCACGGTGCCGGGAGAAATGATTCGCAAGGGCTCGGATCTTATCGTTGACGCGAGTCGATTTTCCAGGATCGTGAAGAAAGTATCTGATCAGCTGAGCGTATAACACGGTTTCTTAGATATGAATTTCTACGAGCGCAACCTAACCTCGACCTATTCCGATTTCAGATAAGATTTCCATCTTCGAGGAGACGCGAACCATGGAAAGAGAGGAGAAAAGTTGTAGGTATCGTTTCTGCCGCGTAGCGCCGGCACTTTCTTTGGAAAAAATTGCCGTTCGGCGAGCGTGTTTAACGTTAATCGCCGATCAACTTAGCCGTCGTCAATCGACCGAATCGAATAATTTCGAGGAATCTTCCACCGACTCTTATCGTCTTGGCCTGTTTCGCGTCTCCGTCGGCCGATTTTCTCGCACCGCGTTCTCCACCGCGGTTTTCTATCCGTATAATAGAATAGTATAGTAGAATAATACGTATAATATAATAGAATAGATACAACGATTATAACGCGTTGGATACCTGGATGTACCGATTGCCCCGGGGCGATCCTCCGTTTCTCCGGTTTTCGTTTCTTTCGTGCCAACCGAACCGAACAAAGGCGACGGATAGTTTCGCGGATAGTGGGCGTGCATCCATACGACGATAATTCTTCCTCATTTGTCGTCGTTTCTATAATTTCATCCGCTGCTGCCCCATCCAGTAGAGACTGGCCTGACTCCGATTTTATTATATTATATCATCCGCCCTTTTCCTACGTTTCCTCTTTCATCCCCCTCTTACCACTTTCCACGCTTTTCCTCCATTCTTCGCCGTTCCAATTGTTCCGTCGTATCTCTACCTCTAGCCTGTTTCTCAGGCTGCCTTCCCCTGTTTCCTGCCCGCTTCCTTTTTCTCCTTCGCTTGTCACGCTTTCTCTTATTTAATCCAGCCTCTCCTCTCTTCTTCGCCGCGTTCTTTCTAGTTTTTCACCGAGGCCTGCCTCGCGCCTCCCGTCTGCCGCCTCCCGCTCCCTCCTCGTCGCTGTCCCTAATTCCCTTCTCAGCCGGTTAAACCCTCCTGCCCCATCGTTCCAAGCTCCAGTCGATCCGTGTCTCCGTTCGATGCCGCCCCATTCCGATAATAACGCGCCAACCCGTCGCCGGAAATAAAGAGCACCTCGCGCTGATCCCTTTTGTTTCATCCCGAGCGATTCACCCCTCTCCTCGTTCGGTCGCCACCTCCCTTTATACCAGGCCGGTAAAAAATAATTGCAGAGCCGAAAGCGACGGAGATTCACGGCCCCCTTTTTCACCGCTGCGCCACGCCGCGCAACACCGCGCCATGTCGTGCCGCTACGAACCGCGTACCGTGTTCCCCTTTTGTCTTCGATTGCCGTCCGGTGACAGCGTTCTTCATCACGGCCTACCGTCGCACGCCCTTTCGTTACCGGGTTGTCGCCACCCCTTGGAAAATACACGACCCGCTGCAAACCCGTTGCTTCCGGACATCCTTTCGTGTAAGAATTCCACCGGTGAATGCCGCACAGAGGATTTAAGATAGAAGGGTTCTCTGGTTTGAGCGAGTGGAGCGAGTGATTAATGCGAGGCTGGATCTGACAAGCAGGGCGTGCAGGGGCAAGAACGCAGCAGACCGAGTATACGAGAACAGCGGATTGCTTCTGAACCGAGATCGAGCGACGGTCAGTCTTTGCCAGGGATATCGAGTAACCGTATTGATGCTGCCGACGATGACTTATAGCCGCTAATTTGCCGGAGTAGAAAATACGACGCGAAATTTCCAATTTGGAGGAAACGGTTGCCGCCACCTTGATTTTCGCTACCGTTTACAAGCTTCTAACGTTAGCACGTTATTTGCGATTCCATGGTAGACGATCCAATTATCTCGGCCAAGTTTTCTTCTTCCACTTTAATTACCACTTCTCAGGCCGTACAGTTGTATTTTCTTTGGCGAATCGGCTCTTACACGCGCTGCGCGAAATTAAACTTTACCGTTAAACTTGGCTTTCTTGTCGATAAAGTTCGATGGACATGGACGTATCGCGCATCGCGGCGATCGCCTTCCAAGCTCAGCGACCAAACGAAGAATCAAAGTCCCGCACCGTGTTTCGTTATTACGAACTTTCCGTTGAACACGCGCGCTTACAGCCCCCTTGCTTCCTTTTGCTGCGTTTCAGCCGCAGTTCCCAAGATATTACGACGTTAACTACGGTAATTAAAGTACGGTTCTACGTAGACCGTGATTAACAGCTGGCCGGTGTACCGAGTCACAGGCCGCCCCACGACACCCGACGTAAATAACAAAATTAACTTCTTCCCTTTCTTAATCGCCAGGCTCCGGACGAAAGCAACGATGACCGATCGTTCGTCGATCCTGCAAATTGTCCCTATAGCGGACTACGTTCGCCTATACCGGAATCGTCACGGCCCGCCATAAAGTTCACTTTGCCTTCAACGCTGTTACGTCCAAGGAATTGAGACGTTTGACATTGATCGGCGAGCAGCCAGCGCAATCAATCGGAATTTTTGCTCGGTCGTCGAGCTCGATCAGCGGCTCGCTTTCAACGCATATCCCAGCATGTTGTTTCGCGACGAAAACGCCACCTCGAGGGAGCGTTTGTGCAAAAAGAGCGGCTAAAAGGTGAGAACGCGACGGCGACAGTTTTATTCGCCCGTCACGACGTCACGACGGTACGACGTTACGACGTTAGGACGTTACGACGTCCGACCGAGCCGCGACGTAACTACCGCGAGACAGCAAGCCGCTTGGAAGGGATGTTTTTAAGGAGAAGAGGCAAGAAGAGAGAAAAAAGACAAAGGCGGTTATAAACGCAAAGAAAATACGAGTTCGCCGCGATGTTTCCGCGTTGATATTACGTTAGAGGCGGAACGCTGACATTCACGGTTGCGGAAGGAATCCATCCGTTAAACGATTTAGAAAGCAACTGGTTTTATTTCGGACAAAAAGATCCGACTCTTGCGCGACGTAGTTTAAAGCCGCCGTTTAATCTTGAGTCAGTTGCCCGACTTTCTGGTCAAGGGCTCTCACACGTATGCGTTCGTTGATGTTTCGCGAACGTTTATCGATAAAGTTAAAAAGTTAATTAAAGCGAAATACCGATGAAACACCTCGTTCGACGAGTTTCTCTCGATAAAGGAGTTGCAAGTCTGAACGTTATTGGAAATTGCGCGAGAAGGTTGGACGGTGGACGAGCTTGATAGTTGGACGAGGTGAGGGCGATCCGCTCCTCATCGCGGAAACTTCCAGCGAAACGTCGGACTTTATTCCTGACCTATCGAAACTTGGCGCGCAAAATTTACAAACTCGGCCGCGTTCGTCGTTGGTTGTCAGAACGTCCAACGATACGGGCATATTCTCGAAAGATTACACCTAATACGGGAGGATCGAAACAGAAAACTCGAACGAAGAATTGAAACGAAGGTGGCTAGACGGGTACATGCTCCGACCTTCTCCGTTTCGTATTCGCTGCACCGTGTACGATAGCTGTGATATACGGAACGCAGTGAAACTGGAACAGCTGAAAGAAAAATCGAAATTGCGAGTTGAGCGTTTTGCGGCGCAATAGAGCGAGATATATTTAACGGCGCTGATCAATTTACCCGGAAGATCGTTGCAAGCCTAAGAATAGCTCCGAGTTCTTCGAGGCAAGCCCATCGCGCAGAGTAATTAATTTTCTTAATCGACTAGCGAACAATAAATTAATCAACGTCGAAAAATCCAAAAATTTAACGTCGATCCAAGGATATTTTCGGCCAAGGCGTCGCAGGTTCCGTTCGCCAGAACGACGATCAAACGTGCTGCTAGACGGATTAACGGTGAATTACGCGAAGCAGCTTTTAATCGACGCTGCTCGAATATCAATTAAGGGCGGGAGTAGCCCGAGTGGCAAAACCGAGGTAATGCCGTATTTCGAAGAGATTGCTTCGCCCCGAGTGATTTAACGTCGTATAATCTGCTACGTGTTTCTTTTTTGCGTCGCTTCTTTCTATTCCTTTTTTTTTAACGGTACCTCGCGCACTTGTCGACGCGTTTGAGTTATTAACTCTCTTGTCCCCTTCCATCTCCTTCCTTTCTCCTTTTTTCTCTCTTTTTTTAATTTCTTTTTTATTTATTTAGATACCTTTTGTTTTTCAACCAATCTTTTTAAAGCGCTCGCGGAGGTGCTAAATATATCGTTTTATGCTTAATACATGCTCAACAAAGTGGATATAAAAGCGACGTTGAAACATTTTACTCTAAAGTTAGCCGTTACAAAGAAATCTGCGCAACGGCTCCCGCAGGACGTTACAAATTTCGAGGACCAGTTTTACAGCGTTACGAAATATACCGCAACAACATCGGCACGAAACCTCGCACAGTCTGAATTACCGTAGGAAAAAAGAAATTCCACTCGGCAGCAGGCATTCGCGAACGAGTGACGCAAAAATATGTCGGTTTCCACGAGGGGGGGGGGGGGGGAATGAAAAAGAAAAGGAAGAAACCGTGGAACACGGGGTGTCGCTGAACCGGACGATAATTTATGTATCCGTTCGCTAAACTTGCGGATGCTCGCTGATCGCGTCGAACGACAAAGGCTTAACGAAACCGTATTATTTCTGCGAGTCCGGCGCGGCGTGCCGATAAAAAGAACTAGCAAACGGTTACGAGCTCGACACCCGGAACGTCGCTTGGATCTGGCAGAAGACGGTACGATACGCGGAACATTGGACGGATAAAACGAACACCGTCGTTTATCGATAAACAGAGCCGCTGTCGTAACGCGTTCTGTCGTGACGCGCTCGAGCAAAGTGCTGGAAATTTGTCACGTCGTGCTCGAACGATCGTAGCTAAACTCGGACGAAACGTGGCGGCTTCCAGTTGTTCGTTGTTAGTCGTTTCCAATGGGATACGGCGGCCAAAGGTAAAATAAAAAGCTGTTAACGAGATCGTCTACGGCGATGAGAATCCATCGGCGATAGCCGCAATTCCGTCCGAGTAAACGGCAACCTACTCGCTACAAACCTAATCGTATCCTTGTGCTCGTGATTGGTATATCTTGCCACGTCGATAGACCGCCAGCGACAGGTGCTACGTATCGATCTTATTAGACAGGAGGAACAATGGCAAACAAATCACGATCGCGTCAATGTCTATACGTACAACGACGCAAACGGAAACGTTTGTCCCCCTGATCGTTCGTAGTTAGACCTGTCGGACCAGCGAAATCGAGCGTTCTCGATCGAGCGTTCGCCAGCACAACTTTTCGCTCCTCTTCTTACGCCTCCTACGAGCGTGCAGGTAATCTTATTCCGAAAATGTATATGGAGAGTCGTGAACGCGCGTTATAACATACAGGCTGGAACGAACGAGCGAAGAGACGGTATCGCGATACCGATATCTACTTGAAACGCAAGATAAAGGAACGAGGGAGCAGCTCCTCCCTTTCGGAGCTCGGTATTCGATCGATGACGATCGTTTCGACGTCCAACGGACTAAATACGTGTGACGACGAGAGCTGGAATTACCAATACGAAGGTAAGTAGGTGTCTGTTTTCTTTTGCCCGACGCGTCGAAATCAACGCGCGTGTGTTTTGCAAAGTTTGAGAACAACGACGCGTCGAACGTATTTCAGCGATTCGCAAACTGTAACCGTTTCCTCGATATTGTCCTATAGATCAGCTACTAACTAAATTGTTACGAATTTTCAGTTCGTTCCGTTCTCGTTCTCGTTCTCGTTCCGTTTTCACGCTCTTTTCGCGCACCAACGTATGAAACGGACAGAGATTCGATGGTTACACGCACGTCATCGTACTAGGAAACGTATCAAAGTCTCGCACAGAAGGATCAGTCTGGCGGAAGATCACACGGATGTCACAGGTAGCATATTCAAACATCATGCGGGACGTACGTCTCGCAGGCAATCTGTTTATGCGTTATTGTCCCGTCCTTGAACGGAATAATTTTCAAACAGCCGCGGGATATGTGCATCTGTTGCGATACGAGCGTTACAAATACCGCTGACACTTTCTCTCGCCAGCAATATCTCGCTCGGTAGAAACGCTTCGCCGCCTACGTTTGCTGACAACGATGCTGGAAAATCTCGATTCTTTGCCTCGACAACGTCTTACGATCGTCGCCGCTGTAAAAACGAGAAAACGTAAACGGAACGTGTAAACGAATAAACAGGCAAGTTCATCGAAGCAACACGAAAAACTTCTAAAAACTGCGAGAGCCGCGTTTCAAAGCATCAAACACCACCTGTAAATATTCAGCCATCGCGCAGACAGCTTTCAATCGAGTCGTCGTCGATCGGCCGCTTTTTTCTGGCGTTTGCCCGTGAACGCGAGTAACCGTGCCCTGTCGAATCTGTCGATACGCAGAGCGCCGAAAACAAGACGCGACGTTCGGCGGAACGTGCCCGAACGATCGTTCACCCTTAGCCGCGGAATCAACGCGAGAGAATGGACGAAAAGGTTCGATATTGCTGGAACGGCGCCCGTCACGCGGATCGAACGACGCGCCAACGACCGTGCGTTATAAACCGATCTCTCGAAAGCCGTTCTGTGCGTCGCGCGATCGTTTTAATACGTTGGAAGCTCGCTCTCGCGAGAATCACCGCCCATTCTAACTCGCGTCTCCGAACGTCGTGCAAAGCAAATACCTATCTGTTATCCAGCCACCGAAACCTTTCCTCTCTCTCGCCGACGTCACTCCTCTCCTGGTAAACTCGAGTGCATCCGTTTAACGACGGAACCTTTCCGCAACATTAATTCTCTTTTTCCTCGTTCCTTACGCGCTGATTCGCCGATCGAGTCTTCTATTCGCAGAGACAGCGTCGAGACGGTCACCACGGTTTTTACGTTGGTAAAACGCGGCAATACGTTTTACAAAGCCGCTTAAACGCACCGTGACTATTGGCTATTAACGTATCCTATTATCGCAACAATGCGAAACTTTTCGTATGCGTATTTTCGTATATGCGTATATCGGTCGAATATCGAGAAAAGGGCACTTTGGATTTTCACGCTTTTCCGATATATCGCTAAACGCTAAAGACGTTTTAAACAACTTTTTCCTGCGCATACGTACAACCGATGCGGCGTTTGGTCTTAGTGTTGCGGTTATGCGGGAAAGCCTTGGTTTTCGAAGCTCGATGTAGGTAGCAGTATCTAATATTAATCCGTTCACCGCCGTGGCATTTTTTATGTTTACACCGATAAGGGTAAGCCGTGAATATTGCTAAATACTATAACCCGACCCAGCTTGGAAACTCGGGCCGAGCTACGTGTAATATTTTCCCGTGTAATTCGTGATTGAAGGCCGAGCGCCGACCGTGCGTGTAGGACAAAACCGTTCGAAACGTCGAGCTTCGCAACGTATTTCGAAAGCATCGAGATCGAAGGTGGCCTCGTTTTTTCGAATATTTACCGACTCTCGAATCGTTGCGCTTCTTCTAGTATTCTCCGCATTCGTCGTCGAAAACGGCGATCAAACGAGCGATAGAAAATTTTAGATAAATTTCACGTCATTCTGTATTTTCCTTCGCAACTTGCCCTCGATTATCGATTATTTCTTATCGTAGAACAAATTATCCAGGAAAAATCTTACAACGTGCTATCGTCAGCGTGATTTCCTTCTGTGATTCGCTCGTGCCGGACAGCACCAGCCTCGTTCGAAAAGTTCGAGGGGCAGGGGGCGAGCGAGTCTATTTCCGTGCGCGGAGTTAACCAGCATCTGGAAGGAGTCGCGTAAACGCGTCTACGCCCGGAGAGGATGACGCTCGTTCGCGAAGAACATATACACGAGGGCCAAGAAAGCACGAGCGAGGGTTGTTGAGCGCGTTTTGCGTTCGACGCGCAGCCACCAGCGAACCAGTTAATTCTCCGCCGTTTCGCGTACAATCCCTAAATTACGAGCGAGACGAGACCGCTTTGTCGAATTCCTGGTACTTAAGTCGGACCCGGTGGTTTTCGCATTCGACACTCCGCGTTGGTTATTCGCAAATTTTTCGTCGCGGTATTTGATCGATTTGGCCGACTCGGAAGCGCGGAGAGGGCTCGAGGCTCCTTCGCTTGGTGCAATCAACAATTGCAATTTTGTTAACTGCTCCGCGGGCGATCAGAGACCACGAAAAGTATCCATCAGATGAAAGCAGATCAGAGGCGGAAGATCAAACGACAAGGAACGCGGGCATAATGACCTTAGGTCGTGTTTAGGTAACTCGTGTTTTGTTTTCATCGCCGAATCGTTTGCGATGAGGAAAAAGCCAGATCCTGGAACTTTTGAGTCGCTTACGAGCTTTGTGAATGATTCGTCGCAGTTGCGAGTAAATTTTTTTTTTATATTTTACGTGGAGGAAATCCGCACGGACGCCAGGCCGCTTCTGGGGAAAGCGGCGTGGTAGTGTCGGATTCCAACCGACTAAAACCTCCACGATAACCGTCCCGGCTGCGATCGAGAGAGGCCCGGGAACCGATGTGAGCGTTGCAACGGGGCCTCCCCCGCGCGCTTAATACCACGGCTGATGGAGCGGTGTGTGACCATTGTCACACCGCCTCGTCGCCGGAGCCACCGACCCAGGCAGCCCAATTCCCCTAACGGCCTAATTAAAAAATAATTGTAGGAATTATCAAAAAATATGGACTACGGGGCCCCAGGTGGATGTAAACCTGGAATCTGTAGCTGGACTACTACACTAAGGCAATGGCAGTACGGATATTCACAACACAACTGTTCTTCTGTATACACAACACAATTACTCTTCTTCACTACCACATTTTGATGACAGGTGACGATCGTTTCGTTGTTCGGGGTTAGTATCAATGTTGCTGTGTTACAAGTATTACGAATATCAGGAGGAAGAATTTTTTTTCCTCTTTTCTTTTTTTTTTGTTTTTTCTATGTTGTTTTCATAGGTATTCTTTTTTTTACTTTTTTTATTTTATTTTTTATTTTATTTTTATTTTTCACATCTCGGGAGGTAATTTCTCGTAGAGAGACACCTAAGACGTAGAAGCTGCGTCGCCCAAGTACGGATTCTCACACACATCACATTTCACTTCTGATCCTGAACTCACTTATATCAAAATCCAGGAGGGAATGGATTCGAACCGCCAACCTATGTGTTTGCAGTCTGCTACAGTAACCACATAGCCACCGTCGTCCTGTACAAAGTATAGTTCCATAATTCTTATTTGATGCTAAACATTCTGATCTCGCACTATTAGATATATATTATTCATTATTCTCCCTCCCCCACCCCCTCTCATCCCACCCCAACCCCGCCCCCTCCCTCTCATCCCACCTCTCCCCAAAGTTACACAGCACCCAAAAAGCAGGCTACCGAAGCGTCCTGTTTTGCGACAAAGTTTTCAGGACAGAAAAAAATAAAAAAAATTCATAAAAAAGCTCCGCTCCTCAGCGGCTTAAACCCAAAAATTGTATTATACACGAAAAATATAAAGCGCCGACGCATAATACAGCATGGCTACGCCGTACCGCCACGTATCAGTACCTTTGCCTAACATATCTGTTGGAATACGACGATATCAACCGCATGCAGATAAGGTAATTGATCGTACGGATTCTTCCCTTCGCTGCCCAGCGCCATCCCCACTAGCGTGCGTTCGTGAGATGCACCACGGCGGCTAGCACGTGCAGGCTCTTTCGAAAATTCGCCGGAAGAAGCGTCAGGATATGGATGGAACATTCTAGATGGGCACGTCGAGAAGCTACTAGAAGGTTCTGTGCCACATGTGACGCCACACAGACACCCACACAGGTCACAATCATTACTGCATAGAGAGTGGGGCTCTAAACCTTTTCAAGGGCCATGGGTCACTAAGCCAGTCAGTCTGTGAATAACTAGCCAACTGTCTACATTCCAGAACGCACATTTATAATCCTTGTAATAATTGTCTAATAAATATGTCGGGTTTACATTAGAATTAGGGTTAGGGGCGTGAAACGAATCCTCGTTTGGGTTACACGTTGTCGTTATGCAATAGAGAAGACATTGACTAGCGCAAATACGATTATTATAGAACCGGACAAGTAACCGTGGTAGTTAGGTACTCGAGAAACTAATGACAATGATCCTAGGTTCAATAACGAATCCGCGGTCGACGGGATGATAGATGAACGTACTCACAAAATCCAAGTCGGATGCGTAATATTCACTGGCCGTAAAGGGTTACTCCTTAATCGATGAGATCGCGAGCGAGAATGCCTTTCCCGTCCCGATGATGCCACAGAGGAAAACTATAACGGGGTGTGTCTAAGGATACGAGATCATCGGATTCGTCGAGAAAAGCCTTCGTTCAGAAAGTAAGGGAAATTGACGTTGCTGCTAATTGGTCAATCTCCATATCGGTGGTTAGAGAAGGATGCTAGCCGCCCTCGAGGGAAAGTTGCTAGTGGGAGACGCCGCTCGTTGAAAAATACGTCTCCCCTATCTTCCCGTAGTTGGGACAAAGGCTGTTTGTCTGTTTGAAGGACTTTAGTTAACTAAACCTTAAGATTTATAACGGGCCCTCGGGCTAGCCGAACATGTACTGCGGAGACGCATCGACATCTTAATACCACGGCTGATGGAGCGGTGTGTGACCATTGTTAGACCGCCTCGTCGCCATGCCAGGCAGCCCGGTTCCCCTACCGGACTGCTTGGCGGCCCCGAGGCGCTGAGCCGCCAAGCGCCCAAGGCCCGAACCCCAC
Source organism: Bombus huntii (assembly GCF_024542735.1). NCBI lineage: Eukaryota > Metazoa > Arthropoda > Insecta > Hymenoptera > Apidae > Bombus > Bombus huntii. Next base: position 126,286 of record NW_026099316.1, on the reverse strand, counting down.
GGAGGGGGGGCCAGCACGCTTCGCCAACGCCACACGGAGGTCCCAGGCGTTCACCCATCCGAGTACTACCCGTGCCCGGCGCTGCTTAACTTTCGTGATTTGACGGGAACGAGTGCATTCAGCCCGGCCAGGGCGTTGGCGTTGCGAGTAAATGGCTCTTTACCAACGTTCTTCTTCCATCTTTCCGGATTCCAATCCTCCAGCATCGATCTCGTTTTCTTGGTCTACGACGTCGTTCGACGTATCATTAGCAGGATAATTAGTTTCCTCTTTTGACAAATTTTTATCTCTGTTGAGATGCGATTACATCTTTAGACACAACGTTAGGCAATATTCTGAGGGGACAAGAAGTTTTGGAGAGAATGGTAAAGAAAATTTGACTTATGACACATAAGAATTATTTATTTTATTATGTAAATAGACCGCGGTTTTTTACGCATTTGTGGAAAATTTGCACGTAATACGACGAAATATATATGCTTCCTTTAATATTTTTCTATAATACTTAATAGGTAATGCAATTGTCCACCCTTTTGTCTTTTATCGGGATTTTATTTTTTTAAATATATTGTAGGTCTAATTATAAAATATTATTGTAGGAATTATCAAAAAATATGGACTACGGGGCTCCAGGGGGATGTAAACCTGAAAGCGTAGGTTTTGTGCGTGTCTATGGAGAAAAAGGTTTCCCTCGCGCAACTATGATCGAGCATCCAAGCTCGAAGGATACAACGTAAAAGTGGAGAGGAAAAAGCATAATCCCGGCAGAAAGGAAAGATCCAAGTGCTTCTCGCTTGTTCTTAAATCCGCAGAGTAAATGGAACGGCAGTAAGAAAAGCAATGACCGAAAATGGAGCGTTCCACTGAATAATGCAACGTTAGACGGTGAATAAATACAGACGGATAAAGCCGTCGCAGCCTCGGTATCGCCAGCTTATTAACGATAAAATCAACGATGTCGCGATACTTTGTCGATGCGACGAACGCTCGTTCGAGACTTGGCTTCGCGATGAGAAACAGTTTTGGAGGAAACGCGTGTAGATAAGGGAGTGGCGATTCCGTCGAACCGGAATGCGAGGAAAAGAAGCGAACGATTCTGCGAAGCTGACGCAACGCAAACTTTCCTCACGACGTTAACAAACAGAGAAACGGAAAAGTAATTTCTCCAATCTCGAGAATATTTATAAAACGCGGCAAACAGAGGTACATATCGCGTGTTTACGCTTTATAAATAGGAGGAAAACAGGAAGGATGAAAGAGGACAGGCGGAAAGGAGAGAGAGGCGGGGGGATTGGCGAGGAATATCAGGATAAATTTCCACGACAAACACCGAACGAGGCAGTCGAGTAAGCTGTTTCAAAAATATACGTACGGACAGCTCTGGTTTCCAGCTACTGTTCGCAATTCGTACGCTTTGGAAAGTTTGGGAAAGCCGACGGCGTACATGCACGCCGCTCGCTATTTTCTAACGCTCTCATAAACTTTCGATGCAGTCCAAGTATTAACGTGGCAGGGCAAAAACAAGGAGAAAAACGCGTATTCGTATTCGTCGATGCTGCTCTTGGCGTCGATGAAACCCCCATTGCGATCGAAATAAACGGGCGAATTTTCACCGACCTATGAAACGCCCGACACCGCGTATTTGTTCCCGGCGAAAAATACGAGAAAACCTTTGGTAGGGTCAATTTTTTTAACCGTAATCGCTCACCGGATACGCAATGTTGCAAGTTTGTCGCGATGAAAAAATGCCAGGAAAAAAAGAAATTTCTCTACACGCGGCGTACAACCCGATGACTCTTGACAACGCAACAAGTTCGGCGATTTGAAATTTCTATTCTTCGAAAGTGAAACAAACGTGGAAAAAGCGCGATTTTGAGTAAATTCCCGGCAATTTCATAATGGAAACGTTTCGATTTAATTTACATGTACTCGTATCGTCATCGATGTTTCGAGTTCGATCTTACGTGGCGCGGAACCTATTAACGCGATGCTTTTCAGAATGAAACGGAAAGAGTATCGGAAAGTTGCTGACGTTCTTGAACGCGTAGACCCGGTATTACCTGGGCACGATTCCAAACGCCGCGAGCTTTTATCTGCATTTTCAATTTACTTTTTCGTATTAAAAGTAACTGGCTGCTGCTAGTTTGTTTACATCTACATATAAACCGAACTGATCGAGGAAAAATTGCGTGGAAAAGAAAATCACGAAAAAAACCGAAAGACGTTGGAACCGCTGGTTCGTGGGAGCCTTCGTATTCGCGAAAGCCATATTTCGTAGAAATATTATTTTTATTCGCTCGTTTGAAAGAAAGCGACGAATCTCGTTGCGTGGGTGACGCTTGCGAAGCATACGAAAGGAGGGAAAAGAGAAGAAAGGAGGAAACACGGTACAAAACAGGGCAGAGCTGGCTGGTTAATTTGCTTGTAACGATGCTCGCTAGTTACAGCTGGTTGACGTTTCCCGGCTCGGTTGCCACGGACCAGAGCGGTCTCCTAGAAAATCGTCGACTCGCGAGGGTGGAGCGTCGCGCAACGGCTTAATTATCACGAGCACGAAATGAAAATTAGCCGACGACGATGCGTTCGTTCGTTTCCGGGTGAAACGTGGTGACACTTTGCACGGCGAAACTGAAAAGCAGACGGTACGCGGCAGCAGAGACATCCGTTAGTCGCGGTTGTATCGCGTGCGAATTATCGACGGGATCGGGATCGCTTTAAAAATGCCTGGCTCGTGTTCGATAAATCCAGCAAACAGGATTATTACAGCAACAGGAAGAGATTATAAGAGATACAAACTCTCCTCTCTTTGCAACTTTGTATTTCGGAAAAACGTTTCGAAACGAACGATCGAGTCACGTTCCGTTCCTCCCCGTACACGCTTTCGCCACCGGATCGGTAAGCAAGTTCAGTTTCAGTTTCGCTTTCGGTTTCGGTTTCGGTTTCCGGTAGAAAGTGGAACTCGCTGTTGAAACGTTATCCTCTTGACGTCTCTTTAAATGGTCGTGATTTTGCTCCGCTTTAACTCCTTTCGAACGACGGAAACCACGCTTGCAGAACCGACGTTAACTTTTCAGCGAACATGGTTACAACGTGTCTCGCGGTGTCGCCAGTCAGATGCGTTTCGAACGCATCGACGTCCACTAGAAAACTAGAAAACGATAATACCTCGTGCCCGAACTGTGAGAAACCAAGGATCGCGCGTCGCGCAAGAAGAATTACTGCTTTCGTTGGTCTATCGAAGAAACGATAAATAGTCCCTCGTAATTCCATCGTGCGAAACACGTGGTCGGCCTATCGAAAAATGGCCACGAAACAAATCGTGCACGAGTTGGAGCGATCCGCGACGGAAACGTCTTACTTAAAGTATCGTTGCCATTTGCTTCGAAGCGACAGAGACACGATACGGAAAGCCTTGGGGATCGAGTCGTTAACCAACAGACCGTATAGGTAGGAGAGTACCAGAAACCGCGAAGAAAGGACGACGAACCGCGACACGGTCGTCGTAGAATCGAAGCACTGCAGCCGTGTCGGCCCAACAGACGTAACAACGGTGACCACCGAGAGAAATAGGAAACGGGATAAAGGAAACCCCTGGGCTATGGTTTGACAGCCGACCCGTGAAACCTGCCGATATGCGCGCTGTATTAGAACCCCGTCGGTCGAATCCGTGTGTTGGCGAGACTTCAAAAAATCCTGACACCGAACGCATCGCAACTCCACTCGTAATCCGATGTAGCTACACGCTAGAAGGACGTTCGTGTGCACTGGGGACCGGATACGCGCAGCTTTACGACTCAGCTAACCCCGCTGCGTCTCCTCTCGTCCTGGTCCACACACACGCGTGGCCATGTTTTCCTCGTCTCCGAGGGACGCGCCGCTTTCACGGAATTACGATCCATCTTGTCCGAGTTAATTCTCTTTGCAGACAGACGTGGCACTCAGTAATCCGATGAATTCGTTTTAATCGGTCGACTTGTCGGAAATTGGCGGATTCTACGCGGAATGCACGGTCGAACAGGCGCCTCGCGTCGTGAAATTTTTACCCGTCCGACGTTTCGATTCGAACGACGATCCTGGAGAAACAGGTAGACGCGGTTAATTGCAGCTTCAGAACTGCGCTGGCTGAAACGAAAGGTAGATTTGGTGTATTCCGTGGAACGAACGAGCTGTTTCACTAACATCGGAACAAAGTAGAAACGAATCGGTACTTATCAAGGAGAAAACATTGTCCAGCGTGGGGAAAAGATTAAGGACCGATATCCCTCGATCCACGCTGGAGAGGGCCGAAGAAACAAGGCGAATTAGCGGGAGATCGGGAGAAGAAGGCAGAACGGGCGGAATAGAAAAGGAATGGATACGGCAAGCATCGGCCGTGCGATTTCGGTTTCGTATCACATAGCGTTATCCCCTCGTAAAGTTGGCCACTCGTGCCACTAGCAGAAACTGTATGGCGGGCTCCGAGAGGGTTTTAATCGCGCGACGGACGAACGTATCGGTGAAATTACTGGAGAGCCCCGTCGACGTGCCTTTCGGCCCTGTCTGCCCCACGGCTCGGCTGCCACGGATCTAACAGATTTACCGGATACAACGTGCCGGGTTACGAAACTTCGAAACTGGCTAAGTTAATTGCCGGTCGCTCCCCCGCACGTACTCGTCTATCAGGCGACTCCAACTAGTAACCAACGAGGAAACCGCTGATTTCAGGCGTAAATTCAGCTGAAAATCCGTAACGTGGAACGATGAAAGAGGCCGCACGGAAGAAAATAGCCTGGCGATCAAAAGGCTGGAACGTGCTTTCAGACCCGGACGCTTAGCTGCGCCGCCCCGCACCGAGATCCACTCTGACTTTCGCCCTTTGCTGCGAATATGACAGCCCGTTCGCGCTTTGCCCTCGACGATCGACGCCGACCACGCTTCTGCCGCCTGTTATTTCCCAACCGTCCACCGTTTTGCTCCCATTCTTTTTCATTTTCTTCTTTCCGCGCTTCTCCTTTTATCCTCTTTTCCCTTCTTCTCTCGCCGAAGCGCCGCGTTTGCTGTCGAGTTCGGCTACGATTGGCAAACACAAATCTTACGTGGACGCGCGATACGCGCGTTCCACGCATTTCAAATTTCACGACGAAACGTACTCGACGACTCAACGTAACGTGGAAAACGCGACAAGATGTTCGAATTTGGAATTATGCGAGCGCGCTGGGTCGATCGGCATGCCATCCGCCAAACGCGCGGCAAATAAATCTGTCGGTGTAATTTTAACGAGCCGCGATACCGCTCGAGGATTATACGGGTAATTTAAATTCCGCTCGCTCGATCGACGCGACCGATGGTAGAGCAAATCGGACGAACGGTTTGTAACACGAGACATTAATAAAGTTGGTGGAGCCGCGGAAAGCGGATGGAAATGGAAATTTTCCGATTTTAATATCGGTGAATGCATCGAGAAGAAAGATCAAAAGGTTGACTGTTGATTAATTTGAGCGGCACGCGAGCCACGAGCCCCGAGCCCCGAGCGTCGCGATGCTCGCGTGCGCCGAAGCTACTGCGATCGAGCGAGCGTCGTAACCTCGGTAAATAACCCGTCGTATAATATTACGTACACTGATCAACGATTCGGAAAGGGAGTATTCGCTAACCGGGGCATCGCCCCACCGTCGTGCGAAAATAAACTAATTAGCCTTTGGGGACGTCGAGGCATGCCCCTCGACGCCCCAGCGGATTTCAAGTCGTCGATTTTACAGCTAGCTGCTGTTACGTTCGAACCGTTTGTAAACCAGTGACGCGCAATTTGGGATAGCGATTGCGATCGAAATCCGACCCCTCTCGAGAATCCTACGGAAAGAGAATTTCTTTCGCAGTGGTTGGTCTGGCCGATCCAAGTTTCGGCGCGCGTTGTCGCGATGCCTAATCGCTGCGTTGCCGATCGTCGTAGCCATTCGAACGCGCGGCGAGCGAACAGCCGTGAGTTTGCTCTGTACACTCGAGGCCTGAACTTAAAGGCTTAAGGACCTGTTTGCCGTTGCAGCTCGGCAGAAACGAATCTTCGGCGTTCGCCAGAGCTAAACCAGCGAATATTCGAGCGGCCTGCCTCGGAACGGTCGCTGAATTTCTGCTGAAAAATTAATCAACGCGGAACGTAAATCGCCAGTGATAAACACGTGAAAAACCATGCGCTGATGATGGGGGGGGGGAGGGAAGAACGGCAACGGCAACGTTGTTGCCAAACGAATGTAATGAACGGGCAAATACGCGTTTGTTTGCAAGTACCCTACGGCGAGCAAATAACGTTACGCGAAATACGCGGCCCAGTTTCATCCTGTGTCTTCCTTTTATACAAACGCGTGAAAAATTTCGCGGAAATTCGCACTGGCGACGCAGAATCGGTGCGCGGAAGAAATCTGGCCGACTCCTGTTAATAAATTTCTTTCTTACAAAATTTTCCCCGTGGTTCGCGCTATCCAGCCTCCCGTGTTTCCATCTCCTCGCCAGGAATTTGGCAACAGAGTTTGCGAAAAGTTACGGGCGCCGACTGGAGAGAACGGCGAGACCGGTTTTTCTAAAATAAAACGATCCTGCGAAATAGACGCGACGAGTGCCACGGTCAGTCTTGGAAACTCGAGTCTCCGCGAAAACTTCTTCCGCTTCTGGCTATACGTACAAGTATATCAACGCGCGCCTTGCAACGCGTCTCGTGCCGTTTTTCTCCTATTCTGCTTGCACGTTTCTCAAAGAGAATACCTAATACCAAGGTGGTCTTCGCTTTACGCGTCTGTGCGATTCCCGCGATGGAAAAAACGTCGCGCTGTTCAGCAAACCAGCGTCCACGCAACGACAATACGTATACGACGATGCATAAATCAACGAATGTTCGCGTATAGAAACTTGTAAAAAAAATCCACTGTCGAAAAATAGAAAAATTCGTACTCGTGCAAAGATCAGCGGGAAACGAAACGATTTTCGACTCGTCACCAAGCGTTATAGTCATAGGAATGTAACGAAACGGCGCGCAAACAACCGACGCGAAACCATCGTGACGTAAAAGCATTTCGCGACAGGGAGCGCGGGTCCGAACGTAGCGAAAAAACAGCAGCCAGCCCGCTGTCGTTTCACCCAATGGGGGTGTTGTATCGATATGTCGAGGCAGCGTCGCTGAAACCTGCTGGTGGCAGAGAGCCAACGATAAGGGCCGCCATCTATCGACCGTAAGAGCCTCCTTTTGTATTAACGACGCTGTTCCGACTGTAATTGAGAGCCTCTGTACTCCGGCCCAACGTCGCCAGGTTATTAAATCCCGGGATATAAATTAGTTAATATTATCCACGCGCCGCTAGCTCGCACTCTTTTCTTCGCCAGAGAAATGGATTTTCCGCTCAACTTAAATTGCTTAGCGATCGCCGGATGTGAAAGATTTATCGAGTCCGTCGATAAAGAGCTTTCGCGTACATCCGACCCGATTAACGTACCATCGACACGCGACAACTGCCAACGATTTACGACGGTTACGATGGTATTACCTTTTCTTCACGATACTTTTCTTTTTCTTTCTCTTCTTCCGCCGTATTTGAGTTGATCACTATGGTTGGTCGCTTTACGTCATCGTGTACGAGGGACACGCCGAATAAAGTTTGTGGAAAATCATTACTCCACGGATCCTTTTCATCGAGTGTTCCAAGATAGCCGTTAGTGGAATTTTCGACCGCGTTTAAGACCCTTCAACGAGCTGAAATCTGCTCGCCAACTTTACTCGGAATTCAATGCTTTTCAATTACAAAGATTTTCCGGTTAACCGTTCCTTAATTAAACATGTAACTATACCGAAACGTTTAAATTACCTTTTGAACCTGGTATACAGGTCAAAGCTACTCCAGTTTACTCTGCTTTTTTCAGAACGTCCCTTTCAATTTCGCTGCGCGGAACGTCGGGATAGGAACTCGAATACGAACGACACGAATAATTTGATAGAAAATCATCGTCGAAGCGAATTCGAAGCAAATTCGAAGCAAATTCGAAGCAAATTCGGGCCGAACGAATTCTCGCCTCGATTCGAAGCCAATATGCTTGTCCTTAAATTGGCTGTCCTCCTCGGCAGGATACCTACGAAATCGCAAATACGAGACCGACGATTCGTAGGAAAATCTGTGTGACCGCCGGTAATAAAATCTCCTATAATCGACGTTGGCCTGCTTACGTCAATCTGCTCGTGGCAGGTGTCCGACGATACAGGCTCAACGCGACATCAACCTCTTCGTTATAATCCGTACAAGCTTGGTCTCGTGTAACGGAAACGTTAGTCGTGTAATAGATACTTTCGATGTCGGCGTCGAAATCATTTCCCAATATATTTCCTGCGAAATTGCTTCGTAATTTCGTAGTAACACACCGACTGGCTATGTGCCACGTCACCGACTCGCCTACACCTCGCTATCTCTCCCTTAACGACAATTTTATTGAACCGAGCGATCGACCCGGCTCGCCCGGTAAATACCTTCGCTCCTCTGGACACACCGACGATAATTGACCCAGTTCGATATCCTTGTAAACCGACGCCAGGCGTTTCTTGCCTCGTAAAGACGAATCTTTCGAACGGTGTCATTCGCGTTCAATTCGTTTTTCTAGCGAGGGGTCTCGAATCTTTAAACGACGAGAAACCTAATCACTTTCAGACAACTTTCGTTTAAAGACGAAAGAACGTAAAGAACTGGGTTCGGCCTTCTCCCATCTGCGTATCTTTCGGGGAGTCGATTGCGATGGTCATCTCCTTTGTCGGATACGATTCGAATTGGTCGAATAAGCTGGCAAGTGCTAGATCCGTCTCATCTCCTTCTTCCGTCGAATATTAGCGCCGCTACGAACGCATAAGCCGAAAAATCTTGCCACCGTATTACGCCGAAATATTCGACGATGTTCATTCGCAAGCGATAAAGCTTCGCTACTGTTCGCGATCGGCGCTGCTCTACTACGAAATATCAAATTTATCGCGTAGCCGCGTACACGGGAGAAGGAAAGAGATCGCAAGGGCGGTATTTACCCAATGCGAGAGACAGGCTACGAAAGACGAGCACGAGCGACTACAAAGTTCAATCGGGCTCGATGAAGCTTAACTTGCTCCGCGGAGAGCGGCCATTTGGAATTCGAGTGGCGTGTACGGTGTGCTCGGAGCGTTAACGAGTTCGATCGTCATCGTAAATAAGCAACCAGCGGTCCGAAAAATCTCGCCACGGTCAAGAAGACTTAAGAAGCCGTTCGCGGAAGATGGACGGCGCCACCCGCTACTTCTCGGCCGGAAATTACAGGTGACTTAGCGCGGTCTCTCTGCCCTCGCTTCTCTCGACAGACAGAGAGAAGCGGGCGCGGGCGCATCGTAAAATCCAAGCGAAGAGAAAGAAAGAGAGAGAGAGAGGCGTCGCTCGTCGAAAAAATCCGATGCGATCTTTCGCGAGTTCGTCGACAGTTTCTGCCTCGCTGTTACGTTTCTACCGCCCCCGCTGTATTTCGAAACGGAAGGGGGGCGCGATTCCGTCTGTCGGCTCTCTTCCTGCACGCTTCGTTGTGCACCGTCGCGCGTATCTAGACGCTGGAAACGAGAATTATGAAAATTTCGTGGAGCAGTTGCGCCAACTCTTCTCGTTTCTCGCCATTGAAATCGCAGGTGTCAGGTCGCGCGATCGATACAACCCCCGTTAAAGGATCGAAACGATGTTCGTTTGCGATTCTAGGCAAAATCGTTTCCTATTTAGCGTGAAAGTTCCAATTGTTTCTCTCGTCTAGTTAGCGCGCAAGCTTCTTCTCCTTTCCTTTCACTCGTTAGAAGCGAAATAGTTCAGAGATCCTCGCAGAGTTTCAAACATCCCGATGACTCTCTTCGTTCCATTGTCTTCGTCCAGTTGTCTTCGAAACGTTAATTTATTCGTTCGTTCTCCTCGTTGGCGTAAGCGCAAACGCGCTCGATCGGTTACCTCTATTTTCGTTCTTTTCTCTGGGTAGCGCGTCGAGCGAAAAGCGGGTGTGAGTGGCTTGACGGCTCGAGAGAGTGCGATCGAGGATTCCCGATGTTCTTCTCTGACGGATCGTCGATATACGTAGAACGCGACGAGGTCCAACTCGATTTCGCGTCGCGCGTTTCAGAGGATATCAGCCCTTTTCTCTCGCGATCCAGCAAGAAACGACGAGCCGAGCGAAGGAGGAGGAGTCAACCTCGACTGCGGTATCTGCGCCGACGACGCGATCCGAACGTAGCCATTGGAAGGTCGCTTTAAGCGTTAATTTGGCGATCTCGCGATCGATCGAGATCGGTGTCGGGATCGGCGTAATACGCGCGTACGATCCCATATTACGAGCGAAAGACGATTAAAAGACTTCGCGCTCGTAACCGTAACACTGTCCGGGCATGGTTGTCCTTGGGTTTACGACGCCTGTCGCTCGAGATCCCATTGTCTCGAATCGATTATCCAACACTTTGCACCTGCTCCGATTAGTGCAACGTCGAGGAACAAAACAATGCAAGAACGATGAAACATAGGATATACATTAAATGATAAGGGATCGGGGCTTTGGCGCTACTTTGGCGGGGCTACTTTGGCGGCTTAAAAGAGACGAATACGTGGAATACGTCGATCGATCTCTCGTATCGAGGATACGGACTGGCGAACGTAAGACGGATCAAGTTTCGAGCAACGTTTCGAAAGGGCGAATAAATTGGAATTAACGCGGCTCGCTATAGGGCGAGTATACGGAAACCACGGGCTGCGATAATGTAACCCGCGGGATAAAGGCTTCCGCGTACGACTCGACGTACAATTGCCCTTTACAGTGTTCGCAGTGGAAAACGATCTGCGCACAGATCGGGGTGCGGCTTAATGCCAATTCACGGACAAAGGGTGACCGCGGACGAAAAAGAGAGCCACGGGATTCTTGGAGCGAGCGAGTAAAGTGAGAACGGCCGGCTGCGCCGTTTCTTTCGACGTTGCTCTCTCGATTCGGAGATAACAGCGCTGTGTGCCGCCGGACGATTAATAACCGACTCGAGATCTAGATACGAATAAGTATAAAAAGGTTGGATCTTGGTTTCGTCGTTCTTACGACCATATAACGCTTCGTAGGACGTGACGATGTGAAACGAAGAATCCCTTCAGAATGGAAAATGCCGCGACACGGACCGACGCGAAGGCCGACTTTGATACAAAGCCGAAGGTACTTGACTCCAACGACGTCGAGTATCGCTCAAGGGAGATCGGTCATGAAGTAAGGGAAAGAGGAGCACTCGTACGATCCTCGTCCCCCGTGCGATTAAATATCGCAGGGGTGCGGTCGATGGAGATCGTAAGAAGATTCGCGATAAAGCGATCGAAGCAGGCTTACGCCTGTAATCTTTGGAGGTACGTTAATATCGCGACTAAACGTCGTAACCTACGAAATCCGGAGAAGAGGGTCGCAGTTATTAATCGGGCAGCGATAATCGCCGGCTCCACGATATCCAACGAATTCATCCGCCCCCTCGTCCGTCGATACTCCGTCGTTCTTCGATCGTCGTTCTTAATTGCGCGTCTCAGGGGGACGAGAGCAACGCGTATCGCCACCACGCGTCGATCGACGAGGTATCGATTCGCTTCCGCGACCAGCGTCAAAGGCCGGGCCGACGAAACAACGTTATGCCACGCGTCGAGATTCGCGTTGCTCGGCGTCTTTCTCCGTGGGTCACGAAACCAAAAGGGAGGAAAAACACGAGGGATCCGTGAAAAGGCGTCGTTGTTCGATCAGCGTGTGTCCAACGATAAGCGAAGCGACGAGGACGCGACCTAACACCAACACGGGCAATTCCTTTTCCTCGGGTTTCTCGTTTTCTGGATGGACGATCCGGTCCGTAGTTTTTGATTCTCTACAGAGGAGTATACAAGTACTTGATTTGCAAAATGATTAGTTTAAAAGATATCTTAAATTTAACTTTTTTTTATTTTATTTTATTTTATTTCTTTTATTCCTTTTTTTATTTTATTTTACTTTTTATTCTATTTTTTTTATTATGTACCTTGCAATTCGTACAGCTGAACATTAAATTTAGTATTGTAGGACTTGTGTGAATGAGGAGGAAGGATAAGAGAGAGTTAACAAGTTTTTATGCTTTCATTAGTTTTTATTCACCTACAGTCTTGACTAAGAATATACAATTCAGTACTAATATATATAGAAAAATACAAATATCCACATAAAACTGTACATACAATCATACATACGAAACCATACATACAAAACCAGACATACAAAACCAAACTTGACTAAGAATATACAATTCAGTAGTAATATATATAAAAAAAAATACAAATATCCACATAAAACTGTACATACAACCATACATACAAAACCATACATACAAGAATTATTATACTTAGAAAAAAAGTGTCTGGCAATAGTAGCGATTATTCGGGATCGAGGTATCCCAACTCCAGCCAGTATGCTGCCATATCTCTTGCGGATTCTCCCGGCTCTCGGTCCAGCAGCAACCTTGCAGTTATTGCTTCTCCTGGAGAAGGATCGATGTTGACTAGGCTCCCTGTCCGTCTCAACATGGTGAATTGGGCCACTCGATGTCTCTTCCCTTGGATCGGTTGTTCTCGTACACCTGGCAGAACGATTTTTCTAGCCCACGGTGCCATTTTTGCCAAATTACGGGGCAGCAGCCGTATTGAATCGAGACATTGCTCGCTCTCTAACCCCCAATCGATTAGAAAGACGATGTAGCCAGTCATGGTCCTTTGTAAAAGGATGGCTCTTTCCCAAGCGCTAGATTCCTTAAAATCTACTAGCACGGCGACTAGCATGCCTGTTCTTAAACTTTTCGCCTTCGGCAAGTACTCCACGGGATGTTCCATCATCTTCAAATTGAGTGTTTGGGTTATCTTCGGCCATCCAGCCAAACGAACCCACATGGTGGTAAGTGACTCGACTCGAACCACCCGGACGGGAACTCCTTCTCGGAACCGATCGTTTGTCTTTTGTAAAATCTCCATGGTATACTAGATTTGGAAAAAATTTCGAATGTTAATGTTCGACTATACTGATCTGCCTAGTTTACGTGTCTATGTCGGATGGTGCTGGCTCCGCCGGGAATCGGACCCCCCTTTATATACCAGCAGCACCGACCTTGGAGAGGACCCCCTTTATATATCAGCTGCACCGACCTTAGAGAGGACCCCTTTAAATATCAGCAGCACCGACCTTGGAGAGAACCCCCTTTATATATCAGCTGCACCGACCTTAGAGAGGACCCCTTTAAATATCAGCAGCACCGACCTTGGAGAGGTACTCGGTCACCGTTTAAGCTAAACGCACGTTTTCGTTTGTCTTTTTTCACGCTTTTCTTGTCCTCGCAATATTTTATAACAGTGTTATCAATACATACAGGCAAAATATATAGTCTATTTTTGATACACAAGTGTCAGATATCAATTATTGCTTTCCGTTAAAATAAATATATCATTATTAGATGCTCTTTTTAATATTCCGATCCGCATCCTTACAATATTTTACAATTTTTGACCTAAAAATGTCGCTAGAAAATAGAAAACGAAAAACAATTTGAAAAGCACTAGCTCGCTTGAATGTGAAAATTGTGACGTGGGTGTATGTGCTTTGCCCTGCTTTAAAATATATCACACTCAATTGTATTATTAATAATTAAAGTAAATTATTAAAGTTCACGTATATGTATCGTACCTTTAAGAAAAATTAACATTTAATTATCCAATGTGCTTGCGTAGAGAACAGCATTATCCGCCACATATTGCGGTGCAGTATCGTTTACGCGTAGTTCGCGTCAAACCCTGCCCTACGAAGGAACGTCCCCGCACAAAATTCAATCGTACCTAAGACGTTAAACCGATCCTTTGCAAGTTTTCTTCAAAGAGATACGCTATACGAGTTGTTTGATTGATATCCGAAAAGTTTCTTTCTGTTTATGAGGAAATAATAGACGCACAATGTTATTTGCTTTATATCGTTTTGTCGCATTACGTACGATCCATTTTGTTCTATTGAGATAAACACCGAGACATTTCACAGACTTGGTTTCACGTTTGTACAGAGGTGCTTTATTGTAAAAACGACGTTTGCGAAAAAAGACATTTTTCGGACAACCTAATATATTTCATACGATGCTGTTGCCAAGAAATATTTATTAACGAAATGCTAAAAACTGTTATTTGCAAACAAATACTAGGGGAAATTGTTTTATCCGCTTTTACACGCAGAAGAATTTTACTGCTCAATAATATTGCTATTGGAACGAACGAGCCGTTTCGCTAACATCGGAACGAAGTAGAAACGAATCGGTACTTATCAAGGAGAAAACCTTGTCCAGCGTGGGGAAAAGTTTAAGGACCGATGTCCCTCGATCCACGCTGGAGACGGCCGATGAAACAAGGCGAATTAGCGGGAGATCGGGAGCAGAAGGCAGAACGGGCGGAATAGAAAAGGAATGGATACGGCAAGCTTCGGCCGTGCGATTTCGTATCACGTAGCGTTATCCCCTCGTAAAGTTGGCCACTCGTGCCACTAGCAGAAACTGTATGGCGGGCTCCGAGAGGATTTTAATCGCGCGACGGTCGAACGTATCGGTGAAATTACTGGAGAGCCCCGTCGACGTGCCTTTCGTTCCTGTCTGCCCCACGGCTCGGCTGCCACGGATCTAACAGATTGACCGGATCCAACGTGCCGGGTTACGAAACTTCGAAACTGGCTAGAATCGACTGCTAAGTTAATTGCCGGTCGCTCCCTCGCACCTACTCGTCTATCAGGCGACTCCAACTAGTAACCAACGAGTAAACCGCTGATGTCAGGCGTAAATTCAGCTGAAAATCCGTGGCGTGGAACGATGAAAGAGGCCGCACGGAAGAAAATAGCCTGGCGATCAAAAGGCTGGAACGTGCTTTCAGACCCGAACGCTTAGCTGCGCCGCCCCGCACCGAGATCCACTTTGACTTTCGCCCTTTGTTGCGAATATGACAGCCCGTTCGCGCTTTACCCTCGACGATCGACGCCGACCACGCTTCTGCCGCCTGTTATTTCCCAACCGTCCACCGTTTTGCTCCCCTTCTTTTTCATTTTCTTCTTTCCGCTCTTCTCCTTTTATCCTCTTTTCCCTTCTTCTCTCGCCGAAGCGCCGCGTTTGCTGTCGAGTTCGGCTACGATTGGCAAACACAAATCTTACGTGGACGCGCGATACGCGCGTTCCACGCATTTCAAATTTCACGACGTAACGTACTCGACGACTCAACGTAACGTGGAAAACGCGACAAGATGTTCGAATTTGGAATTATGCGAGCGCGCTGGGTCGATCGGCATGCCATCCGCCAAACGCGCGGCAAATAAATCTGTCGGTGTAATTTTAACGAGCCGCGATACCGCTCGAGGATTATACGGGTAATTTAAATTCCGCTCGCTCGATCGACGCGACTGATGGAACGACGATGAGCCGGCTGAGCCGAGATGAAATGATAAATTAGCGAATGAAACAGCCAAGTATAATGGAATGCCCGGTTAAATATAGAGCGTTTTAAACCGATTAACAGATAACTGCAAATTAGATCGTCCATTAACGCGGTTCGTCCACGTTCGAGCGGCATCGTTCGAGAATTAGTCGGAGAATTAGTCCGAGAATTAGTCAGAATACCCTCCGATCGATCGTTTTTCCCCCCGAAATCTCGCATTCAATCTGTTTCGATTCGCCATTCGCGCGATCCGAATTTAAGTTTCACGAATGTAAATACGAACGAGCCGTACGTACCACTGACTATCGCACGATCGCTGTGGCAAAACGCTGGCGTACAATTAGCGCTATTTGCCGTTACGTGAAATATATTGTAAACGTTATTGCTCGCGCGTGGAAACTCGCTACTTCGCGCAGCCAGTCGAACTGTTCGATATTTATAGTTAGTCGACAAATACCGCGTACCTATCGTCGAGATTCTACGCAAGCATTGCGCGCGATAGAAACCCCTTCTATATCGTGCAATTGTCGTATCGAATAGCCGCTGCTCGAATTTCGCGCTGCGAATCGCATTCAAAAAATTTTATTTTTCTGGAAATCGAACGTGCAGATTTTTTTTTTAATTCAAACGACCTAACCCGAGCAGTTAGATTGGCCGAATTTCGTTCTCTTTGGAAACTTTGAGACCTCCGAACAACCCGTCTCTAGATGTCTACGATAACTTTGAAATTCCTAAATTCCAATTAATAAGTAAAAACCGGAACGACCAAAATTCCCTGGACCGCGTAATCCGCATGAAAATACAAATTCAGCGTCGAATTCGAAGAGATAGATGAAAGAGGGATTCGATGGTAGAGCAAATCGGACGAACGGTTTGTAACACGAGACATTAATAAAGTTGGTGGAGCCGCGGAAAGCGGATGGAAATGGAAATTTTCCGATTTTAATATCGGCGAATGCATCGGGACGCGAGAAGAAAGATCAAAAGGTTGACTGTTGATTAATTTGAGCGGCACGCGAGCCACGAGCCCCGAGCCCCGAGCGTCGCGATGCTCGTGTAACGTCAATTCATATCAGAGACCAGGCCACACACCACGGACAGGATGGCACCCAGATGTCTGCATATCCTTGGCGCGCACCCTCAATAGTCTTAAGTGCCCACCAGGGGTCCTTGGCATTTTTATAGTTAAGGTCCTTCGGACCAAGCGATTATTTCCTGTCTTAAATTTCCCTTTACGTTTATTGTCTACCACGTGTTAGCTTAGAAAGTTGGTTTCCTCCACATCTGGTATGTTCCGTTGGCAACTTTCTCGCGAGGGCGGCTAAAACCCTTCCTGGTCCACCAACCGTCCTATTATCCAATCGGAGATGGTGTCTACTGCCCTCACTTCCTTAACCAAAATTGTCATCAACAAATCCGATAGTCCCGTGTCCTTAGACACACCCACCCCTAGCTTTCCTCAGACACAGTATCGTCAGTAAAACTGCACTTATTCTGTATCCTTAGAATAGTCAACATATCTATGTCGGTCTCTACTCTTATAAGTCGCGTAGTTAATGTATTGTTGTAACTAAGTCTTACATAACGTGGTTGGAGTGAATTGTGATTTATGTTAATTCAGTGCGTGTTACATTGTGATTGCTGAATTCATAATAAAGGTTGATTAAAACCAAGTAAATAGTTGTGTTACGACTCAACTATATTTTATTTTCACCGACCAACCCAAAAATTACGTGACACTCGCGTGCGCCGAAGCTACTGCGATCGAGCGAGCGTCGTAACCTCGGTAAATAACCCGTCGTATAATATTACGTACACTGATCAACGATTCGGAAAGGGAGTTTCGCTAACCGGGGCATCGCCCCACCGTCGTGCGAAAATAAACTAATTAGCCTTTGGGGACGTCGAGGCATGCCCCTCGACGCCCCAGCGGATTTCAAGTCGTCGATTTTACAGCTAGCTGCTGTTACGTTCGAACCGTTTGTAAACCAGTGACGCGCAATTTGGGATAGCGATTGCGATCGAAATCCGACCCCTCTCGAGAATCCTACGGAAAGAGAATTTCTTTCGCAGTGGTTGGTCTGGCCGATCCAAGTTTCGGCGCGCGTTGTCGCGATGCCTAATCGCTGCGTTGCCGATCGTCGTTGCCATTGGAACGCGCGGCGAGCGAACAGCCGTGAGTTTGTTCTGTACACTCGAGGCCTGAACTTAAAGGCTTAAGGACCTGTTTGCCGTTGCAGCTCGGCAGAAACGAATCTTCGGCGTTCGCCCGAGCTAAACCAGCGAATATTCGAGCGGCCTGCCTCGGAACGGTCGCTGAATTTCTGCTGAAAAATTAATCAACGCGGAACGTAGATCGCCAGTGATAAACACGTGAAAAACCATGCGCTGATGATGGGGGGGGGGGGGGGGGAGGGGGGAAGAACGGCAACGGCAACGTTGTTGCCAAACGAATGTAATGAACGGGCAAATACGCGTTTGTTTGCAAGTACCCTACGGCGAGCAAATAACGTTACGCGAAATACGCGGCCCGGTTTCATCCTGTGTCGTCCTTTTATACACACGCGTGAAAAATTTCGCGGAAATTCGCACTGGCGACGCAGAATCGGTGCGCGGAAGAAATCTGGCCGACTCCTGTTAACAAATTTCTTTCTTACAAAATTTACCCGTGGACCGCGCTATCCAGCCGCCCGTGTTTCCATCTCTTCGCCAGGAATTTGGCAACAGAGTTTGCGAAAAGTTACGGGCGCCGACTGGAGAGAACGGCGAGACCGGTTTTTCCAAAATAAAACGATCCTGCGAAATAGACGCGACGAGTGCCACGGTCAGTCTTGGAAACTCGAGTCTCCGCGAAAACTTCTTCCGCTTCTGGCTATACGTACAAGTATATCAACGCGCGCCTTGCAACGCGTCTCGTGCCGTTTTTCTCCTATTCTGCTTGCACGTTTCTCAAAGAGAATACCTAATACCAAGGTGGCGTTCGCTTTACGCGTCTGTGCGATTCCCGCGATGGAAAAAACGTCGCGCTGTTCAGCAAACCAGCGTGCAAGCAACGACAATACGTATACGACGTTGCATAAATCAACGAATGTTCGCGTATAGAAACTTGTAAAAAAAATCCACTGTCGAAAAATAGAAAAATTCGTACTCGTGCAAAGATCAGCGGGAAACGAAACGATTTTCGACTCGTAACCAAGCGTTATAGTCATAGGAATGTAACGAAGCGGCGCGCAAACAACTGACGCGAAACCATCGTGACGCAAAAGCATTTCGCGACAGGGAGCGCGTGTCCGGCCGTAGCGAAAAACCAGCAGCCAGCCCGCTGTCGTTTCACCCAATGGGGGATTGTATCGATATGTCGAGGCAGCGTCGCTGAAACCTGCTGGTGGCAGAGAGCCAACGATAAGGGCCGCCATCTATCGACCGTAAGAGCCTCCTTTTGTATTAACGACGCTGTTCCGACTGTAATTGAGAGCCTCTGTACTCCGGCCCAACGTCGCCAGGTTATTAAATCCCGGGATATAAATTAGTTAATATTATCCACGCGCCGCAAGCTCGCACTCTTTTCTTCGCCAGAGAAATGGATTTTCCGCTAAACTTAAATTGCTTAGCGATCGCCGGATGTGAAAGTTTTATCGAGTTCGTCGATAAAGAGCTTTCGCGTACAACCGACCCGATCAACGTACCATCGACACGCGACAACTGCCAACGATTTACGACGGTTACGATGGTATTACCTTTTCTTCACGATACTTTTCTTTTTCTTTCTCTTCTTCCGCCGTATTTGAGTTGATCACTATGGTTGGTCGCTTTACGTCATCGTGTACGAGGGACACGCCGAATAAAGTTTGTGGAAAATCATTACTCCACGGATCCTTTTCATCGAGTGTTCCAAGATAGCCGTTAGTGGAATTTTCGACCTCGTTTAAGACCCTTCAACGAGCTGAAATCTGCTCGCCAACTTTACTCGGAATTCAATGCTTTTCAATTACAAAGATTTTCCGGTTAACCGTTCCTTAATTAAACATGTAACTATACCGAAACGTTTAAATTACCTTTTGAACCTGGTATACAGGTCAAAGCTACTCCAGTTTACTCTGCTTTTTTCAGAACGTCCCTTTCAATTTCGCTGCGCGGAACGTCGGGATAGGAACTCGAATACGAACGACACGAATAATTTGATAGAAAATCATCGTCGAAGCGAATTCGAAGCAAATTCGAAGCAAATTCGAAGCAAATTCGGGCCGAACGAATTCTCGCCTCGATTCGAAGCCAATATGCTTGTCCTTAAATTGGCTGTCCTCCTCGGCAGGATACCTACGAAATTGCAAATACGAGACCGACGATTCGTAGGAAAATCTGTGTGACCGCCGGTAATAAAATCTCCTATAATCGACGTTGGCCTGCTTACGTCAATCTGCTCGTGGCAGGTGTCCGACGATACAGGCTCAACGCGACATCAACCTCTTCGTTATAATCCGTACAAGCTTGGTCTCGTGTAACGGTAACGTTAGTCGTGTAATAGATACTTTCGATGTCGGCGTCGAAATCATTTCCCAATATATTTCCTGCGAAATTGCTTCGTAATTTCGTAGTAACACACCGACTGGCTATGTGCCACGTCACCGACTCGCCTACACCTTGCTATCTCTCCCTTGACGACAATTTTATTGAACCGAGCGATCGACCCAGCTCGCCCGGTAAATACCTTCGCTCCTCTGGACACACCGACGATAATTGACCCAGTTCGATATCTTTGTAAACCGACGCCAGGCGTTTCTTGCCTCGTAAAGACGAATCTTTCGAACGGTGTCATTCGCGTTCAATTCGTTTTTCTAGCGAGGGGTCTCGAATCTTTAAACGACGAGAAACCTAATCACTTTCAGACAACTTTCGTTTAAAGACGAAAGAACGTAAAGAACTGGGTTCGGCCTTCTCCCATCTGCGTATCTTTCGGGGAGTCGATTGCGATGGTCATCTCCTTTGTCGGATACGATTCGAATTGGTCGAATAAGCTGGCAAGTGCTAGATCCGTCTCATCTCCTTCTTCCGTCGAATATTAGCGCCACTACGAACGCATAAGCCGAAAAATCTTGCCACCGTATTACGCCGAAATATTAGACGATGTTCATTCGCAAGCGATAAAGCTTCGCTACTGTTCGCGATCGGCGCTGCTCTACTACGAAATATCAAATTTATCGCGTAGCCGCGTACACGGGAGAAGGAAAGAGATCGCAAGGGCGGTATTTACCCAATGCGAGAGACAGGCTACGAAAGACGAGCACGAGCGACTACAAAGTTCAATCGGGCTCGATGAAGCTTAACTTGCTCCGCGGAGAGCGGCCATTTGGAATTCGAGTGGCGTGTACGGTGTGCTCGGAGCGTTAACGAGTTCGATAGTCATCGTAAATAAGCAACCAGCGGTCCGAAAAGTCTCGCCACGGTCAAGAAGACTTAAGAAGCCGTTCGCGGAAGATGGACGGCGCCACCCGCTACTTCTCGGCCGGAAATTACAGGTGACTTAGCGCGGTCTCTCTGCCCTCGCTTCTCTCGATAGACAGAGAGAAGCGGGCGCGGGCGCATCGTAAAATCCAAGCGAAGAGAAAGAAAGAGAGAGAGAGAGGCGTCGCTCGTCGAAAAACTCAGATGCGATCTTTCGCGAGTTCGTCGACAGTTTCTGCCTCGCTGTTACGTTTCTACCGCCCCCGCTGTATTTCGAAACGGAAGGGGGGCGCGATTCCGTCTGTCGGCTCTCTTCCTGCACGCTTCGTTGTGCACCGTCGCGCGTATCTAGACGCTGGAAACGAGAATTATGAAAATTTCGTGGAGCAGTTGCGCCAACTCTTCTCGTTTCTCGCCATTGAAATCGCAGGTGTCAGGTCGCGCGATCGATACAACCCCCGTTAAAGGATCGAAACGATGTTCGTTTGCGATTCTAGGCAAAATCGTTTCCTATTTAGCGTGAAAGTTCCAATTGTTTCTCTCGTCTAGTTAGCGCGCAAGCTTCTTCTCCTTTCCTTTCACTCGTTAGAAGCGAAATAGTTCAGAGATCCTCGCAGCGTTTCAAACATCCCGATGACTCTCTTCGTTCCATTGTCTTCGTCCAGTTGTCTTCGAAACGTTAATTTATTCGTTCGTTCTCCTCGTTGGCGTAAGCGCAAACGCGCTCGATCGGTTACCTCTATTTTCGTTTTTTTCTCTGGGTAGCGCGTCGAGCGAAAAGCGGGTGTGAGTGGCTTGACGGCTCGAGAGAGTGCGATCGAGGATTCCCGATGTTCTTCTCTGACGGATCGTCGATATACGTAGAACGCGACGAGGTCCAACTCGATTTCGCGTCGCGCGTTTCAGAGGATATCAGCCCTTTTCTCTCGCGATCCAGCAAGAAACGACGAGCCGAGCGAAGGAGGAGGAGTCAACCTCGACTGCGGTATCTGCGCCGACGACGCGATCCGAACGTAGCGATTGGAAGGTCGCTTTAAGCGTTAATTTGGCGATCTCGCGATCGATCGAGATCGGTGTCGGGATCGGCGTAATACGCGCGTACGATCCCATATTACGAGCGAAAGACGATTAAAAGACTTCGCGCTCGTAACCGTAACACTGTCCGGGCATGGTTGTCCTTGGGTTTACGACGCCTGTCGCTCGAGATCCCATTGTCTCGAATCGATTATCCAACACTTTGCACCTGCTCCGATTAGTGCAACGTCGAGGAACAAAACAATGCAAGAACGATAAAACATAGGATATACATTAAATGATAAGGGATCGGGGCTTTGGCGCTACTTTGGCGGGGCTACTTTGGCGGCTTAAAAGAGACGAATACGTGGAATACGTCGATCGATCTCTCGTATCGAGGATACGGACTGGCGAACGTAAGACGGATCAAGTTTCGAGCAACGTTTCGAAAGGGCGAATAAATTGGAATTAACGCGGCTCGCTATAGGGCGAGTATACGGAAACCACGGGCTGCGATAATGTAACCCGCGGGATAAAGGCTTCCGCGTACGACTCGACGTACAATTGCCCTTTACAGTGTTCGCAGTGGAAAACGATCTGCGCACAGATCGGGGTGCGGCTTAATGCCAATTCACGGACAAAGGGTGACCGCGGACGAAAAAGAGAGCCACGGGATTCTTGGAGCGAGCGAGTAAAGTGAGAACGGCCGGCTGCGCCGTTTCTTTCGACGTTGCTCTCTCGATTCGGAGATAACAGCGCTGTGTGCCGCCGGACGATTAATAACCGACTCGAGATCTAGATACGAATAAGTATAAAAAGGTTGGATCTTGGTTTCGTCGTTCTTACGACCATATAACGCTTCGTAGGACGTGACGATGTGAAACGAAGAATCCCTTCAGAATGGAAAATGCCGCGACACGGACCGACGCGAAGGCCGACTTTGATACAAAGCCGAAGGTACTTGACTCCAACGACGTCGAGTATCGCTCAAGGGAGATCGGTCATGAAGTAAGGGAAAGAGGAGCACTCGTACGATCCTCGTCCCCCGTGCGATTAAATATCGCAGGGGTGCGGTCGATGGAGATCGTAAGAAGATTCGCGATAAAGCGATCGAAGCAGGCTTACGCCTGTAATCTTTGGAGGTACGTTAATATCGCGACTAAACGTCGTAACCTACGAAATCCGGAGAAGAGGGTCGCAGTTATTAATCGGGCAGCGATAATCGCCGGCTCCACGATATCCAACGAATTCATCCGCCCCCTCGTCCGTCGATACTCCGTCGTTCTTCGATCGTCGTTCTTAATTGCGCGTCTCAGGGGGACGAGAGCAACGCGTATCGCCACCACGCGTCGATCGACGAGGTATCGATTCGCTTCCGCGACCAGCGTCAAAGGCCGGGCCGACGAAACAACGTTATGCCACGCGTCGAGATTCGCGTTGCTCGGCGTCTTTCTCCGTGGGTCACGAAACCAAAAGGGAGGAAAAACACGAGGGATCCGTGAAAAGGCGTCGTTGTTCGATCAGCGTGTGTCCAACGATAAGCGAAGCGACGAGGACGCGACCTAACACCAACACGGGCAATTCCTTTTCCTCGGGTTTCTCGTTTTCTGGATGGACGATCCGGTCCGTAGTTTTTGATTCTCTACAGAGGAGTATACAAGTACTTGATTTGCAAAATGATTAGTTTAAAAGATATCTTAAATTTAACTTTTTTTTATTTTATTTTATTTTATTTCTTTTATTCCTTTTTTTATTTTATTTTACTTTTTATTCTATTTTTTTTATTATGTACCTTGCAATTCGTACAGCTGAACATTAAATTTAGTATTGTAGGACTTGTGTGAATGAGGAGGAAGGATAAGAGAGAGTTAACAAGTTTTTATGCTTTCATTAGTTTTTATTCACCTACAGTCTTGACTAAGAATATACAATTCAGTACTAATATATATAGAAAAATACAAATATCCACATAAAACTGTACATACAATCATACATACGAAACCATACATACAAAACCAGACATACAAAACCAAACTTGACTAAGAATATACAATTCAGTAGTAATATATATAAAAAAAAATACAAATATCCACATAAAACTGTACATACAACCATACATACAAAACCATACATACAAGAATTATTATACTTAGAAAAAAAGTGTCTGGCAATAGTAGCGATTATTCGGGATCGAGGTATCCCAACTCCAGCCAGTATGCTGCCATATCTCTTGCGGATTCTCCCGGCTCTCGGTCCAGCAGCAACCTTGCAGTTATTGCTTCTCCTGGAGAAGGATCGATGTTGACTAGGCTCCCTGTCCGTCTCAACATGGTGAATTGGGCCACTCGATGTCTCTTCCCTTGGATCGGTTGTTCTCGTACACCTGGCAGAACGATTTTTCTAGCCCACGGTGCCATTTTTGCCAAATTACGGGGCAGCAGCCGTATTGAATCGAGACATTGCTCGCTCTCTAACCCCCAATCGATTAGAAAGACGATGTAGCCAGTCATGGTCCTTTGTAAAAGGATGGCTCTTTCCCAAGCGCTAGATTCCTTAAAATCTACTAGCACGGCGACTAGCATGCCTGTTCTTAAACTTTTCGCCTTCGGCAAGTACTCCACGGGATGTTCCATCATCTTCAAATTGAGTGTTTGGGTTATCTTCGGCCATCCAGCCAAACGAACCCACATGGTGGTAAGTGACTCGACTCGAACCACCCGGACGGGAACTCCTTCTCGGAACCGATCGTTTGTCTTTTGTAAAATCTCCATGGTATACTAGATTTGGAAAAAATTTCGAATGTTAATGTTCGACTATACTGATCTGCCTAGTTTACGTGTCTATGTCGGATGGTGCTGGCTCCGCCGGGAATCGGACCCCCCTTTATATACCAGCAGCACCGACCTTGGAGAGGACCCCCTTTATATATCAGCTGCACCGACCTTAGAGAGGACCCCTTTAAATATCAGCAGCACCGACCTTGGAGAGAACCCCCTTTATATATCAGCTGCACCGACCTTAGAGAGGACCCCTTTAAATATCAGCAGCACCGACCTTGGAGAGGTACTCGGTCACCGTTTAAGCTAAACGCACGTTTTCGTTTGTCTTTTTTCACGCTTTTCTTGTCCTCGCAATATTTTATAACAGTGTTATCAATACATACAGGCAAAATATATAGTCTATTTTTGATACACAAGTGTCAGATATCAATTATTGCTTTCCGTTAAAATAAATATATCATTATTAGATGCTCTTTTTAATATTCCGATCCGCATCCTTACAATATTTTACAATTTTTAACCTAAAAATGTCGCTAGAAAATAGAAAACGAAAAACAATTTGAAAAGCACTAGCTCGCTTGAATGTGAAAATTGTGACGTGGGTGTATGTGCTTTGCCCTGCTTTAAAATATATCACACTCAATTGTATTATTAATAATTAAAGTAAATTATTAAAGTTCACGTATATGTATCGTACCTTTAAGAAAAATTAACATTTAATTATCCAATGTGCTTGCGTAGAGAACAGCATTATCCGCCACATATTGCGGTGCAGTATCGTTTACGCGTAGTTCGCGTCAAACCCTGCCCTACGAAGGAACGTCCCCGCACAAAATTCAATCGTACCTAAGACGTTAAACCGATCCTTTGCAAGTTTTCTTCAAAGAGATACGCTATACGAGTTGTTTGATTGATATCCGAAAAGTTTCTTTCTGTTTATGAGGAAATAATAGACGCACAATGTTATTTGCTTTATATCGTTTTGTCGCATTACGTACGATCCATTTTGTTCTATTGAGATAAACACCGAGACATTTCACAGACTTGGTTTCACGTTTGTACGGAGGTGCTTTATTGTAAAAACGACGTTTGCGAAAAAAGACATTTTTCGGACAACCTAATATATTTCATACGATGCTGTTGCCAAGAAATATTTATTAACGAAATGCTAAAAACTGTTATTTGCAAACAAATACTAGGGGAAATTGTTTTATCCGCTTTTACACGCAGAAGAATTTTACTGCTCAATAATATTGCTATTGGAACGAACGAGCCGTTTCGCTAACATCGGAACGAAGTAGAAACGAATCGGTACTTATCAAGGAGAAAACCTTGTCCAGCGTGGGGAAAAGTTTAAGGACCGATGTCCCTCGATCCACGCTGGAGACGGCCGATGAAACAAGGCGAATTAGCGGGAGATCGGGAGCAGAAGGCAGAACGGGCGGAATAGAAAAGGAATGGATACGGCAAGCTTCGGCCGTGCGATTTCGTATCACGTAGCGTTATCCCCTCGTAAAGTTGGCCACTCGTGCCACTAGCAGAAACTGTATGGCGGGCTCCGAGAGGATTTTAATCGCGCGACGGTCGAACGTATCGGTGAAATTACTGGAGAGCCCCGTCGACGTGCCTTTCGTTCCTGTCTGCCCCACGGCTCGGCTGCCACGGATCTAACAGATTGACCGGATCCAACGTGCCGGGTTACGAAACTTCGAAACTGGCTAGAATCGACTGCTAAGTTAATTGCCGGTCGCTCCCTCGCACCTACTCGTCTATCAGGCGACTCCAACTAGTAACCAACGAGGAAACCGCTGATGTCAGGCGTAAATTCAGCTGAAAATCCGTAGCGTGGAACGATGAAAGAGGCCGCACGGAAGAAAATAGCCTGGCGATCAAAAGGCTGGAACGTGCTTTCAGACCCGAACGCTTAGCTGCGCCGCCCCGCACCGAGATCCACTTTGACTTTCGCCCTTTGTTGCGAATATGACAGCCCGTTCGCGCTTTACCCTCGACGATCGACGCCGACCACGCTTCTGCCGCCTGTTATTTCCCAACCGTCCACCGTTTTGCTCCCCTTCTTTTTCATTTTCTTCTTTCCGCTCTTCTCCTTTTATCCTCTTTTCCCTTCTTCTCTCGCCGAAGCGCCGCGTTTGCTGTCGAGTTCGGCTACGATTGGCAAACACAAATCTTACGTGGACGCGCGATACGCGCGTTCCACGCATTTCAAATTTCACGACGTAACGTACTCGACGACTCAACGTAACGTGGAAAACGCGACAAGATGTTCGAATTTGGAATTATGCGAGCGCGCTGGGTCGATCGGCATGCCATCCGCCAAACGCGCGGCAAATAAATCTGTCGGTGTAATTTTAACGAGCCGCGATACCGCTCGAGGATTATACGGGTAATTTAAATTCCGCTCGCTCGATCGACGCGACTGATGGAACGACGATGAGCCGGCTGAGCCGAGATGAAATGATAAATTAGCGAATGAAACAGCCAAGTATAATGGAATGCCCGGTTAAATATAGAGCGTTTTAAACCGATTAACAGATAACTGCAAATTAGATCGTCCATTAACGCGGTTCGTCCACGTTCGAGCGGCATCGTTCGAGAATCAGTCGGAGAATTAGTCCGAGAATTAGTCAGAATACCCTCCGATCGATCGTTTTCCCCCCCGAAATCTGGCATTCAATCTGTTTCGATTCGCCATTCGCGCGATCCGAATTTAAGTTTCACGATTGTGAATACGAACGAGCCGTGCGTACCACTGACTATCGCACGATCGCTGTGGCAAAACGCTGGCGTACAATTAGCGCTATTTGCCGTTACGTGAAATATATTGTAAACGTTATTGCTCGCGCGTGGAAACTCGCTACTTCGCGCAGCCAGTCGAACTGTTCGATATTTATAGTTAGTCGACAAATACCGCGTACCTATCGTCGAGATTCTACGCAAGCATTGCGCGCGATAGAAACCCCTTCTATATCGTGCAATTGTCGTATCGAATAGCCGCTGCTCGAATTTCGCGCTGCGAATCGCATTCAAAAAATTTTATTTATCTGGAAATCGAACGTGCAGATTTTTTTTTTTAATTCAAACGACGTAACCCGAGCAGTTAGATTGGCCGAATTTCGTTCTCTTTGGAAACTTTGAGACCTCCGAACAACCCGTCTCTAGATGTCTACGATAACTTTGAAATTCCTTGTAAATTCGACCAATCGCGGGGAGACGTACTCGCGAGGAGAGTCGTCAACGGGGGTCGTAAATCCCCGTTACGATTATAACAATCGACACCACGAATTGATCGATCCCCTGATTTCCTTTGAGAAAATGAGGGGTGATTGAGTTGGTATAACACTGGGATTCACAGTATTATAAAGTATATATTTCCAAGCACTTAGTTACAAAAGATTTGCGTGAAGAATGCGACTCTCGCGCTATGTGCAGACTGCCGCGTTAGGCGTTAGTTGGTAGACCGTCGCGTTAGGCGTTAGTTGGGAGACCGTCGCGTTAGGCGTTAGTTGGGAGACTGTCGCGTTAGGCGTTAGCTGGTAGACCGTTTGTCGCTCTTTTGTTTAATACGGAAGAAAGTTCGGTGTGGGTGTGCCCCTGTGCATAAAGAACGCGGATTCGTTGGTCCCACTTTCGTTAGGAAAAGTGAGGGTAACGAACCGCGGTGTCGATTGGTCATGCTGCACTACTGCTCGAAGGGATGAGTAGGGAGTCTTCTACCATCGTGGTGCGTAAATGACTGTGTGTATGAGAAAACCTAGCCTGTTTTATTACAGGGCTATTCGGGTTTTCCTAATGGGTGCATACCCGCTTTCTCCGCGTTTTAAAGGCGACTAATAAACCCAAGGACACCTCTAAAACCGACTGTGTTTCGAGCATATTTTGGCTTGCAATTCTTCAAGACAATCGGATTGAAGACATATGGCGAAACAATGCAGGGAAATGAAAGTTATGGTGGGTCCTTAGGTTTATTGAGGGTCGAAGTGCCGTTACGCAGGTCGGTTGTTGTCCGGTCGCGCGGGCTGGCGAGCAGATGTTTTAGGCGTCGTAACATCCTCCCCCCGTTGAGAGGGCACCGATCAAATTCTGGCTGTGGAGTCTGGTGTGTCGTTGGTGACCTCCTTCGCTCCGTGTGGGCGTTCGGCCTCGTCTGGATCTGGGTGGATGGGTAAGGGGACCAGTCTTTTGACGCCGCGGTCCAGGATGCTTGTTGCCGTCTGCACGGTAGCGGTCCGGATGATTCCGTCGGCTCCTGGATGGACCTTGATTACGCGGCCCAAAGGCCACTGCATAGAGGGCACGTTGTCCTCCCTGAGGATTACTACGGTGCCTTCATGAATGTTGTGTTTGCCCTTGTCCCATTTGCTGCGGCGGGTTAACTCGTTTAGGTATTCTCGATACCATCGGCTCCAGAAGTGCTGCTTAATCTGGTGAATGCGCTGCCAACTGGATAGCCGTCCTGATGGAACTGTCCTGAAATCACGCTCCCGTAAACTGGTTAGGGTATCACCGATTAGAAAATGACCGGGAGTGAGGACAGGGGGATCTTTCGGATCGGATGAGGTGGGAGTCAGTGGGCGTGAATTGAGAATGGCCTCAATTTCGATCACAAGGGTGTTGAGGTGTTCAAAGGTCAGGAGCTCCGTGCCGACCACGCGGATGAGATGGCGTTTGAACGATTTAACTGCGGCTTCCCATAAGCCGCCAAAATGTGGTGAGTTCGGAGGATTAAAACGCCATTGTATTTGTCGGTCGGCGAGAAAATTCTGTACCCTATCCTGGTGGTCGTCGGACTGCAATAGGGTCCGGAGTTCTTGCAGCTCCCGATTAGCCCCGACGAAATTGGTGCCGTTGTCGGTGAGGATCGTTGCGCAGTATCCTCGCCGCGAGATGAAACGGCGTAGCGCGGCCAAGAAGGCGTCGGTGGTTAGGTCGCTGACTAACTCTATGTGGACCGCCTTTGTCGCCAGACAAACGAATATGGCGGCGTACGTCTTGATTTTACGTCGGTTGCGGTCCCTCCTCTCCTTGATGTAGAATGGGCCGCAGTAGTCGATTCCGACGTTCCTGAACGGCCGCGATTCGGTAATACGCGCCTCTGGCAAATCACCCATCAAGTATTCCACTGGTGGAGGGTTGGCTCTGCAGCAGCGGACGCACCTTCTGAGAGTGCGCCATACCTGGCTACGGCCGTCGATCGGTCAATAGCGCAGTCTCATCGCGTATAGGGTAGCTTGGGTCCCTGTGTGATGATTGTTCCGGTGCTCTTGTTCTATAATTAGCTCTGTCACCGGGGATTTCGGTAGGATGATCGGGTGTTTTTGGCTGAAGGGTATGGCGGAGTTGGTTAGTCGCCCTCCTACCCGGAGTAGCCCATCTTCGTCGAGGAAGGGGTTTAATGGCTGTAGTTTCCCTCCAACGTCCTCGCTTCGATTTTTTTGGAGGATCCGAATTTCAGGCGCGAAATGCTGGGATTGTAAGATTTTTATTAGCCTGTTGTGCGCTGCGGTCAGTTCGTCTGTGGTGAGATGGGCAGTTCGGTGTTGCTTATGTCTCCATCGAAGACACCGGGCGACGATTCTTATTAGTCTTGGCCAAGACGAGTAGCGATGGAGGAGAGTGTTGTCGTTAACACTCGTCCTCAGACAGATCGTCTTCTTTTGCTCCGGGAGGTCGACTACCGGTATCGGGCTCCAAACCGGCCAATAGCTTTCGCTTTGCAGGAGCCACCTTGGCCCGTTTTTCCAAATGGACGGACATAGGAATTCCTTGGGCGTCTGGCCTCGGGAGATGAGATCCGCTGGATTATCGTCGGTAGGCACATGACGCCAGTCGGAGATATTGGTCTTGGTCTGTATCTCAGCGACTCGATTCGCCATAAATGTTTTCAAGGTGTGCGGCGAAGACCTGATCCAATGGAGTACGATGGTGGAGTCAGTCCAGTAGACTATCCGCGATATCTTGGTCGTCAGGGCCTGTTGTATTGACGAAATCAAGGACGTCAAAATAAGTGCCCCACTTAATTCGAGACGTGGTATGGAGAGCGATTTGAGCGGCGCTACCTTCGACCGCGCCGTGAGGAGTCGAGTCCAAATATTGTTCTTTCGGTCAGTCGTCCGCACGTAGACGCACGCCCCATATGCCCTTTCGCTAGCGTCACAGAATCCGTGGAGCTCAATTTTCGTTGCGGATTCTAGGATGGTCTTCCGAGGGAACCTTACCGCATTTAACAACGGCAATTGGGTGTGGTATTTGATCCATGCTGTGTGTACGTCTGACGGAAGGGATTCGTCCCAATCTACCTTCAATGTCCAGACTTGTTGCAAAATCATTTTTGCTCGAACGATTACCGGCGCGAGCAATCCTAGTGGATCATATATTTGTGCGATGACTGAGCTGATTGATCGCTTTGTGATTCGGGAAGTGTCACTGTTCGTCTTGACCGAATATAGTATGGTATCGTCGGCTGAATCCCAAAAGACGCCGAGTGTTTTTAACGTGGATGACTCACCGAGATGTAATTTCTGCTTGGTGTCTTCCTCAGGTAGCCCTCTCAGCAGATCCCGATCGTTTGAGGCCCATTTGCGGATATTTAGACCGGCTAGCTTAAGTAATCTCGTGAGATCATTCCTGATTGATAGGGCTTCGTCCTTCGTATCGGCTCCGGTCAACGCATCGTCGACATAGAAGTCTCGCCGTAGGATCTGCGCTGCTCTCGGAAATCGAGGTCCCTCGTCCTCTGCCAACTGTTTGAGACATCGGATGGCCAGATACGGGGCTGCGGATAGACCGAACGTTACGGTGTTGAGTCGGTAAGTTTCGATCTCTCCGTTGTCGGCACGCCACAGAATCTTTTGGTGGGGACGATCTTCTGGACGTAGGAGGAATTGGCGGTACATCTTCTCGATGTCGCCGGTAAGGACATATTGAAATGACCGGAATCTCAATAGGATGTTCCTCAGGTCTTCTTGTAATTTCGGACCCGTATGAAGGGCGTCGTTTAGAGACACTCCCGTGGTACTTGAAGCTGAGCCGTCGAACACAACCCGTAGCTTGGTGGTGTCGCTCGATTCCTTGGTCACGCCGTGATGTGGTAAATAATATCCGTGGTCGGTGGCGTGATCCGTGTTGATCTTTGTCATGTGACCCAAGTCTAAATATTCTTGAATCACAGCACTATACGCGGTTTCATATTGTTTGTCGCGTTGGAATCGGCGATGAAGAGAGGCGAGCCTGCTCATTGCAGTGGCCTTCGATGACCCTAGTGAGGAAAGCTTTTCGTTGAACGGTAATGCAACGATGTATCTGCCTTCCTTGGTTCGTCGGACATGGTTTCGGAAATGTTCTTCACATAGTCGTTCCGATTCCGAAAGATGAGTAGTGGCCTGTCCCTCGTCGATCTCCCAAAACCGTGCGAGGTCCTCTTGCAGAGCCGTTGTGGTTGCGTGGAACGTATTTATCGCGGTTTGGGACGTGGGACTCCCCCCGATTACCCAGCCGAAGCGTGTTTTTTGTAGACGTAGTTCAGGTTCGCCTGGTTGTGCCAGATTGACCTGCCCGATGCACAGCGACGCGAATGTTGATCCGGTACTAAGTAAAACATCGATCGGGGCTGGGCAATGGAATTGTGGATCGGCTAGATGAATATTTCTGGGTAATCCCAGACTCGAGGGATCGATGGGCTCGCTTGGTACGAGGATCGATATGGCCGGGATAACAAGAAATCTCAATGTCTTCTTGTACTCGCCGTCCGTCGACGTGATGGTGGCCGTGGTGTAACGTTTTGCCGTGGTGCTCAAATTGTCGAGGGCTCCGATCTGGATCGCACATCTCCTTTGCCTTATACCGAGGGAGTTCGCGAGCCTGTCGGTCATGAAGTTCATGCTCGACCCAGTGTCGAGTAAGGCTCGGGCTCGGATTGGTTGTGCCTGTTTGTTCAAAACCTTGATCTGTGCTGTGGCCAACAGATCATGATGCAGAGGGGTGTGGGGAGATGTGTTTGTTAGTCCGATCCCCCTTGCTGTCGTAGTCTCGGACAGTCAGTTTTGCCCCGGTTGGGACTTGGATGAAGAGGTTGGGGTGGTGTTCCGGATCCGGGCTGAGCGTGACTCGTACGAGGAATGCTCTTTCGTACCTCTTGGAACCGAAGATGTATGCTTCCGTGAAGTATCGGATGTTCGCCTCGATTTGTGGGACGACCGCGACTTCGATGATCCCGATGGGGATTGTTCGGTGGAGGCTCGCTTGTGTGATGAACGACTGCCCGACGATCGACCGCTCGGTGCGCGACTGCCCGACGACCGACCGCTCGATGCGCGACTGTCCGACGACCGACTGCTCGGCGACCAACCGCTTGCCGACCGACCGCTCGACGATCGACCGCTCGACGATCGACCGCTCGAAGATCGACCGCTCGACGACCATGAATCTACCTGGGTTTTTTCGCGGTGTAGATACGTATGGTGTCGGTGACCGCAGATACGACACGAACCCGATGTACACTGTGTCGGCGAATGTCCTGTGCCTAGGCAATTTATGCACAACGATGCCTTCTTCACGATTTGAAAACGTTTGGTCGCTGATTTGGCCTTGAATATTTTGCAGTGTCTGATCTCGTGATGTCCGTTGCAGGTCGGACACACCACCGTTCTGCTGGTTGTAGCAAGGGTTCGCCCATGCGGTATGGTTGTTCGCTGACTGCGGTGTTTGTGTGTTGACCCTTTTGATTCCTTCTCTTTAGAGAGGAATTGAGTCCCGTTCGCCCGTGTTTTGAGAAAGTCTATCAGATGCTGATAGGATGGCACCTTTTGGCGGGGCAGTGTGCGTTGCCATTTACGCAGGCTGGACGCGGGCAACTTCGACGCGATCAATTCGATCATCGCTATGTTTGAAGTGACGGGCTCCTTTAGATGTTCGAGCGCCTTTAGATTTACGCTGATGGTTTCCAACAAATCCTCTAGGGCCTCTGGAGTTTCCCTTTTGATTTCCGGATAATTACGCATCAGATTCCAATGGCGCATGCAGATTTGGAGGGGGCAATTGAACTTGTCCTTCAGTGTATCAAGCGCGATGGAATAGTTGGCCTCTGTGAGTTCTAATGACTGGATACTCTGTGCGGCCCGTCCAGTTATAGATGAGCGTAGATGCTGGAACTTTTGGACATTCGTCAAACCTTCGTTAAGGTCCACTATGGATGTGAACGTGTCGTAGAAATAGGTCCAATTCTCGAGGGCACCGTCGAATTGGGGCACGCGGACCTCTGGAACGGTGGTCGGCTCTGGTTTCCGGCACGTCTCACCTCTTGTTGTAGTCGACGGGGTTGTTGCTGATATTTGCTCAAAGAGCTCTCGGAACCGCATGTCAAGCTCCCGATGCTCTTGCGATAACGAATCTACCCGCGCATCTTCCCCCTCATCTACCACACCTAACTCTTCTTGAACCTCGAGTATCCTCCTCCAAAGCTCATCGAACGAGCTGCGGCAAGATGCTAGGAAGATTCTGTTTGCCTTCCCAGACGCTTCGTACTCATCGAGTTCGCGCCTTATGGTTGCAAGTCGACGGGCTAGGACGCCTCGTCTCCGCCGTAACGTGCTGATTGATTCAGCTTGGGCCATGTTTGATTTTGATAATGAACGCCCTTACCTTGATCAAATGGACGTTGATCTGGGATTCTGTTGCTAATCGTTACGATGCGGCGTGGGCTCGTGTAGATGCTGCGCGACGGAGGTGCTTCTCTCCGATGGCGGTTCCCTTGCTCAGTTGACTAAGTGGTTGGAACTTGGATCTCACGCGACACTGTATAGTCACTGGTCAGTGCACTTTTTGGTGGCACGAGATCCGGCTCGAAGGACCATGTAAATTCGACCAATCGCGGGGAGACGTACTCGCGAGGAGAGTCGTCAACGGGGGTCGTAAATCCCCGTTACGATTATAACAATCGACACCACGAATTGATCGACCCCCTGATTTCCTTTGAGATAATGAGGGGTGATTGAGTTGGTATAACACTGGGATTCACAGTATTATAAAGTATATATTTCCAAGCACTTAGTTACAAAAGATTTGCGTGAAGAATGCGACTCTCGCGCTATGTGCAGACTGCCGCGTTAGGCGTTAGTTGGTAGACCGTCGCGTTAGGCGTTAGTTGGGAGACCGTCGCGTTAGGCGTTAGTTGGGAGACTGTCGCGTTAGGCGTTAGCTGGTAGACCGTTTGTCGCTCTTTTGTTTAATACGGAAGAAAGTTCGGTGTGGGTGTGCCCCTGTGCATAAAGAACGCGGATTCGTTGGTCCCACTTTCGTTAGGAAAAGTGAGGGTAACGAACCGCGGTGTCGATTGGTCATGCTGCACTACTGCTCGAAGGGATGAGTAGGGAGTCTTCTACCATCGTGGTGCGTAAATGACTGTGTGTATGAGAAAACCTAGCCTGTTTTATTACAGGGCTATTCGGGTTTTCCTAATGGGTGCATACCCGCTTTCTCCGTGTTTTAAAGGCGACTAATGAACCCAAGGACACCTCTAAAACCGACTGTGTTTCGAGCATATTTTGGCTTGCAATTCTTCAAGACAATCGGATTGAAGACATATGGCGAAACAATGCAGGGAAATGAAAGTTATGGTGGGTCCTTAGGTTTATTGAGGGTCGAAGTGCCGTTACGCAGGTCGGTTGTTGTCCGGTCGCGCGGGCTGGCGAGCAGATGCTTTAGGCGTCGTAACATTCCTAAATTCCAATTAATAAGTAAAAACCGGAACGACCAAAATTCCCTGGACCGCGTAATCCGCATGAAAATACAAATTCAGCGTCGAATTCGAAGAGATAGATGAAAGAGGGATTCGATGGTAGAGCAAATCGGACGAACGGTTTGTAACACGAGACATTAATAAAGTTGGTGGAGCCGCGGAAAGCGGATGGAAATGGAAATTTTCCGATTTTAATATCGGCGAATGCATCGGGACGCGAGAAGAAAGATCAAAAGGTTGACTGTTGATTAATTTGAGCGGCACGCGAGCCACGAGCCCCGAGCCCCGAGCGTCGCGATGCTCGCGTGCGCCGAAGCTACTGCGATCGAGCGAGCGTCGTAACCTCGGTAAATAACCCGTCGTATAATATTACGTACACTGATCAACGATTCGGAAAGGGAGTTTCGCTAACCGGGGCATCGCCCCACCGTCGTGCGAAAATAAACTAATTAGCCTTTGGGGACGTCGAGGCATGCCCCTCGACGCCCCAGCGGATTTCAAGTCGTCGATTTTACAGCTAGCTGCTGTTACGTTCGAACCGTTTGTAAACCAGTGACGCGCAATTTGGGATAGCGATTGCGATCGAAATCCGACCCCTCTCGAGAATCCTACGGAAAGAGAATTTCTTTCGCAGTGGTTGGTCTGGCCGATCCAAGTTTCGGCGCGCGTTGTCGCGATGCCTAATCGCTGCGTTGCCGATCGTCGTTGCCATTGGAACGCGCGGCGAGCGAACAGCCGTGAGTTTGCTCTGTACACTCAAGGCCTGAACTTAAAGGCTTAACGACCTGTTTGCCGTTGCAGCTCGGCAGAAACGAATCTTCGGCGTTCGCCCGAGCTAAACCAGCGAATATTCGAGCGGCCTGCCTCGGAACGGTCGCTGAATTTCTGCTGAAAAATTAATCAACGCGGAACGTAGATCGCCAGTGATAAACACGTGAAAAACCATGCGCTGATGATGGGGGGGGGGGGGGGGGGGGTGGAAAGAACGGCAACGGCAACGTTGTTGCCAAACGAATGTAATGGACGGGCAAATACGCGTTTGTTTGCAAGTACCCTACGGCGAGCAAATAACGTTACGCGAAATACGCGGCCCGGTTTCATCCTGTGTCGTCCTTTTATACACACGCGTGAAAAATTTCGCGGAAATTCGCACTGGCGACGCAGAATCGGTGCGCGGAAGAAATCTGGCCGACTCCTGTTAATAAATTTATTTCTTACAAAATTTACCCGTGGACCGCGCTATCCAGCCGCCCGTGTTTCCATCTCTTCGCCAGCAATTTGGCAACATAGTTTACGAAAAGTTACGGGCGCCGACTGGAGAGAACGGCGAGACCGGTTTTTCTAAAATAAAACGATCCTGCGAAATAGACGCGGCGAGTGCCACGGTCAGTCTTGGAAACTCGAGTCTCCGCGAAAACTCCTTCCGCTTCTGGCTATACGTACAAGTATATCAACGCGCGCCTTGCAACGCGTCTCGTGCCGTTTTTCTCCTATTCTGCTTGCACGTTTCTCAAAGAGAATACCTAATACCAAGGTGGCCTTCGCTTTACGCGTCTGTGCGATTCCAGCGATGGAAAAAACGTCACGCTGTTCAGCAAACCAGCGTGCAAGCAACGACAATACGTATACGACGTTGCATAAATCAACGAATGTTCGCGTATAGAAACTTGTAAAAAAAATCCACTGTCGAAAAATAGAAAAATTCGTACTCGTGCAAAGATCAGCGGGAAACGAAACGATTTTCGACTCGTAACCAAGCATTATAGTCATAGGAATGTAACGAAACGGCGCGCAAACAACCGACGCGAAACCATCGTGACGCAAAAGCATTTCGCGACAGGGAGCGCGGGTCCGACCGTAGCGAAAAACCAGCAGCCAGCCCGCTGTCGTTTCACCCAATGGGGGTGTTGTATCGATATGTCGAGGCAGCGTCGCTGAAACCTGCTGGTGGCAGAGAGCCAACGATAAGGGCCGCCATCTATCGACCGTAAGAGCCTCCTTTTGTATTAACGACGCTGTTCCGACTGTAATTGAGAGCCTCTGTACTCCGGCCCAACGTCGCCAGGTTATTAAATCCCGGGATATAAATTAGTTAATATTATCCACGCGCCGCTAGCTCGCACTCTTTTCTTCGCCAGAGAAATGGATTTTCCGCTAAACTTAAATTGCTTAGCGATCGCCGGATGTGAAAGTTTTATCGAGTTCGTCGATAAAGAGCTTTCGCGTACAACCGACCCGATCAACGTACCATCGACACGCGACAACTGCCAACGATTTACGACGGTTACGATGGTATTACCTTTTCTTCACGATACTTTTCTTTTTCTTTCTCTTCTTCCGCCGTATTTGAGTTGATCACTATGGTTGGTCGCTTTACGTCATCGTGTACGAGGGACACGCCGAATAAAGTTTGTGGAAAATCATTACTCCACGGATCCTTTTCATCGAGTGTTCCAAGATAGCCGTTAGTGGAATTTTCGACCTCGTTTAAGACCCATCAACGAGCTGAAATCTGCTCGCCAACTTTACTCGGAATTCAATGCTTTTCAATTACAAAGATTTTCCGGTTAACCGTTCCTTAATTAAACATGTAACTATACCGAAACGTTTAAATTACTTTTTGGACCTGGTATACAGGTCAAAGCTACTCCAGTTTACTCTGCTTTTTTCAGATCGTCCCTTTCAATTTCGCTGCGCGGAACGTCGGGAAAGGAACTCGAATACGAACGACACGAATAATTTGACTGAAAATCATCGTCGAAGCGAATTCGAAGCAAATTCGAAGCAAATTCGAAGCAAATTCGGGCCGAACGAATTCTCGCCTCGATTCGAAGCCAATATGCTTGTCCTTAAATTGGCTGTCCTCCTCGGCAGGATACCTACGAAATCGCAAATACGAGACCGACGATTCGTAGGAAAATCTGTGTGACCGCCGATAATAAAATCTCCTATAATCGACGTTGGCCTGCTTACGTCAATCTGCTCGTGGCAGGTGTCCGACGATACAGGCTCAACGCGACATCAACCTCTTCGTTATAATCCGTACAAGCTTGGTCTCGTGTAACGGTAACGTTAGTCGTGTAATAGATACTTTCGATGTCGGCGTCGAAATCATTTCCCAATATATTTCCTGCGAAATTGCTTCGTAATTTCGTAGTAACACACCGACTGGCTATGTGCCACGTCACCGACTCGCCTACACCTTGCTATCTCTCCCTTGACGACAATTTTATTGAACCGAGCGATCGACCCAGCTCGCCCGGTAAATACCTTCGCTCCTCTGGACACACCGACGATAATTGACCCAGTTCGATATCTTTGTAAACCGACGCCAGGCGTTTCTTGCCTCGTAAAGACGAATCTTTCGAACGGTGTCATTCGCGTTCAATTCGTTTTTCTAGCGAGGGGTCTCGAATCTTTAAACGACGAGAAACCTAATCACTTTCAGACAACTTTCGTTTAAAGACGAAAGAACGTAAAGAACTGGGTTCGGCCTTCTCCCATCTGCGTATCTTTCGGGGAGTCGATTGCGATGGTCATCTCCTTTGTCGGATACGATTCGAATTGGTCGAATAAGCTGGCAAGTGCTAGATCCGTCTCATCTCCTTCTTCCGTCGAATATTAGCGCCACTACGAACGCATAAGCCGAAAAATCTTGCCACCGTATTACGCCGAAATATTAGACGATGTTCATTCGCAAGCGATAAAGCTTCGCTACTGTTCGCGATCGGCGCTGCTCTACTACGAAATATCAAATTTATCGCGTAGCCGCGTACACGGGAGAAGGAAAGAGATCGCAAGGGCGGTATTTACCCAATGCGAGAGACAGGCTACGAAAGACGAGCACGAGCGACTACAAAGTTCAATCGGGCTCGATGAAGCTTAACTTGCTCCGCGGAGAGCGGCCATTTGGAATTCGAGTGGCGTGTACGGTGTGCTCGGAGCGTTAACGAGTTCGATAGTCATCGTAAATAAGCAACCAGCGGTCCGAAAAGTCTCGCCACGGTCAAGAAGACTTAAGAAGCCGTTCGCGGAAGATGGACGGCGCCACCCGCTACTTCTCGGCCGGAAATTACAGGTGACTTAGCGCGGTCTCTCTGCCCTCGCTTCTCTCGATAGACAGAGAGAAGCGGGCGCGGGCGCATCGTAAAATCCAAGCGAAGAGAAAGAAAGAGAGAGAGAGAGGCGTCGCTCGTCGAAAAACTCAGATGCGATCTTTCGCGAGTTCGTCGACAGTTTCTGCCTCGCTGTTACGTTTCTACCGCCCCCGCTGTATTTCGAAACGGAAGGGGGGCGCGATTCCGTCTGTCGGCTCTCTTCCTGCACGCTTCGTTGTGCACCGTCGCGCGTATCTAGACGCTGGAAACGAGAATTATGAAAATTTCGTGGAGCAGTTGCGCCAACTCTTCTCGTTTCTCGCCATTGAAATCGCAGGTGTCAGGTCGCGCGATCGATACAACCCCCGTTAAAGGATCGAAACGATGTTCGTTTGCGATTCTAGGCAAAATCGTTTCCTATTTAGCGTGAAAGTTCCAATTGTTTCTCTCGTCTAGTTAGCGCGCAAGCTTCTTCTCCTTTCCTTTCACTCGTTAGAAGCGAAATAGTTCAGAGATCCTCGCAGCGTTTCAAACATCCCGATGACTCTCTTCGTTCCATTGTCTTCGTCCAGTTGTCTTCGAAACGTTAATTTATTCGTTCGTTCTCCTCGTTGGCGTAAGCGCAAACGCGCTCGATCGGTTACCTCTATTTTCGTTTTTTTCTCTGGGTAGCGCGTCGAGCGAAAAGCGGGTGTGAGTGGCTTGACGGCTCGAGAGAGTGCGATCGAGGATTCCCGATGTTCTTCTCTGACGGATCGTCGATATACGTAGAACGCGACGAGGTCCAACTCGATTTCGCGTCGCGCGTTTCAGAGGATATCAGCCCTTTTCTCTCGCGATCCAGCAAGAAACGACGAGCCGAGCGAAGGAGGAGGAGTCAACCTCGACTGCGGTATCTGCGCCGACGACGCGATCCGAACGTAGCGATTGGAAGGTCGCTTTAAGCGTTAATTTGGCGATCTCGCGATCGATCGAGATCGGTGTCGGGATCGGCGTAATACGCGCGTACGATCCCATATTACGAGCGAAAGACGATTAAAAGACTTCGCGCTCGTAACCGTAACACTGTCCGGGCATGGTTGTCCTTGGGTTTACGACGCCTGTCGCTCGAGATCCCATTGTCTCGAATCGATTATCCAACACTTTGCACCTGCTCCGATTAGTGCAACGTCGAGGAACAAAACAATGCAAGAACGATAAAACATAGGATATACATTAAATGATAAGGGATCGGGGCTTTGGCGCTACTTTGGCGGGGCTACTTTGGCGGCTTAAAAGAGACGAATACGTGGAATACGTCGATCGATCTCTCGTATCGAGGATACGGACTGGCGAACGTAAGACGGATCAAGTTTCGAGCAACGTTTCGAAAGGGCGAATAAATTGGAATTAACGCGGCTCGCTATAGGGCGAGTATACGGAAACCACGGGCTGCGATAATGTAACCCGCGGGATAAAGGCTTCCGCGTACGACTCGACGTACAATTGCCCTTTACAGTGTTCGCAGTGGAAAACGATCTGCGCACAGATCGGGGTGCGGCTTAATGCCAATTCACGGACAAAGGGTGACCGCGGACGAAAAAGAGAGCCACGGGATTCTTGGAGCGAGCGAGTAAAGTGAGAACGGCCGGCTGCGCCGTTTCTTTCGACGTTGCTCTCTCGATTCGGAGATAACAGCGCTGTGTGCCGCCGGACGATTAATAACCGACTCGAGATCTAGATACGAATAAGTATAAAAAGGTTGGATCTTGGTTTCGTCGTTCTTACGACCATATAACGCTTCGTAGGACGTGACGATGTGAAACGAAGAATCCCTTCAGAATGGAAAATGCCGCGACACGGACCGACGCGAAGGCCGACTTTGATACAAAGCCGAAGGTACTTGACTCCAACGACGTCGAGTATCGCTCAAGGGAGATCGGTCATGAAGTAAGGGAAAGAGGAGCACTCGTACGATCCTCGTCCCCCGTGCGATTAAATATCGCAGGGGTGCGGTCGATGGAGATCGTAAGAAGATTCGCGATAAAGCGATCGAAGCAGGCTTACGCCTGTAATCTTTGGAGGTACGTTAATATCGCGACTAAACGTCGTAACCTACGAAATCCGGAGAAGAGGGTCGCAGTTATTAATCGGGCAGCGATAATCGCCGGCTCCACGATATCCAACGAATTCATCCGCCCCCTCGTCCGTCGATACTCCGTCGTTCTTCGATCGTCGTTCTTAATTGCGCGTCTCAGGGGGACGAGAGCAACGCGTATCGCCACCACGCGTCGATCGACGAGGTATCGATTCGCTTCCGCGACCAGCGTCAAAGGCCGGGCCGACGAAACAACGTTATGCCACGCGTCGAGATTCGCGTTGCTCGGCGTCTTTCTCCGTGGGTCACGAAACCAAAAGGGAGGAAAAACACGAGGGATCCGTGAAAAGGCGTCGTTGTGCGATCAGCGTGTGTCCAACGATAAGCGAAGCGACGAGGACGCGACCTAACACCAACACGGGCAATTCCTTTTCCTCGGGTTTCTCGTTTTCTGGATGGACGATCCGGTCCGTAGTTTTTGATTCTCTACAGAGGAGTATACAAGTACTTGATTTGCAAAATGATTAGTTTAAAAGATATCTTAAATTTAACTTTTTTTTATTTTATTTTATTTTATTTCTTTTATTCCTTTTTTTATTTTATTTTACTTTTTATTCTATTTTTTTTATTATGTACCTTGCAATTCGTACAGCTGAACATTAAATTTAGTATTGTAGGACTTGTGTGAATGAGGAGGAAGGATAAGAGAGAGTTAACAAGTTTTTATGCTTTCATTAGTTTTTATTCACCTACAGTCTTGACTAAGAATATACAATTCAGTACTAATATATATAGAAAAATACAAATATCCACATAAAACTGTACATACAATCATACATACGAAACCATACATACAAAACCAGACATACAAAACCAAACTTGACTAAGAATATACAATTCAGTAGTAATATATATAAAAAAAATACAAATATCCACATAAAACTGTACATACAACCATACATACAAAACCATACATACAAGAATTATTATACTTAGAAAAAAAGTGTCTGGCAATAGTAGCGATTATTCGGGATCGAGGTATCCCAACTCCAGCCAGTATGCTGCCATATCTCTTGCGGATTCTCCCGGCTCTCGGTCCAGCAGCAACCTTGCAGTTATTGCTTCTCCTGGAGAAGGATCGATGTTGACTAGGCTCCCTGTCCGTCTCAACATGGTGAATTGGGCCACTCGATGTCTCTTCCCTTGGATCGGTTGTTCTCGTACACCTGGCAGAACGATTTTTCTAGCCCACGGTGCCATTTTTGCCAAATTACGGGGCAGCAGCCGTATTGAATCGAGACATTGCTCGCTCTCTAACCCCCAATCGATTAGAAAGACGATGTAGCCAGTCATGGTCCTTTGTAAAAGGATGGCTCTTTCCCAAGCGCTAGATTCCTTAAAATCTACTAGCACGGCGACTAGCATGCCTGTTCTTAAACTTTTCGCCTTCGGCAAGTACTCCACGGGATGTTCCATCATCTTCAAATTGAGTGTTTGGGTTATCTTCGGCCATCCAGCCAAACGAACCCACATGGTGGTAAGTGACTCGACTCGAACCACCCGGACGGGAACTCCTTCTCGGAACCGATCGTTTGTCTTTTGTAAAATCTCCATGGTATACTAGATTTGGAAAAAATTTCGAATGTTAATGTTCGACTATACTGATCTGCCTAGTTTACGTGTCTATGTCGGATGGTGCTGGCTCCGCCGGGAATCGGACCCCCCTTTATATACCAGCAGCACCGACCTTGGAGAGGACCCCCTTTATATATCAGCTGCACCGACCTTAGAGAGGACCCCTTTAAATATCAGCAGCACCGACCTTGGAGAGAACCCCCTTTATATATCAGCTGCACCGACCTTAGAGAGGACCCCTTTAAATATCAGCAGCACCGACCTTGGAGAGGTACTCGGTCACCGTTTAAGCTAAACGCACGTTTTCGTTTGTCTTTTTTCACACTTTTCTTGTCCTCGCAATATTTTATAACAGTGTTATCAATACATACAGGCAAAATATATAGTCTATTTTTGATACACAAGTGTCAGATATCAATTATTGCTTTCCGTTAAAATAAATATATCATTATTAGATGCTCTTTTTAATATTCCGATCCGCATCCTTACAATATTTTACAATTTTTAACCTAAAAATGTCGCTAGAAAATAGAAAACGAAAAACAATTTGAAAAGCACTAGCTCGCTTGAATGTGAAAATTGTGACGTGGGTGTATGTGCTTTGCCCTGCTTTAAAATATATCACACTCAATTGTATTATTAATAATTAAAGTAAATTATTAAAGTTCACGTATATGTATCGTACCTTTAAGAAAAATTAACATTTAATTATCCAATGTGCTTGCGTAGAGAACAGCATTATCCGCCACATATTGCGGTGCAGTATCGTTTACGCGTAGTTCGCGTCAAACCCTGCCCTACGAAGGAACGTCCCCGCACAAAATTCAATCGTACCTAAGACGTTAAACCGATCCTTTGCAAGTTTTCTTCAAAGAGATACGCTATACGAGTTGTTTGATTGATATCCGAAAAGTTTCTTTCTGTTTATGAGGAAATAATAGACGCACAATGTTATTTGCTTTATATCGTTTTGTCGCATTACGTACGATCCATTTTGTTCTATTGAGATAAACACCGAGACATTTCACAGACTTGGTTTCACGTTTGTACAGAGGTGCTTTATTGTAAAAACGACGTTTGCGAAAAAAGACATTTTTCGGACAACCTAATATATTTCATACGATGCTGTTGCCAAGAAATATTTATTAACGAAATGCTAAAAACTGTTATTTGCAAACAAATACTAGGGGAAATTGTTTTATCCGCTTTTACACGCAGAAGAATTTTACTGCTCAATAATATTGCTATTGGAACGAACGAGCCGTTTC
The DNA here is from genome assembly GCF_024542735.1 of Bombus huntii. Lineage (NCBI taxonomy): Eukaryota > Metazoa > Arthropoda > Insecta > Hymenoptera > Apidae > Bombus > Bombus huntii. Next base: position 81,744 of record NW_026099316.1, on the reverse strand, counting down.
GCTAACATCGGAACGAAGTAGAAACGAATCGGTACTTATCAAGGAGAAAACCTTGTCCAGCGTGGGGAAAAGTTTAAGGACCGATGTCCCTCGATCCACGCTGGAGACGGCCGATGAAACAAGGCGAATTAGCGGGAGATCGGGAGCAGAAGGCAGAACGGGCGGAATAGAAAAGGAATGGATACGGCAAGCTTCGGCCGTGCGATTTCGTATCACGTAGCGTTATCCCCTCGTAAAGTTGGCCACTCGTGCCACTAGCAGAAACTGTATGGCGGGCTCCGAGAGGATTTTAATCGCGCGACGGTCGAACGTATCGGTGAAATTACTGGAGAGCCCCGTCGACGTGCCTTTCGTTCCTGTCTGCCCCACGGCTCGGCTGCCACGGATCTAACAGATTGACCGGATCCAACGTGCCGGGTTACGAAACTTCGAAACTGGCTAGAATCGACTGCTAAGTTAATTGCCGGTCGCTCCCTCGCACCTACTCGTCTATCAGGCGACTCCAACTAGTAACCAACGAGGAAACCGCTGATGTCAGGCGTAAATTCAGCTGAAAATCCGTAGCGTGGAACGATGAAAGAGGCCGCACGGAAGAAAATAGCCTGGCGATCAAAAGGCTGGAACGTGCTTTCAGACCCGAACGCTTAGCTGCGCCGCCCCGCACCGAGATCCACTTTGACTTTCGCCCTTTGTTGCGAATATGACAGCCCGTTCGCGCTTTACCCTCGACGATCGACGCCGACCACGCTTCTGCCGCCTGTTATTTCCCAACCGTCCACCGTTTTGCTCCCCTTCTTTTTCATTTTCTTCTTTCCGCTCTTCTCCTTTTATCCTCTTTTCCCTTCTTCTCTCGCCGAAGCGCCGCGTTTGCTGTCGAGTTCGGCTACGATTGGCAAACACAAATCTTACGTGGACGCGCGATACGCGCGTTCCACGCATTTCAAATTTCACGACGTAACGTACTCGACGACTCAACGTAACGTGGAAAACGCGACAAGATGTTCGAATTTGGAATTATGCGAGCGCGCTGGGTCGATCGGCATGCCATCCGCCAAACGCGCGGCAAATAAATCTGTCGGTGTAATTTTAACGAGCCGCGATACCGCTCGAGGATTATACGGGTAATTTAAATTCCGCTCGCTCGATCGACGCGACTGATGGAACGACGATGAGCCGGCTGAGCCGAGATGAAATGATAAATTAGCGAATGAAACAGCCAAGTATAATGGAATGCCCGGTTAAATATAGAGCGTTTTAAACCGATTAACAGATAACTGCAAATTAGATCGTCCATTAACGCGGTTCGTCCACGTTCGAGCGGCATCGTTCGAGAATCAGTCGGAGAATTAGTCCGAGAATTAGTCAGAATACCCTCCGATCGATCGTTTTCCCCCCCGAAATCTGGCATTCAATCTGTTTCGATTCGCCATTCGCGCGATCCGAATTTAAGTTTCACGATTGTGAATACGAACGAGCCGTGCGTACCACTGACTATCGCACGATCGCTGTGGCAAAACGCTGGCGTACAATTAGCGCTATTTGCCGTTACGTGAAATATATTGTAAACGTTATTGCTCGCGCGTGGAAACTCGCTACTTCGCGCAGCCAGTCGAACTGTTCGATATTTATAGTTAGTCGACAAATACCGCGTACCTATCGTCGAGATTCTACGCAAGCATTGCGCGCGATAGAAACCCCTTCTATATCGTGCAATTGTCGTATCGAATAGCCGCTGCTCGAATTTCGCGCTGCGAATCGCATTCAAAAAATTTTATTTATCTGGAAATCGAACGTGCAGATTTTTTTTTTTAATTCAAACGACGTAACCCGAGCAGTTAGATTGGCCGAATTTCGTTCTCTTTGGAAACTTTGAGACCTCCGAACAACCCGTCTCTAGATGTCTACGATAACTTTGAAATTCCTTGTAAATTCGACCAATCGCGGGGAGACGTACTCGCGAGGAGAGTCGTCAACGGGGGTCGTAAATCCCCGTTACGATTATAACAATCGACACCACGAATTGATCGATCCCCTGATTTCCTTTGAGAAAATGAGGGGTGATTGAGTTGGTATAACACTGGGATTCACAGTATTATAAAGTATATATTTCCAAGCACTTAGTTACAAAAGATTTGCGTGAAGAATGCGACTCTCGCGCTATGTGCAGACTGCCGCGTTAGGCGTTAGTTGGTAGACCGTCGCGTTAGGCGTTAGTTGGGAGACCGTCGCGTTAGGCGTTAGTTGGGAGACTGTCGCGTTAGGCGTTAGCTGGTAGACCGTTTGTCGCTCTTTTGTTTAATACGGAAGAAAGTTCGGTGTGGGTGTGCCCCTGTGCATAAAGAACGCGGATTCGTTGGTCCCACTTTCGTTAGGAAAAGTGAGGGTAACGAACCGCGGTGTCGATTGGTCATGCTGCACTACTGCTCGAAGGGATGAGTAGGGAGTCTTCTACCATCGTGGTGCGTAAATGACTGTGTGTATGAGAAAACCTAGCCTGTTTTATTACAGGGCTATTCGGGTTTTCCTAATGGGTGCATACCCGCTTTCTCCGCGTTTTAAAGGCGACTAATAAACCCAAGGACACCTCTAAAACCGACTGTGTTTCGAGCATATTTTGGCTTGCAATTCTTCAAGACAATCGGATTGAAGACATATGGCGAAACAATGCAGGGAAATGAAAGTTATGGTGGGTCCTTAGGTTTATTGAGGGTCGAAGTGCCGTTACGCAGGTCGGTTGTTGTCCGGTCGCGCGGGCTGGCGAGCAGATGTTTTAGGCGTCGTAACATCCTCCCCCCGTTGAGAGGGCACCGATCAAATTCTGGCTGTGGAGTCTGGTGTGTCGTTGGTGACCTCCTTCGCTCCGTGTGGGCGTTCGGCCTCGTCTGGATCTGGGTGGATGGGTAAGGGGACCAGTCTTTTGACGCCGCGGTCCAGGATGCTTGTTGCCGTCTGCACGGTAGCGGTCCGGATGATTCCGTCGGCTCCTGGATGGACCTTGATTACGCGGCCCAAAGGCCACTGCATAGAGGGCACGTTGTCCTCCCTGAGGATTACTACGGTGCCTTCATGAATGTTGTGTTTGCCCTTGTCCCATTTGCTGCGGCGGGTTAACTCGTTTAGGTATTCTCGATACCATCGGCTCCAGAAGTGCTGCTTAATCTGGTGAATGCGCTGCCAACTGGATAGCCGTCCTGATGGAACTGTCCTGAAATCACGCTCCCGTAAACTGGTTAGGGTATCACCGATTAGAAAATGACCGGGAGTGAGGACAGGGGGATCTTTCGGATCGGATGAGGTGGGAGTCAGTGGGCGTGAATTGAGAATGGCCTCAATTTCGATCACAAGGGTGTTGAGGTGTTCAAAGGTCAGGAGCTCCGTGCCGACCACGCGGATGAGATGGCGTTTGAACGATTTAACTGCGGCTTCCCATAAGCCGCCAAAATGTGGTGAGTTCGGAGGATTAAAACGCCATTGTATTTGTCGGTCGGCGAGAAAATTCTGTACCCTATCCTGGTGGTCGTCGGACTGCAATAGGGTCCGGAGTTCTTGCAGCTCCCGATTAGCCCCGACGAAATTGGTGCCGTTGTCGGTGAGGATCGTTGCGCAGTATCCTCGCCGCGAGATGAAACGGCGTAGCGCGGCCAAGAAGGCGTCGGTGGTTAGGTCGCTGACTAACTCTATGTGGACCGCCTTTGTCGCCAGACAAACGAATATGGCGGCGTACGTCTTGATTTTACGTCGGTTGCGGTCCCTCCTCTCCTTGATGTAGAATGGGCCGCAGTAGTCGATTCCGACGTTCCTGAACGGCCGCGATTCGGTAATACGCGCCTCTGGCAAATCACCCATCAAGTATTCCACTGGTGGAGGGTTGGCTCTGCAGCAGCGGACGCACCTTCTGAGAGTGCGCCATACCTGGCTACGGCCGTCGATCGGTCAAGAGCGCAGTCTCATCGCGTATAGGGTAGCTTGGGTCCCTGTGTGATGATTGTTCCGGTGCTCTTGTTCTATAATTAGCTCTGTCACCGGGGATTTCGGTAGGATGATCGGGTGTTTTTGGCTGAAGGGTATGGCGGAGTTGGTTAGTCGCCCTCCTACCCGGAGTAGCCCATCTTCGTCGAGGAAGGGGTTTAATGGCTGTAGTTTCCCTCCAACGTCCTCGCTTCGATTTTTTTGGAGGATCCGAATTTCAGGCGCGAAATGCTGGGATTGTAAGATTTTTATTAGCCTGTTGTGCGCTGCGGTCAGTTCGTCTGTGGTGAGATGGGCAGTTCGGTGTTGCTTATGTCTCCATCGAAGACACCGGGCGACGATTCTTATTAGTCTTGGCCAAGACGAGTAGCGATGGAGGAGAGTGTTGTCGTTAACACTCGTCCTCAGACAGATCGTCTTCTTTTGCTCCGGGAGGTCGACTACCGGTATCGGGCTCCAAACCGGCCAATAGCTTTCGCTTTGCAGGAGCCACCTTGGCCCGTTTTTCCAAATGGACGGACATAGGAATTCCTTGGGCGTATGGCCTCGGGAGATGAGATCCGCTGGATTATCGTCGGTAGGCACATGACGCCAGTCGGAGATATTGGTCTTGGTCTGTATCTCAGCGACTCGATTCGCCACAAATGTTTTCAAGGTGTGCGGCGAAGACCTGATCCAATGGAGTACGATGGTGGAGTCAGTCCAGTAGACTATCCGCGATATCTTGGTCGTCAGGGCCTGTTGTATTGACGAAATCAAGGACGTCAAAATAAGTGCCCCACTTAATTCGAGACGTGGTATGGAGAGCGATTTGAGCGGCGCTACCTTCGACCGCGCCGTGAGGAGTCGAGTCCAAATATTGTTCTTTCGGTCAGTCGTCCGCACGTAGACGCACGCCCCATATGCCCTTTCGCTAGCGTCACAGAATCCGTGGAGCTCAATTTTCGTTGCGGATTCTAGGATGGTCTTCCGAGGGAACCTTACCGCATTTAACAACGGCAATTGGGTGTGGTATTTGATCCATGCTGTGTGTACGTCTGACGGAAGGGATTCGTCCCAATCTACCTTCAATGTCCAGACTTGTTGCAAAATCATTTTTGCTCGAACGATTACCGGCGCGAGCAATCCTAGTGGATCATATATTTGTGCGATGACTGAGCTGATTGATCGCTTTGTGATTCGGGAAGTGTCACTGTTCGTCTTGACCGAATATAGTATGGTATCGTCGGCTGAATCCCAAAAGACGCCGAGTGTTTTTAACGTGGATGACTCACCGAGATGTAATTTCTGCTTGGTGTCTTCCTCAGGTAGCCCTCTCAGCAGATCCCGATCGTTTGAGGCCCATTTGCGGATATTTAGACCGGCTAGCTTAAGTAATCTCGTGAGATCATTCCTGATTGATAGGGCTTCGTCCTTCGTATCGGCTCCGGTCAACGCATCGTCGACATAGAAGTCTCGCCGTAGGATCTGCGCTGCTCTCGGAAATCGAGGTCCCTCGTCCTCTGCCAACTGTTTGAGACATCGGATGGCCAGATACGGGGCTGCGGATAGACCGAACGTTACGGTGTTGAGTCGGTAAGTTTCGATCTCTCCGTTGTCGGCACGCCACAGAATCTTTTGGTAGGGACGATCTTCTGGACGTAGGAGGAATTGGCGGTACATCTTCTCGATGTCGCCGGTAAGGACATATTGAAATGACCGGAATCTCAATAGGATGTTCCTCAGGTCTTCTTGTAATTTCGGACCCGTATGAAGGGCGTCGTTTAGAGACACTCCCGTGGTACTTGAAGCTGAGCCGTCGAACACAACCCGTAGCTTGGTGGTGTCGCTCGATTCCTTGGTCACGCCGTGATGTGGTAAATAATATCCGTGGTCGGTGGCGTGATCCGTGTTGATCTTTGTCATGTGACCCAAGTCTAAATATTCTTGAATCACAGCACTATACGCGGTTTCATATTGTTTGTCGCGTTGGAATCGGCGATGAAGAGAGGCGAGCCTGCTCATTGCAGTGGCCTTCGATGACCCTAGTGAGGAAAGCTTTTCGTTGAACGGTAATGCAACGATGTATCTGCCTTCCTTGGTTCGTCGGACATGGTTTCGGAAATGTTCTTCACATAGTCGTTCCGATTCCGAAAGATGAGTAGTGGCCTGTCCCTCGTCGATCTCCCAAAACCGTGCGAGGTCCTCTTGCAGAGCCGTTGTGGTTGCGTGGAACGTATTTATCGCGGTTTGGGACGTGGGACTCCCCCCGATTACCCAGCCGAAGCGTGTTTTTTGTAGACGTAGTTCAGGTTCGCCTGGTTGTGCCAGATTGACCTGCCCGATGCACAGCGACGCGAATGTTGATCCGGTACTAAGTAAAACATCGATCGGGGCTGGGCAATGGAATTGTGGATCGGCTAGATGAATATTTCTGGGTAATCCCAGACTCGAGGGATCGATGGGCTCGCTTGGTACGAGGATCGATATGGCCGGGATAACAAGAAATCTCAATGTCTTCTTGTACTCGCCGTCCGTCGACGTGATGGTGGCCGTGGTGTAACGTTTTGCCGTGGTGCTCAAATTGTCGAGGGCTCCGATCTGGATCGCACATCTCCTTTGCCTTATACCGAGGGAGTTCGCGAGCCTGTCGGTCATGAAGTTCATGCTCGACCCAGTGTCGAGTAAGGCTCGGGCTCGGATTGGTTGTGCCTGTTTGTTCAAAACCTTGATCTGTGCTGTGGCCAACAGATCATGATGCAGAGGGGTGTGGGGAGATGTGTTTGTTAGTCCGATCCCCCTTGCTGTCGTAGTCTCGGACAGTCAGTTTTGCCCCGGTTGGGACTTGGATGAAGAGGTTGGGGTGGTGTTCCGGATCCGGGCTGAGCGTGACTCGTACGAGGAATGCTCTTTCGTACCTCTTGGAACCGAAGATGTATGCTTCCGTGAAGTATCGGATGTTCGCCTCGATTTGTGGGACGACCGCGACTTCGATGATCCCGATGGGGATTGTTCGGTGGAGGCTCGCTTGTGTGATGAACGACTGCCCGACGATCGACCGCTCGGTGCGCGACTGCCCGACGACCGACCGCTCGATGCGCGACTGTCCGACGACCGACTGCTCGGCGACCAACCGCTTGCCGACCGACCGCTCGACGATCGACCGCTCGACGATCGACCGCTCGAAGATCGACCGCTCGACGACCATGAATCTACCTGGGTTTTTTCGCGGTGTAGATACGTATGGTGTCGGTGACCGCAGATACGACACGAACCCGATGTACACTGTGTCGGCGAATGTCCTGTGCCTAGGCAATTTATGCACAACGATGCCTTCTTCACGATTTGAAAACGTTTGGTCGCTGATTTGGCCTTGAATATTTTGCAGTGTCTGATCTCGTGATGTCCGTTGCAGGTCGGACACACCACCGTTCTGCTGGTTGTAGCAAGGGTTCGCCCATGCGGTATGGTTGTTCGCTGACTGCGGTGTTTGTGTGTTGACCCTTTTGATTCCTTCTCTTTAGAGAGGAATTGAGTCCCGTTCGCCCGTGTTTTGAGAAAGTCTATCAGATGCTGATAGGATGGCACCTTTTGGCGGGGCAGTGTGCGTTGCCATTTACGCAGGCTGGACGCGGGCAACTTCGACGCGATCAATTCGATCATCGCTATGTTTGAAGTGACGGGCTCCTTTAGATGTTCGAGCGCCTTTAGATTTACGCTGATGGTTTCCAACAAATCCTCTAGGGCCTCTGGAGTTTCCCTTTTGATTTCCGGATAATTACGCATCAGATTCCAATGGCGCATGCAGATTTGGAGGGGGCAATTGAACTTGTCCTTCAGTGTATCAAGCGCGATGGAATAGTTGGCCTCTGTGAGTTCTAATGACTGGATACTCTGTGCGGCCCGTCCAGTTATAGATGAGCGTAGATGCTGGAACTTTTGGACATTCGTCAAACCTTCGTTAAGGTCCACTATGGATGTGAACGTGTCGTAGAAATAGGTTCAATTCTCGAGGGCACCGTCGAATTGGGGCACGCGGACCTCTGGAACGGTGGTCGGCTCTGGTTTCCGGCACGTCTCACCTCTTGTTGTAGTCGACGGGGTTGTTGCTGATATTTGCTCAAAGAGCTCTCGGAACCGCATGTCAAGCTCCCGATGCTCTTGCGATAACGAATCTACCCGCGCATCTTCCCCCTCATCTACCACACCTAACTCTTCTTGAACCTCGAGTATCCTCCTCCAAAGCTCATCGAACGAGCTGCGGCAAGATGCTAGGAAGATTCTGTTTGCCTTCCCAGACGCTTCGTACTCATCGAGTTCGCGCCTTATGGTTGCAAGTCGACGGGCTAGGACGCCTCGTCTCCGCCGTAACGTGCTGATTGATTCAGCTTGGGCCATGTTTGATTTTGATAATGAACGCCCTTACCTTGATCAAATGGACGTTGATCTGGGATTCTGTTGCTAATCGTTACGATGCGGCGTGGGCTCGTGTAGATGCTGCGCGACGGAGGTGCTTCTCTCCGATGGCGGTTCCCTTGCTCAGTTGACTAAGTGGTTGGAACTTGGATCTCACGCGACACTGTATAGTCACTGGTCAGTGCACTTTTTGGTGGCACGAGATCCGGCTCGAAGGACCATGTAAATTCGACCAATCGCGGGGAGACGTACTCGCGAGGAGAGACGTCAACGGGGGTCGTAAATCCCCGTTACGATTATAACAATCGACACCACGAATTGATCGACCCCCTGATTTCCTTTGAGATAATGAGGGGTGATTGAGTTGGTATAACACTGGGATTCACAGTATTATAAAGTATATATTTCCAAGCACTTAGTTACAAAAGATTTGCGTGAAGAATGCGACTCTCGCGCTATGTGCAGACTGCCGCGTTAGGCGTTAGTTGGTAGACCGTCGCGTTAGGCGTTAGTTGGGAGACCGTCGCGTTAGGCGTTAGTTGGGAGACTGTCGCGTTAGGCGTTAGCTGGTAGACCGTTTGTCGCTCTTTTGTTTAATACGGAAGAAAGTTCGGTGTGGGTGTGCCCCTGTGCATAAAGAACGCGGATTCGTTGGTCCCACTTTCGTTAGGAAAAGTGAGGGTAACGAACCGCGGTGTCGATTGGTCATGCTGCACTACTGCTCGAAGGGATGAGTAGGGAGTCTTCTACCATCGTGGTGCGTAAATGACTGTGTGTATGAGAAAACCTAGCCTGTTTTATTACAGGGCTATTCGGGTTTTCCTAATGGGTGCATACCCGCTTTCTCCGTGTTTTAAAGGCGACTAATGAACCCAAGGACACCTCTAAAACCGACTGTGTTTCGAGCATATTTTGGCTTGCAATTCTTCAAGACAATCGGATTGAAGACATATGGCGAAACAATGCAGGGAAATGAAAGTTATGGTGGGTCCTTAGGTTTATTGAGGGTCGAAGTGCCGTTACGCAGGTCGGTTGTTGTCCGGTCGCGCGGGCTGGCGAGCAGATGCTTTAGGCGTCGTAACATTCCTAAATTCCAATTAATAAGTAAAAACCGGAACGACCAAAATTCCCTGGACCGCGTAATCCGCATGAAAATACAAATTCAGCGTCGAATTCGAAGAGATAGATGAAAGAGGGATTCGATGGTAGAGCAAATCGGACGAACGGTTTGTAACACGAGACATTAATAAAGTTGGTGGAGCCGCGGAAAGCGGATGGAAATGGAAATTTTCCGATTTTAATATCGGCGAATGCATCGGGACGCGAGAAGAAAGATCAAAAGGTTGACTGTTGATTAATTTGAGCGGCACGCGAGCCACGAGCCCCGAGCCCCGAGCGTCGCGATGCTCGCGTGCGCCGAAGCTACTGCGATCGAGCGAGCGTCGTAACCTCGGTAAATAACCCGTCGTATAATATTACGTACACTGATCAACGATTCGGAAAGGGAGTTTCGCTAACCGGGGCATCGCCCCACCGTCGTGCGAAAATAAACTAATTAGCCTTTGGGGACGTCGAGGCATGCCCCTCGACGCCCCAGCGGATTTCAAGTCGTCGATTTTACAGCTAGCTGCTGTTACGTTCGAACCGTTTGTAAACCAGTGACGCGCAATTTGGGATAGCGATTGCGATCGAAATCCGACCCCTCTCGAGAATCCTACGGAAAGAGAATTTCTATCGCAGTGGTTGGTCTGGCCGATCCAAGTTTCGGCGCGCGTTGTCGCGATGCCCAATCGCTGCGTTGCCGATCGTCGTTGCCATTGGAACGCGCGGCGAGCGAACAGCCGTGAGTTTGCTCTGTACACTCAAGGCCTGAACTTAAAGGCTTAACGACCTGTTTGCCGTTGCAGCTCGGCAGAAACGAATCTTCGGCGTTCGCCCGAGCTAAACCAGCGAATATTCGAGCGGCCTGCCTCGGAACGGTCGCTGAATTTCTGCTGAAAAATTAATCAACGCGGAACGTAGATCGCCAGTGATAAACACGTGAAAAACCATGCGCTGATGATGGGGGGGGGGGAAGAACGGCAACGGCAACGTTGTTGCCAAACGAATGTAATGAACGGGCAAATACGCGTTTGTTTGCAAATACCCTACGGCGAGCAAATAACGTTACGCGAAACACGCGGCCCGGTTTCATCCTGTGTCGTCCTTTTATACACACGCGTGAAAAATTTCGCGGAAATTCGCACTGGCGACGCAGAATCGGTGCGCGGAAGAAATCTGGCCGACTCCTGTTAATAAATTTATTTCTTACAAAATTTACCCGTGGACCGCGCTATCCTGCCGCCCGTGTTTCCATCTCTTCGCCAGGAATTTGGCAACAGAGTTTGCGAAAAGTTACGGGCGCCGACTGGAGAGAACGGCGAGACCGGTTTTTCTAAAATAAAACGATCCTGCGAAATAGACGCGACGAGTGCCACGGTCAGTCTTGGAAACTCGAGTCTCCGCGAAAACTCCTTCCGCTTCTGGCTATACGTACAAGTATATCAACGCGCGCCTTGCAACGCGTCTCGTGCCGTTTTTCTCCTATTCTGCTTGCACGTTTCTCAAAGAGAATACCTAATACCAAGGTGGCCTTCGCTTTACGCGTCTGTGCGATTCCAGCGATGGAAAAAACGTCACGCTGTTCAGCAAACCAGCGTGCAAGCAACGACAATACGTATACGACGTTGCATAAATCAACGAATGTTCGCGTATAGAAACTTGTAAAAAAAATCCACTGTCGAAAAATAGAAAAATTCGTACTCGTGCAAAGATCAGCGGGAAACGAAACGATTTTCGACTCGTAACCAAGCATTATAGTCATAGGAATGTAACGAAACGGCGCGCAAACAACCGACGCGAAACCATCGTGACGCAAAAGCATTTCGCGACAGGGAGCGCGGGTCCGACCGTAGCGAAAAACCAGCAGCCAGCCCGCTGTCGTTTCACCCAATGGGGGATTGTATCGATATGTCGAGACAGCGTCGCTGAAACCTGCTGATGGCAGAGAGCCAACGATAAGGGCCGCCATCTATCGACCGTAAGAGCCTCCTTTTGTATTAACGACGCTGTTCCGACTGTAATTGAGAGCCTCTGTACTCCGGCCCAACGTCGCCAGGTTATTAAATCCCGGGATATAAATTAGTTAATATTATCCACGCGCCGCTAGCTCGCACTCTTTTCTTCGCCAGAGAAATGGATTTTCCGCTAAACTTAAATTGCTTAGCGATCGCCGGATGTGAAAGTTTTATCGAGTTCGTCGATAAAGAGCTTTCGCGTACAACCGACCCGATCAACGTACCATCGACACGCGACAACTGCCAACGATTTACGACGGTTACGATGGTATTACCTTTTCTTCACGATACTTTTCTTTTTCTTTCTCTTCTTCCGCCGTATTTGAGTTGATCACTATGGTTGGTCGCTTTACGTCATCGTGTACGAGGGACACGCCGAATAAAGTTTGTGGAAAATCATTACTCCACGGATCCTTTTCATCGAGTGTTCCAAGATAGCCGTTAGTGGAATTTTCGACCTCGTTTAAGACCCATCAACGAGCTGAAATCTGCTCGCCAACTTTACTCGGAATTCAATGCTTTTCAATTACAAAGATTTTCCGGTTAACCGTTCCTTAATTAAACATGTAACTATACCGAAACGTTTAAATTACTTTTTGGACCTGGTATACAGGTCAAAGCTACTCCAGTTTACTCTGCTTTTTTCAGATCGTCCCTTTCAATTTCGCTGCGCGGAACGTCGGGAAAGGAACTCGAATACGAACGACACGAATAATTTGATAGAAAATCATCGTCGAAGCGAATTCGAAGCAAATTCGAAGCAAATTCGAAGCAAATTCGGGCCGAACGAATTCTCGCCTCGATTCGAAGCCAATATGCTTGTCCTTAAATTGGCTGTCCTCCTCGGCAGGATACCTACGAAATCGCAAATACGAGACCGACGATTCGTAGGAAAATCTGTGTGACCGCCGATAATAAAATCTCCTATAATCGACGTTGGCCTGCTTACGTCAATCTGCTCGTGGCAGGTGTCCGACGATACAGGCTCAACGCGACATCAACCTCTTCGTTATAATCCGTACAAGCTTGGTCTCGTGTAACGGTAACGTTAGTCGTGTAATAGATACTTTCGATGTCGGCGTCGAAATCATTTCCCAATATATTTCCTGCGAAATTGCTTCGTAATTTCGTAGTAACACACCGACTGGCTATGTGCCACGTCACCGACTCGCCTACACCTTGCTATCTCTCCCTTAACGACAATTTTATTGAACCGAGCGATCGACCCAGCTCGCCCGGTAAATACCTTCGCTCCTCTGGACACACCGACGATAATTGACCCAGTTCGATATCTTTGTAAACCGACGCCAGGCGTTTCTTGCCTCGTAAAGACGAATCTTTCGAACGGTGTCATTCGCGTTCAATTCGTTTTTCTAGCGAGGGGTCTCGAATCTTTAAACGACGAGAAACCTAATCACTTTCAGACAACTTTCGTTTAAAGACGAAAGAACGTAAAGAACTGGGTTCGGCCTTCTCCCATCTGCGTATCTTTCGGGGAGTCGATTGCGATGGTCATCTCCTTTGTCGGCAAGTGCTAGATCCGTCTCATCTCCTTCTTCCGTCGAATATTAGCGCCGCTACGAACGCATAAGCCGAAAAATCTTGCCACCGTATTACGCCGAAATATTAGACGATGTTCATTCGCAAGCGATAAAGCTTCGCTACTGTTCGCGATCGGCGCTGCTCTACTACGAAATATCAAATTTATCGCGTAGCCGCGTACACGGGAGAAGGAAAGAGATCGCAAGGGCGGTATTTACCCAATGCGAGAGACAGGCTACGAAAGACGAGCACGAGCGACTACAAAGTTCAATCGGGCTCGATGAAGCTTAACTTGCTCCGCGGAGAGCGGCCATTTGGAATTCGAGTGGCGTGTACGGTGTGCTCGGAGCGTTAACGAGTTCGATCGTCATCGTAAATAAGCAACCAGCGGTCCGAAAAATCTCGCCACGGTCAAGAAGACTTAAGAAGCCGTTCGCGGAAGATGGACGGCGCCACCCGCTACTTCTCGGCCGGAAATTACAGGTGACTTAGCGCGGTCTCTCTGCCCTCGCTTCTCTCGACAGACAGAGAGAAGAGGGCGCGGGCGCATCGTAAAATCCAAGCGAAGAGAAAGAAAGAGAGAGAGAGAGAGGCGTCGCTCGTCGAAAAACTCAGATGCGATCTTTCGCGAGTTCGTCGACAGTTTCTGCCTCGCTGTTACGTTTCTACCGCCCCCGCTGTATTTCGAAACGGATGGGGGGCGCGATTCCGTCTGTCGGCTCTCTTCCTGCACGCTTCGTTGTGCACCGTCGCGCGTATCTAGACGCTGGAAACGAGAATTATGAAAATTTCGTGGAGCAGTTGCGCCAACTCTTCTCGTTTCTCGCCATTGAAATCGCAGGTGTCAGGTCGCGCGATCGATACAACCCCCGTTAAAGGATCGAAACGATGTTCGTTTGCGATTCTAGGCAAAATCGTTTCCTATTTAGCGTGAAAGTTCCAATTGTTTCTCTCGTCTAGTTAGCGCGCAAGCTTCTTCTCCTTTCCTTTCACTCGTTAGAAGCGAAATAGTTCAGAGATCCTCGCAGCGTTTCAAACATCCCGATGACTCTCTTCGTTCCATTGTCTTCGTCCAGTTGTCTTCGAAACGTTAATTTATTCGTTCGTTCTCCTCGTTGGCGTAAGCGCAAACGCGCTCGATCGGTTACCTCTATTTTCGTTTTTTTCTCTGGGTAGCGCGTCGAGCGAAAAGCGGGTGTGAGTGGCTTGACGGCTCGAGAGAGTGCGATCGAGGATTCCCGATGTTCTTCTCTGACGGATCGTCGATATACGTAGAACGCGACGAGGTCCAACTCGATTTCGCGTCGCGCGTTTCAGAGGATATCAGCCCTTTTCTCTCGCGATCCAGCAAGAAACGACGAGCCGAGCGAAGGAGGAGGAGTCAACCTCGACTGCGGTATCTGCGCCGACGACGCGATCCGAACGTAGCGATTGGAAGGTCGCTTTAAGCGTTAATTTGGCGATCTCGCGATCGATCGAGATCGGTGTCGGGATCGGCGTAATACGCGCGTACGATCCCATATTACGAGCGAAAGACGATTAAAAGACTTCGCGCTCGTAACCGTAACACTGTCCGGGCATGGTTGTCCTTGGGTTTACGACGCCTGTCGCTCGAGATCCCATTGTCTCGAATCGATTATCCAACACTTTGCACCTGCTCCGATTAGTGCAACGTCGAGGAACAAAACAATGCAAGAACGATAAAACATAGGATATACATTAAATGATAAGGGATCGGGGCTTTGGCGCTACTTTGGCGGGGCTACTTTGGCGGCTTAAAAGAGACGAATACGTGGAATACGTCGATCGATCTCTCGTATCGAGGATACGGACTGGCGAACGTAAGACGGATCAAGTTTCGAGCAACGTTTCGAAAGGGCGAATAAATTGGAATTAACGCGGCTCGCTATAGGGCGAGTATACGGAAACCACGGGCTGCGATAATGTAACCCGCGGGATAAAGGCTTCCGCGTACGACTCGACGTACAATTGCCCTTTACAGTGTTCGCAGTGGAAAACGATCTGCGCACAGATCGGGGTGCGGCTTAATGCCAATTCACGGACAAAGGGTGACCGCGGACGAAAAAGAGAGCCACGGGATTCTTGGAGCGAGCGAGTAAAGTGAGAACGGCCGGCTGCGCCGTTTCTTTCGACGTTGCTCTCTCGATTCGGAGATAACAGCGCTGTGTGCCGCCGGACGATTAATAACCGACTCGAGATCTAGATACGAATAAGTATAAAAAGGTTGGATCTTGGTTTCGTCGTTCTTACGACCATATAACGCTTCGTAGGACGTGACGATGTGAAACGAAGAATCCCTTCAGAATGGAAAATGCCGCGACACGGACCGACGCGAAGGCCGACTTTGATACAAAGCCGAAGGTACTTGACTCCAACGACGTCGAGTATCGCTCAAGGGAGATCGGTCATGAAGTAAGGGAAAGAGGAGCACTCGTACGATCCTCGTCCCCCGTGCGATTAAATATCGCAGGGGTGCGGTCGATGGAGATCGTAAGAAGATTCGCGATAAAGCGATCGAAGCAGGCTTACGCCTGTAATCTTTGGAGGTACGTTAATATCGCGACTAAACGTCGTAACCTACGAAATCCGGAGAAGAGGGTCGCAGTTATTAATCGGGCAGCGATAATCGCCGGCTCCACGATATCCAACGAATTCATCCGCCCCCTCGTCCGTCGATACTCCGTCGTTCTTCGATCGTCGTTCTTAATTGCGCGTCTCAGGGGGACGAGAGCAACGCGTATCGCCACCACGCGTCGATCGACGAGGTATCGATTCGCTTCCGCGACCAGCGTCAAAGGCCGGGCCGACGAAACAACGTTATGCCACGCGTCGAGATTCGCGTTGCTCGGCGTCTTTCTCCGTGGGTCACGAAACCAAAAGGGAGGAAAAACACGAGGGATCCGTGAAAAGGCGTCGTTGTTCGATCAGCGTGTGTCCAACGATAAGCGAAGCGACGAGGACGCGACCTAACACCAACACGGGCAATTCCTTTTCCTCGGGTTTCTCGTTTTCTGGATGGACGATCCGGTCCGTAGTTTTTGATTCTCTACAGAGGAGTATACAAGTACTTGATTTGCAAAATGATTAGTTTAAAAGATATCTTAAATTTAACTTTTTTTTATTTTATTTTATTTTATTTCTTTTATTCCTTTTTTTATTTTATTTTACTTTTTATTCTATTTTTTTTATTATGTACCTTGCAATTCGTACAGCTGAACATTAAATTTAGTATTGTAGGACTTGTGTGAATGAGGAGGAAGGATAAGAGAGAGTTAACAAGTTTTTATGCTTTCATTAGTTTTTATTCACCTACAGTCTTGACTAAGAATATACAATTCAGTACTAATATATATAGAAAAATACAAATATCCACATAAAACTGTACATACAATCATACATACGAAACCATACATACAAAACCAGACATACAAAACCAAACTTGACTAAGAATATACAATTCAGTAGTAATATATATAAAAAAAAATACAAATATCCACATAAAACTGTACATACAACCATACATACAAAACCATACATACAAGAATTATTATACTTAGAAAAAAAGTGTCTGGCAATAGTAGCGATTATTCGGGATCGAGGTATCCCAACTCCAGCCAGTATGCTGCCATATCTCTTGCGGATTCTCCCGGCTCTCGGTCCAGCAGCAACCTTGCAGTTATTGCTTCTCCTGGAGAAGGATCGATGTTGACTAGGCTCCCTGTCCGTCTCAACATGGTGAATTGGGCCACTCGATGTCTCTTCCCTTGGATCGGTTGTTCTCGTACACCTGGCAGAACGATTTTTCTAGCCCACGGTGCCATTTTTGCCAAATTACGGGGCAGCAGCCGTATTGAATCGAGACATTGCTCGCTCTCTAACCCCCAATCGATTAGAAAGACGATGTAGCCAGTCATGGTCCTTTGTAAAAGGATGGCTCTTTCCCAAGCGCTAGATTCCTTAAAATCTACTAGCACGGCGACTAGCATGCCTGTTCTTAAACTTTTCGCCTTCGGCAAGTACTCCACGGGATGTTCCATCATCTTCAAATTGAGTGTTTGGGTTATCTTCGGCCATCCAGCCAAACGAACCCACATGGTGGTAAGTGACTCGACTCGAACCACCCGGACGGGAACTCCTTCTCGGAACCGATCGTTTGTCTTTTGTAAAATCTCCATGGTATACTAGATTTGGAAAAAATTTCGAATGTTAATGTTCGACTATACTGATCTGCCTAGTTTACGTGTCTATGTCGGATGGTGCTGGCTCCGCCGGGAATCGGACCCCCCTTTATATACCAGCAGCACCGACCTTGGAGAGGACCCCCTTTATATATCAGCTGCACCGACCTTAGAGAGGACCCCTTTAAATATCAGCAGCACCGACCTTGGAGAGAACCCCCTTTATATATCAGCTGCACCGACCTTAGAGAGGACCCCTTTAAATATCAGCAGCACCGACCTTGGAGAGGTACTCGGTCACCGTTTAAGCTAAACGCACGTTTTCGTTTGTCTTTTTTCACGCTTTTCTTGTCCTCGCAATATTTTATAACAGTGTTATCAATACATACAGGCAAAATATATAGTCTATTTTTGATACACAAGTGTCAGATATCAATTATTGCTTTCCGTTAAAATAAATATATCATTATTAGATGCTCTTTTTAATATTCCGATCCGCATCCTTACAATATTTTACAATTTTTAACCTAAAAATGTCGCTAGAAAATAGAAAACGAAAAACAATTTGAAAAGCACTAGCTCGCTTGAATGTGAAAATTGTGACGTGGGTGTATGTGCTTTGCCCTGCTTTAAAATATATCACACTCAATTGTATTATTAATAATTAAAGTAAATTATTAAAGTTCACGTATATGTATCGTACCTTTAAGAAAAATTAACATTTAATTATCCAATGTGCTTGCGTAGAGAACAGCATTATCCGCCACATATTGCGGTGCAGTATCGTTTACGCGTAGTTCGCGTCAAACCCTGCCCTACGAAGGAACGTCCCCGCACAAAATTCAATCGTACCTAAGACGTTAAACCGATCCTTTGCAAGTTTTCTTCAAAGAGATACGCTATACGAGTTGTTTGATTGATATCCGAAAAGTTTCTTTCTGTTTATGAGGAAATAATAGACGCACAATGTTATTTGCTTTATATCGTTTTGTCGCATTACGTACGATCCATTTTGTTCTATTGAGATAAACACCGAGACATTTCACAGACTTGGTTTCACGTTTGTACGGAGGTGCTTTATTGTAAAAACGACGTTTGCGAAAAAAGACATTTTTCGGACAACCTAATATATTTCATACGATGCTGTTGCCAAGAAATATTTATTAACGAAATGCTAAAAACTGTTATTTGCAAACAAATACTAGGGGAAATTGTTTTATCCGCTTTTACACGCAGAAGAATTTTACTGCTCAATAATATTGCTATTGGAACGAACGAGCCGTTTCGCTAACATCGGAACGAAGTAGAAACGAATCGGTACTTATCAAGGAGAAAACCTTGTCCAGCGTGGGGAAAAGTTTAAGGACCGATGTCCCTCGATCCACGCTGGAGACGGCCGATGAAACAAGGCGAATTAGCGGGAGATCGGGAGCAGAAGGCAGAACGGGCGGAATAGAAAAGGAATGGATACGGCAAGCTTCGGCCGTGCGATTTCGTATCACGTAGCGTTATCCCCTCGTAAAGTTGGCCACTCGTGCCACTAGCAGAAACTGTATGGCGGGCTCCGAGAGGATTTTAATCGCGCGACGGTCGAACGTATCGGTGAAATTACTGGAGAGCCCCGTCGACGTGCCTTTCGTTCCTGTCTGCCCCACGGCTCGGCTGCCACGGATCTAACAGATTGACCGGATCCAACGTGCCGGGTTACGAAACTTCGAAACTGGCTAGAATCGACTGCTAAGTTAATTGCCGGTCGCTCCCTCGCACCTACTCGTCTATCAGGCGACTCCAACTAGTAACCAACGAGGAAACCGCTGATGTCAGGCGTAAATTCAGCTGAAAATCCGTAGCGTGGAACGATGAAAGAGGCCGCACGGAAGAAAATAGCCTGGCGATCAAAAGGCTGGAACGTGCTTTCAGACCCGAACGCTTAGCTGCGCCGCCCCGCACCGAGATCCACTTTGACTTTCGCCCTTTGTTGCGAATATGACAGCCCGTTCGCGCTTTACCCTCGACGATCGACGCCGACCACGCTTCTGCCGCCTGTTATTTCCCAACCGTCCACCGTTTTGCTCCCCTTCTTTTTCATTTTCTTCTTTCCGCTCTTCTCCTTTTATCCTCTTTTCCCTTCTTCTCTCGCCGAAGCGCCGCGTTTGCTGTCGAGTTCGGCTACGATTGGCAAACACAAATCTTACGTGGACGCGCGATACGCGCGTTCCACGCATTTCAAATTTCACGACGTAACGTACTCGACGACTCAACGTAACGTGGAAAACGCGACAAGATGTTCGAATTTGGAATTATGCGAGCGCGCTGGGTCGATCGGCATGCCATCCGCCAAACGCGCGGCAAATAAATCTGTCGGTGTAATTTTAACGAGCCGCGATACCGCTCGAGGATTATACGGGTAATTTAAATTCCGCTCGCTCGATCGACGCGACTGATGGAACGACGATGAGCCGGCTGAGCCGAGATGAAATGATAAATTAGCGAATGAAACAGCCAAGTATAATGGAATGCCCGGTTAAATATAGAGCGTTTTAAACCGATTAACAGATAACTGCAAATTAGATCGTCCATTAACGCGGTTCGTCCACGTTCGAGCGGCATCGTTCGAGAATCAGTCGGAGAATTAGTCCGAGAATTAGTCAGAATACCCTCCGATCGATCGTTTTCCCCCCCGAAATCTGGCATTCAATCTGTTTCGATTCGCCATTCGCGCGATCCGAATTTAAGTTTCACGATTGTGAATACGAACGAGCCGTGCGTACCACTGACTATCGCACGATCGCTGTGGCAAAACGCTGGCGTACAATTAGCGCTATTTGCCGTTACGTGAAATATATTGTAAACGTTATTGCTCGCGCGTGGAAACTCGCTACTTCGCGCAGCCAGTCGAACTGTTCGATATTTATAGTTAGTCGACAAATACCGCGTACCTATCGTCGAGATTCTACGCAAGCATTGCGCGCGATAGAAACCCCTTCTATATCGTGCAATTGTCGTATCGAATAGCCGCTGCTCGAATTTCGCGCTGCGAATCGCATTCAAAAAATTTTATTTATCTGGAAATCGAACGTGCAGATTTTTTTTTTTAATTCAAACGACGTAACCCGAGCAGTTAGATTGGCCGAATTTCGTTCTCTTTGGAAACTTTGAGACCTCCGAACAACCCGTCTCTAGATGTCTACGATAACTTTGAAATTCCTTGTAAATTCGACCAATCGCGGGGAGACGTACTCGCGAGGAGAGTCGTCAACGGGGGTCGTAAATCCCCGTTACGATTATAACAATCGACACCACGAATTGATCGATCCCCTGATTTCCTTTGAGAAAATGAGGGGTGATTGAGTTGGTATAACACTGGGATTCACAGTATTATAAAGTATATATTTCCAAGCACTTAGTTACAAAAGATTTGCGTGAAGAATGCGACTCTCGCGCTATGTGCAGACTGCCGCGTTAGGCGTTAGTTGGTAGACCGTCGCGTTAGGCGTTAGTTGGGAGACCGTCGCGTTAGGCGTTAGTTGGGAGACTGTCGCGTTAGGCGTTAGCTGGTAGACCGTTTGTCGCTCTTTTGTTTAATACGGAAGAAAGTTCGGTGTGGGTGTGCCCCTGTGCCTAAAGAACGCGGATTCGTTGGTCCCACTTTCGTTAGGAAAAGTGAGGGTAACGAACCGCGGTGTCGATTGGTCATGCTGCACTACTGCTCGAAGGGATGAGTAGGGAATCTTCTACCATCGTGGTGCGTAAATGACTGTTTGTATGAGAAAACCTAGCCTGTTTTATTACAGGGCTATTCGGGTTTTCCTAATGGGTGCATACCCGCTTTCTCCGCGTTTTAAAGGCGACTAATAAACCCAAGGACACCTCTAAAACCGACTGTGTTTCGAGCATATTTTGGCTTGCAATTCTTCAAGACAATCGGATTGAAGACATATGGCGAAACAATGCAGGGAAATGAAAGTTATGGTGGGTCCTTAGGTTTATTGAGGGTCGAAGTGCCGTTACGCAGGTCGGTTGTTGTCCGGTCGCGCGGGCTGGCGAGCAGATGTTTTAGGCGTCGTAACATCCTCCCCCCGTTGAGAGGGCACCGATCAAATTCTGGCTGTGGAGTCTGGTGTGTCGTTGGTGACCTCCTTCGCTCCGTGTGGGCGTTCGGCCTCGTCTGGATCTGGGTGGATGGGTAAGGGGACCAGTCTTTTGACGCCGCGGTCCAGGATGCTTGTTGCCGTCTGCACGGTAGCGGTCCGGATGATTCCGTCGGCTCCTGGATGGACCTTGATTACGCGGCCCAAAGGCCACTGCATAGAGGGCACGTTGTCCTCCCTGAGGATTACTACGGTGCCTTCATGAATGTTGTGTTTGCCCTTGTCCCATTTGCTGCGGCGGGTTAACTCGTTTAGGTATTCTCGATACCATCGGCTCCAGAAGTGCTGCTTAATCTGGTGAATGCGCTGCCAACTGGATAGCCGTCCTGATGGAACTGTCCTGAAATCACGCTCCCGTAAACTGGTTAGGGTATCACCGATTAGAAAATGACCGGGAGTGAGGACAGGGGGATCTTTCGGATCGGATGAGGTGGGAGTCAGTGGGCGTGAATTGAGAATGGCCTCAATTTCGATCACAAGGGTGTTGAGGTGTTCAAAGGTCAGGAGCTCCGTGCCGACCACGCGGATGAGATGGCGTTTGAACGATTTAACTGCGGCTTCCCATAAGCCGCCAAAATGTGGTGAGTTCGGAGGATTAAAACGCCATTGTATTTGTCGGTCGGCGAGAAAATTCTGTACCCTATCCTGGTGGTCGTCGGACTGCAATAGGGTCCGGAGTTCTTGCAGCTGCCGATTAGCCCCGACGAAATTGGTGCCGTTGTCGGTGAGGATCGTTGCGCAGTATCCTCGCCGCGAGATGAAACGGCGTAGCGCGGCCAAGAAGGCGTCGGTGGTTAGGTCGCTGACTAACTCTATGTGGACCGCCTTTGTCGCCAGACAAACGAATATGGCGGCGTACGTCTTGATTTTACGTCGGTTGCGGTCCCTCCTCTCCTTGATGTAGAATGGGCCGCAGTAGTCGATTCCGACGTTCCTGAACGGCCGCGATTCGGTAATACGCGCCTCTGGCAAATCACCCATCAAGTATTCCACTGGTGGAGGGTTGGCTCTGCAGCAGCGGACGCACCTTCTGAGAGTGCGCCATACCTGGCTACGGCCGTCGATCGGTCAATAGCGCAGTCTCATCGCGTATAGGGTAGCTTGGGTCCCTGTGTGATGATTGTTCCGGTGCTCTTGTTCTATAATTAGCTCTGTCACCGGGGATTTCGGTAGGATGATCGGGTGTTTTTGGCTGAAGGGTATGGCGGAGTTGGTTAGTCGCCCTCCTACCCGGAGTAGCCCATCTTCGTCGAGGAAGGGGTTTAATGGCTGTAGTTTCCCTCCAACGTCCTCGCATCGATTTTTTTGGAGGATCCGAATTTCAGGCGCGAAATGCTGGGATTGTAAGATTTTTATTAGCCTGTTGTGCGCTGCGGTCAGTTCGTCTGTGGTGAGATGGGCAGTTCGGTGTTGCTTATGTCTCCATCGAAGACACCGGGCGACGATTCTTATTAGTCTTGGCCAAGACGAGTAGCGATGGAGGAGAGTGTTGTCGTTAACACTCGTCCTCAGACAGATCGTCTTCTTTTGCTCCGGGAGGTCGACTACCGGTATCGGGCTCCAAACCGGCCAATAGCTTTCGCTTTGCAGGAGCCACCTTGGCCCGTTTTTCCAAATGGACGGACATAGGAATTCCTTGGGCGTATGGCCTCGGGAGATGAGATCCGCTGGATTATCGTCGGTAGGCACATGACGCCAGTCGGAGATATTGGTCTTGGTCTGTATCTCAGCGACTCGATTCGCCACAAATGTTTTCAAGGTGTGCGGCGAAGACCTGATCCAATGGAGTACGATGGTGGAGTCAGTCCAGTAGACTATCCGCGATATCTTGGTCGTCAGGGCCTGTTGTATTGACGAAATCAAGGACGTCAAAATAAGTGCCCCACTTAATTCGAGACGTGGTATGGAGAGCGATTTGAGCGGCGCTACCTTCGACCGCGCCGTGAGGAGTCGAGTCCAAATATTGTTCTTTCGGTCAGTCGTCCGCACGTAGACGCACGCCCCATATGCCCTTTCGCTAGCGTCACAGAATCCGTGGAGCTCAATTTTCGTTGCGGATTCTAGGATGGTCTTCCGAGGGAACCTTACCGCATTTAACAACGGCAATTGGGTGTGGTATTTGATCCATGCTGTGTGTACGTCTGACGGAAGGGATTCGTCCCAATCTACCTTCAATGTCCAGACTTGTTGCAAAATCATTTTTGCTCGAACGATTACCGGCGCGAGCAATCCTAGTGGATCATATATTTGTGCGATGACTGAGCTGATTGATCGCTTTGTGATTCGGGAAGTGTCACTGTTCGTCTTGACCGAATATAGTATGGTATCGTCGGCTGAATCCCAAAAGACGCCGAGTGTTTTTAACGTGGATGACTCACCGAGATGTAATTTCTGCTTGGTGTCTTCCTCAGGTAGCCCTCTCAGCAGATCCCGATCGTTTGAGGCCCATTTGCGGATATTTAGACCGGCTAGCTTAAGTAATCTCGTGAGATCATTCCTGATTGATAGGGCTTCGTCCTTCGTATCGGCTCCGGTCAACGCATCGTCGACATAGAAGTCTCGCCGTAGGATCTGCGCTGCTCTCGGAAATCGAGGTCCCTCGTCCTCTGCCAACTGTTTGAGACATCGGATGGCCAGATACGGGGCTGCGGATAGACCGAACGTTACGGTGTTGAGTCGGTAAGTTTCGATCTCTCCGTTGTCGGCACGCCACAGAATCTTTTGGTGGGGACGATCTTCTGGACGTAGGAGGAATTGGCGGTACATCTTCTCGATGTCGCCGGTAAGGACATATTGAAATGACCGGAATCTCAATAGGATGTTCCTCAGGTCTTCTTGTAATTTCGGACCCGTATGAAGGGCGTCGTTTAGAGACACTCCCGTGGTACTTGAAGCTGAGCCGTCGAACACAACCCGTAGCTTGGTGGTGTCGCTCGATTCCTTGGTCACGCCGTGATGTGGTAAATAATATCCGTGGTCGGTGGCGTGATCCGTGTTGATCTTTGTCATGTGACCCAAGTCTAAATATTCTTGAATCACAGCACTATACGCGGTTTCATATTGTTTGTCGCGTTGGAATCGGCGATGAAGAGAGGCGAGCCTGCTCATTGCAGTGGCCTTCGATGACCCTAGTGAGGAAAGCTTTTCGTTGAACGGTAATGCAACGATGTATCTGCCTTCCTTGGTTCGTCGGACATGGTTTCGGAAATGTTCTTCACATAGTCGTTCCGATTCCGAAAGATGAGTAGTGGCCTGTCCCTCGTCGATCTCCCAAAACCGTGCGAGGTCCTCTTGCAGAGCCGTTGTGGTTGCGTGGAACGTATTTATCGCGGTTTGGGACGTGGGACTCCCCCCGATTACCCAGCCGAAGCGTGTTTTTTGTAGACGTAGTTCAGGTTCGCCTGGTTGTGCCAGATTGACCTGCCCGATGCACAGCGACGCGAATGTTGATCCGGTACTAAGTAAAACATCGATCGGGGCTGGGCAATGGAATTGTGGATCGGCTAGATGAATATTTCTGGGTAATCCCAGACTCGAGGGATCGATGGGCTCGCTTGGTACGAGGATCGATATGGCCGGGATAACAAGAAATCTCAATGTCTTCTTGTACTCGCCGCCGTCGACGTGATGGTGGCCGTGGTGTAACGTTTTGCCGTGGTGCTCAAATTGTCGAGGGCTCCGATCTGGATCGCACATCTCCTTTGCCTTATACCGAGGGAGTTCGCGAGCCTGTCGGTCATGAAGTTCATGCTCGACCCAGTGTCGAGTAAGGCTCGGGCTCGGATTGGTTGTGCCTGTTTGTTCAAAACCTTGATCTGTGCTGTGGCCAACAGATCATGATGCAGAGGGGTGTGGGGAGATGTGTTTGTTAGTCCGATCCCCCTTGCTGTCGTAGTCTCGGACAGTCAGTTTTGCCCCGGTTGGGACTTGGATGAAGAGGTTGGGGTGGTGTTCCGGATCCGGGCTGAGCGTGACTCGTACGAGGAATGCTCTTTCGTACCTCTTGGAACCGAAGATGTATGCTTCCGTGAAGTATCGGATGTTCGCCTCGATTTGTGGGACGACCGCGACTTCGATGATCCCGATGGGGATTGTTCGGTGGAGGCTCGCTTGTGTGATGAACGACTGCCCGACGATCGACCGCTCGGTGCGCGACTGCCCGACGACCGACCGCTCGATGCGCGACTGTCCGACGACCGACTGCTCGGCGACCAACCGCTTGCCGACCGACCGCTCGACGATCGACCGCTCGACGATCGACCGCTCGAAGATCGACCGCTCGACGACCATGAATCTACCTGGGTTTTTTCGCGGTGTAGATACGTATGGTGTCGGTGACCGCAGATACGACACGAACCCGATGTACACTGTGTCGGCGAATGTCCTGTGCCTAGGCAATTTATGCACAACGATGCCTTCTTCACGATTTGAAAACGTTTGGTCGCTGATTTGGCCTTGAATATTTTGCAGTGTCTGATCTCGTGATGTCCGTTGCAGGTCGGACACACCACCGTTCTGCTGGTTGTAGCAAGGGTTCGCCCATGCGGTATGGTTGTTCGCTGACTGCGGTGTTTGTGTGTTGACCCTTTTGATTCCTTCTCTTTAGAGAGGAATTGAGTCCCGTTCGCCCGTGTTTTGAGAAAGTCTATCAGATGCTGATAGGATGGCACCTTTTGGCGGGGGAATGTGTGCGTTGCCATTTACGCAGGCTGGACGCGGGCAACTTCGACGCGATCAATTCGATCATCGCTATGTTTGAAGTGACGGGCTCCTTTAGATGTTCGAGCGCCTTTAGATTTACGCTGATGGTTTCCAACAAATCCTCTAGGGCCTCTGGAGTTTCCCTTTTGATTTCCGGATAATTACGCATCAGATTCCAATGGCGCATGCAGATTTGGAGGGGGCAATTGAACTTGTCCTTCAGTGTATCAAGCGCGATGGAATAGTTGGCCTCTGTGAGTTCTAATGACTGGATACTCTGTGCGGCCCGTCCAGTTATAGATGAGCGTAGATGCTGGAACTTTTGGACATTCGTCAAACCTTCGTTAAGGTCCACTATGGATGTGAACGTGTCGTAGAAATAGGTCCAATTCTCGAGGGCACCGTCGAATTGGGGCACGCGGACCTCTGGAACGGTGGTCGGCTCTGGTTTCCGGCACGTCTCACCTCTTGTTGTAGTCGACGGGGTTGTTGCTGATATTTGCTCAAAGAGCTCTCGGAACCGCATGTCAAGCTCCCGATGCTCTTGCGATAACGAATCTACCCGCGCATCTTCCCCCTCATCTACCACACCTAACTCTTCTTGAACCTCGAGTATCCTCCTCCAAAGCTCATCGAACGAGCTGCGGCAAGATGCTAGGAAGATTCTGTTTGCCTTCCCAGACGCTTCGTACTCATCGAGTTCGCGCCTTATGGTTGCAAGTCGACGGGCTAGGACGCCTCGTCTCCGCCGTAACGTGCTGATTGATTCAGCTTGGGCCATGTTTGATTTTGATAATGAACGCCCTTACCTTGATCAAATGGACGTTGATCTGGGATTCTGTTGCTAATCGTTACGATGCGGCGTGGGCTCGTGTAGATGCTGCGCGACGGAGGTGCTTCTCTCCGATGGCGGTTCCCTTGCTCAGTTGACTAAGTGGTTGGAACTTGGATCTCACGCGACACTGTATAGTCACTGTTCAGTGCACTTTTTGGTGGCACGAGATCCGGCTCGAAGGACCATGTAAATTCGACCAATCGCGGGGAGACGTACTCGCGAGGAGAGTCGTCAACGGGGGTCGTAAATCCCCGTTACGATTATAACAATCGACACCACGAATTGATCGATCCCCTGATTTCCTTTGAGATAATGAGGGGTGATTGAGTTGGTATAACACTGGGATTCACAGTATTATAAAGTATATATTTCCAAGCACTTAGTTACAAAAGATTTGCGTGAAGAATGCGACTCTCGCGCTATGTGCAGACTGCCGCGTTAGGCGTTAGTTGGTAGACCGTCGCGTTAGGCGTTAGTTGGGAGACCGTCGCGTTAGGCGTTAGTTGGGAGACTGTCGCGTTAGGCGTTAGCTGGTAGACCGTTTGTCGCTCTTTTGTTTAATACGGAAGAAAGTTCGGTGTGGGTGTGCCCCTGTGCATAAAGAACGCGGATTCGTTGGTCCCACTTTCGTTAGGAAAAGTGAGGGTAACGAACCGCGGTGTCGATTGGTCATGCTGCACTACTGCTCGAAGGGATGAGTAGGGAGTCTTCTACCATCGTGGTGCGTAAATGACTGTGTGTATGAGAAAACCAAGCCTGTTTTATTACAGGGCTATTCGGGTTTTCCTAATGGGTGCATACCCGCTTTCTCCGTGTTTTAAAGGCGACTAATAAACCCAAGGACACCTCTAAAACCGACTGTGTTTCGAGCATATTTTGGCTTGCAATTCTTCAAGACAATCGGATTGAAGACATATGGCGAAACAATGCAGGGAAATGAAAGTTATGGTGGGTCCTTAGGTTTATTGAGGGTCGAAGTGCCGTTACGCAGGTCGGTTGTTGTCCGGTCGCGCGGGCTGGCGAGCAGATGCTTTAGGCGTCGTAACATTCCTAAATTCCAATTAATAAGTAAAAACCGGAACGACCAAAATTCCCTGGACCGCGTAATCCGCATGAAAATACAAATTCAGCGTCGAATTCGAAGAGATAGATGAAAGAGGGATTCGATGGTAGAGCAAATCGGACGAACGGTTTGTAACACGAGACATTAATAAAGTTGGTGGAGCCGCGGAAAGCGGATGGAAATGGAAATTTTCCGATTTTAATATCGGCGAATGCATCGGGACGCGAGAAGAAAGATCAAAAGGTTGACTGTTGATTAATTTGAGCGGCACGCGAGCCACGAGCCCCGAGCCCCGAGCGTCGCGATGCTCGCGTGCGCCGAAGCTACTGCGATCGAGCGAGCGTCGTAACCTCGGTAAATAACCCGTCGTATAATATTACGTACACTGATCAACGATTCGGAAAGGGAGTTTCGCTAACCGGGGCATCGCCCCACCGTCGTGCGAAAATAAACTAATTAGCCTTTGGGGACGTCGAGGCATGCCCCTCGACGCCCCAGCGGATTTCAAGTCGTCGATTTTACAGCTAGCTGCTGTTACGTTCGAACCGTTTGTAAACCAGTGACGCGCAATTTGGGATAGCGATTGCGATCGAAATCCGACCCCTCTCGAGAATCCTACGGAAAGAGAATTTCTTTCGCAGTGGTTGGTCTGGCCGATCCAAGTTTCGGCGCGCGTTGTCGCGATGCCTAATCGCTGCGTTGCCGATCGTCGTTGCCATTGGAACGCGCGGCGAGCGAACAGCCGTGAGTTTGCTCTGTACACTCGAGGCCTGAACTTAAAGGCTTAACGACCTGTTTGCCGTTGCAGCTCGGCAGAAACGAATCTTCGGCGTCCGCCCGAGCTAAACCAGCGAATATTCGAGCGGCCTGCCTCGGAACGGTCGCTGAATTTCTGCTGAAAAATTAATCAACGCGGAACGTAAATCGCCAGTGATAAACACGTGAAAAACCATGCGCTGATGATGGGGTGGGGGGGGGGGGGTGGAAAGAACGGCAACGGCAACGTTGTTGCCAAACGAATGTAATGAACGGGCAAATACGCGTTTGTTTGCAAGTACCCTACGGCGAGCAAATAACGTTACGCGAAATACGCGGCCCGGTTTCATCCTGTGTCGTCCTTTTATACACACGCGTGAAAAATTTCGCGGAAATTCGCACTGGCGACGCAGAATCGGTGCGCGGAAGAAATCTGGCCGACTCCTGTTAATAAATTTCTTTCTTACAAAATTTACCCGTGGACCGCGCTATCCAGCCGCCCGTGTTTCCATCTCTTCGCCAGCAATTTGGCAACAGAGTTTACGAAAAGTTACGGGCGCCGACTGGAGAGAACGGCGAGACCGGTTTTTCTAAAATAAAACGATCCTGCGAAATATACGCGACGAGTGCCACGGTCAGTCTTGGAAACTCGAGTCTCCGCGAAATCTCCTTCCGCTTCTGGC
Source organism: Bombus huntii (assembly GCF_024542735.1). Taxonomy (NCBI): domain Eukaryota; kingdom Metazoa; phylum Arthropoda; class Insecta; order Hymenoptera; family Apidae; genus Bombus; species Bombus huntii. The sequence continues at coordinate 52,334 of NW_026099316.1, read as the reverse complement.
TATACGTACAAGTATATCAACGCGCGCCTTGCAACGCGTCTCGTGCCGTTTTTCTCCTATTCTGCTTGCACGTTTCTCAAAGAGAATACCTAATACCAAGGTGGCCTTCGCTTTACGCGTCTGTGCGATTCCCGCGATGGAAAAAACGTCGCGCTGTTCAGCAAACCAGCGTCCACGCAACGACAATACGTATACGACGATGCATAAATCAACGAATGTTCGCGTATAGAAACTTGTAAAAAAAATCCACTGTCGAAAAATAGAAAAATTCGTACTCGTGCAAAGATCAGCGGGAAACGAAACGTTTTTCGACTCGTAACCAAGCGTTATAGTCACAGGAATGTAACGAAACGGCGCGCAAACAACCGACGCGAAACCATCGTGACGCAAAAGCATTTCGCGACAGGGAGCGCGGGTCCGACCGTAGCGAAAAAACAGCAGCCAGCCCGCTGTCGTTTCACCCAATGGGGGGTTGTATCGATATATCGAGGCAGCGTCGCTGAAACCTGCTGGTGGCAGAGAGACAACGATAAGGGCCGCCATCTATCGACCGTAACAGCCTCCTTTTGTATTAACGACGCTGTTCCGACTGTAATTGAGAGCCTCTGTACTCCGGCCCAACGTCGCCAGGTTATTAAATCCCGGGATATAAATCAGTTAATATTATCCACGCGCCGCTAGCTCGCACTCTTTTCTTCGCCAGAGAAATGGATTTTCCGCTAAACTTAAATTGCTTAGCGATCGCCGGATGTGAAAGTTTTTTCGAGTCCGTCGATAAAGAGCTTCCGCGTACAGCCGACCCGATCAACGTACCATCGACACGCGACAACTGCCAACGATTTACGACGGTTACGATGGTATTACCTTTTCTCCACGATACTTTTCTTTTTCTTTCTCTTCTTCCGCCGTATTTGAGTTAATCACGATGGTTGGTCGCTTTACGTCATCGTGTACGAGGGACACGCCGAATAAAGTTTGTGGAAAATCATTACTCCACGGATCCTTTTCATCGAGTGTTCCAAGATAGCCGTTAGTGGAATTTTCGACCTCGTTTAAGACCCATCAACGAGCTGAAATCTGCTCGCCAACTTTACTCGGAATTCAATGCTTTTCAATTACAAAGATTTTCCGGTTAACCGTTCCTTAATTAAACATGTAACTATACCGAAACGTTTAAATTACCTTTTGGACCTGGTATACAGGTCAAAGCTACTCCAGTTTACTCTGCTTTTTTCAGATCGTCCCTTTCAATTTCGCTGCGCGGAACGTCGGGAAAGGAACTCGAATACGAACGACTATTTCTTTTCTTGCCCCTCGATATCCGCACTACGCACGCGTTCGTTACGCGTTCGCGACCGTTGCCACGTATGTCTTCTTCCAAATATTCGACGGAAGGATGTAGGAAGCATGTCGGCCTTACACTTTTATGATATGGCGCTTTGTATCGCGAAGCCATCGAAAAGAGTTCCGTCGTCGAGTCCCGCCACGAATATATGGGCGGTGTAAAGCAGACCAGTAAACAGCTACATACCGTTTTATACGAAAGTCCCAAAAATGGTGGCGAAAATTACTTTTTTGCGGATTGGAAATATCAACAATAAATTCTTACTTATTATATAACGCAAACCAGAAGAAAAAGAATAAAAACAAAATAACGCATTTGCAATTCGTACGTCGCTTGATGGGTCAATTAATTGGGCATTTTCGTGACGCCGACCTCAAGAATACTTCATCAACTTCTGGAACAGCAGAAAGACTAAACGGCCTTTTACATGTCATTCGGCGAGATGACACAGAAGGAAGTAAAGATCGTGTGGTATGTTGTAATCGGAAAATCAAAGGTAGAAGAAGAGAATCGATGTACTATTATGCCACTCGTTTGGTTAAACCGGCCCTGCATACACGCAATTGCTTCGAAAAATACCACACCGTGCAAGTATATGAAAGGAGTCATAAACGTAGCAAAAGTAAGTATCTTTTCCTGGATTTTGACAAAAGAATTCTGTTATATTCAAACAAAGTCCTAGTTTTTATTACGCAAATGTTTTTTCGCATAGAATTAACACCAATGAATAAACGGATAACAGAAGAATTAAACGAAGTGGAACTAGTACAGTGCATAAAAGTACTATTGAAATCAAGCGAAAACATGAAAAGATCGAATTCCGTACCCGGATTACCTATAGAAATCATGTCTATAGAAATCATCTAAAGCACAAAAGATAAAAACAAGAAAAAGGATAGTAACACGGGGAACCAATCATCCTACAAAGAATTAGTACATTAAAATAAAAGATCAAACGCAACGGTGAAAAATTACTAGCGTTGCTGGAGAAGAAAAAGAAGAGCAGAATAACAGAGGAACAAAGAGAGTGAATACGAAATTAGAAAAGCTTTCCACAACTTCATAAGAAACTACTGGAAATGTAGAATGGAAAACATATCCAAATAAAAACCCAAAGAACTTTCACCATCGATTAACTGCGTCTTCCGCCCAAAAAACCACAACATAAGTGATATACTCTGACACAACCAGAACGGATACAAATAGGAATTCATGAAAGCCGACATGTACCGTCACACAATTCGACGAAGACAATAATATAATCATTATCGATAACCATGAGATACTAAACATACTAACATAGAGAAATAACATTTATTGTCTGGATGGTTATAAAGTATAAGGAGAAAGCTTAGGATATTGGCAAAGACGACTGAATTCCAACTGAAACATTCAGCATATACCGAATGGGAAAAACGGTCAGAGTCTACTTGGGGGTACGTGACTGCTGGGCCGCATGGGCACGCTCCGCGTTACATAGACGAAACCTTGAGTATCTCCAAATAAAGGGCCTAAAAAGGCTAATTTGGGAAGTCATAAATTAATCGTCTATACTAAGAGCACGCATTGAAACAGTCCACACACAAAATAGCCACATAAGAATATATCAGCATAACTAAGTTGACTGTTACGTCGCGTAACACTCTACCTAGCCGAGGCCACACACCGAAGGCAATATGGCAACCAGATGTCTTCGGATACTCGCAGCGTATCCTCCATAGTTTCAAGGACCTTCCATAAATTTCACAGATTTCCTAGAAAAGGTCCTTCAAACGAAACAAACATCTGGTTCGGAGGAATTTCTAGAGACTATTGTCTACCACGGCGAAAAAGGGAAAGGTAGTATTTGTCACGTACGCTGCAACTTTCCTCCCACTAACCACTTTCTCTCGAGGGCGGTTAAGACCCTGCGTCTAACCAATTAAAAACGAAGCCTATTCCCTCACTCTCCTAACACAAATCGTCACGAACAAATCCGATGGTCCCGTGCGCTAGACACACCCGATCCTTAGCTTTCCTCCGAGACAGCATCGTCTACCAAGAGTACTGATTTTACATCCTTCGAACGGTCAACATCCTTCCACCCGGTATACACACCCGTAGATCAGTCACTCATCTCGTACATACGCATCAGCGTAACTATCCTCGTTATAAGTTGTGGAATAAACGGTGAAATATAACTTACTACTGTGTCATATTCATTCAACCACCTCTGTTATCCTAACCGAAACAGGGGAACGACTACTTCGCGGCGTCGATTCACCGAATCGTAGCGAGAATTTACGCCTCTCGCTGACGCGTTTTCCTCGCGACCGCGTCTCTCCGCGAACGGTCGTAACATTGACAATCCAGATTTAATTCTATCTGACATTTCCACAAATTAAAATAAGTTAGATCTAACCTTCAAAAATGAACAATAAAAAAAATTATCGAATTTGGTAACATTGATTTAAAAGAACCTACCTAACTATATTTACGCACCTTTCACACATCTACTCCTGCAGCATAATATTTAACAATTGCCTAAATGCCAATTATTTCTCCATTCTGGAAAACAAGAAAGGCAGTAGCATTAAAAAAAGAAGGAAAAGCAACAGTGATTCTGTCAGCTATACCGATGAATTAGACTCTTACTCAACATTTATAAAGTATCCGAATCTATGATAAATAACACTATATACATTGAAAATAACCTAATTCCGGGCACCCAATTTGGCTTCAAATTTAAACATTCAACGATACATGCAATTACAAAATTCATCATATATCTCTTGGGCAAGAGACGAGAGTGATTGCGTCGAAGCGGTGTTCATAGATTTAGAGAGGGCATTCAACACATTCTGGCTGAATTTCTTTCCTTAAGCTCGAAAAAGAGAGCTTCCACACCACGTAATAAAAATAATTTGGAAATCACAAATTAATATAAGCGAATTCAAAACAATTCTATTCGGGCCGTACATTTCCAAAATATCAGATGCAAAAAGCAATTCCGCCTACACGATATCTACGATACAATAGCAACATATCCATTCCTCACAAAAAAGTCGTTTGCTATTTAGATATACATTCGGATTTCAAATCGAACAAACACACGAATCTACTGCAAACAACTAAATAATAAAGTAAAAATATTCTGCTGCAAACTTCTAATAAAGCTGATCCTGATGTACGGTTGCCCGATTTGATTTAAACAGAAAAGCCAAATTGGTTCAAATGTAAGTGTCTGAGATCATACTCAATACATATTTAACCATTATATACCATTTATAGGTTTTAGATATTTTTTGTACAGTAATATCGAATAACAAAACTAGTTACTTCAGCAAACGCTCATACCACATTGAGTACACTCGTTCTCGCATTCTTCTCCTGAAGAAAGGAAAAACAATATTGTAGAAAAGTACCACTTTTGTAGCGACTTAAATTCAATCATTAACTGAAATGTTAAAAATGTAAATCCGACACAAAATATTGTATGGCTACGTCATACCGTCGCGTAACGGTACTTTTGCCAAAACCACATTCCAACTGAAATTCTTTCTTTATTAAGAATATATACGTGTAATATGTATTTTCTCGGGCAATAAATGTTATATATATGTCGGGTTCACATTATGACTAGGGTTAGGGGCGTGAAACGAATCTTCATTTGGATTAGACATTTTTGTTATGCAATATTTACTACTGCAAATAGGATTATTACAGCATTTGACAAGTAACCGTGGTAATTAGATACTCGAGAAGCCAATGACAATGATCCTAGGTTCAATAACGAATCCGCGGTCAGCGGGATAACAAAATGCCCTTTTTTTTCAAAGTCCAAGTTCTACTCAACTTGCTTGTCTACGGTACAAGTATTACTAAACTAACTATTTGTTAAAAAGTAGAATATTCACCGAGCGTAAAGACGCTATGTAACTCGCTGATGTGACCTCACGAGAGAATAACTTTCCGTCGTGATGATGCTGCAGAGGAAATCTATGATGGGGTGTGTCGCAGAACATGAGATCATCGGATTCGCGGAGAGATGCCTTCGTCCGGAAAGTGAGGGAAAGTGACGTTGAGAGAAAGTTGCTAGCAGGAAACGTCGTTCGTGAGAAACATAGATTTCCCCTATCTTTTCGTAGTTGGGACAAAGACTGTTTGTCTGTTTGAAGGACCTTAGTTAACTAAATCTTGAGATTTATAACGGGTCCTCAGGCTAGCTGAACATGTACTGTGGAGATGAAGAGGGTCTGCATGTCGTGATCCACGAACAGCAACTGTTGGAATGTTTACTGTCGAGTGCCACTACAACTATTTTTTTTTTTTTGTTGAGGTTATTTGATGTATAAACAGAGAAAGTCGTGGATAAATTGTAAGGTAGATAATATATTTTCATACAGAAGTGTAATTATAAGTAAGAATACAATTTGAACTGGTCCAAATCCGCACGCTAGCAGTGTTACCCTATAACTGAAAACCCCGAAGCCAACGTCGCCTGTCTACTGTTTAAGGTCTGCCTAATTTATCGCGATGTAAATTGTAGCGCAAATAGCGATAAAAATAATGAAGCAATAACATTCGCAGATGACCTACTAATATGCGCGAGAGACAATAAAGCTTTAAAATCCAAAAGCCATCTACAACAAATATTGGACATAATGTATGGCTATTTATGGACAGTAGAAATTAATATAAACAAGTAAAAGAATTTTATTCTAGCTGTACATCTCCGAAATATCAGGGACAAACTACGATGTACGCAGCTATGTCAAGAAATTTCGTTTATACGACAGCAACAATAACAACCAACCATTGTTTCCTGCAATGGAAACACGAATTGAAGCCTAAATTGAAAAACACGATTTCAAACTACTTGCCCAGGCTGTTGTTTTAGAATCATCTCGTTATCAGTCCAACAATTGCAGAACAATCACTGAGTAGACGTAAATGAAATTGATAAATAACGAATTCTTTGCAATAATAATACTTAATGAACAAAATGGAGACATTTTGCAAATGGGTCCAGTCAATGGACTACTCTTAAAAGATGCAAAAGGTTTCATCTCGATAGCTCGATCCAATCCAGAATAACTGATGAATTTGTATACATAAAAATTGGCTTTTTGTAAAAAAAAAAAAATAGTTTACAAAAAAGAAATGGAAAAATATTTTATATCTGAACCAACGGAAAATTATGTCTTACAAGGAGCAAAAAGTGTCATTCCGATTGATCAAGCCGTTTCCGAAAAATCGGTAAACATAACAAAAAGATAAATATACATGTCGAATTGAGACATTTTCCACCTTTTCCAATGTCGATGTCATGAAATGTAAACCTTTTTTCGCATTTCTAGCAACAACTTCTAAGTCAGTACTGTGTACTAAAATAGCACCTAATATATTTGATAATATAATTGATTAGTTTCAATTCCATTCTTTTTAAACAAAAAATGCTATTGGTTATTTCCAATTACTGAGTAAATCGCTTGTCATGAAAAACTGCGCACTACTTGTTTTCCTGCAAAATTCGAAATCCTCAAAACCTTCAATAATTTGTTCATTTCAGTGGAAACTAAAATATCTCTTTATTGACATTTTTTCGTATAGAAGAACACAGTTCCCGTCAAAATCATTTTTTCGCTACTTTAATTCTTAATGAATCAAACAAATTTCGACATGTACCTAACCAAGTATTAATTACACCGAATCAATGAATGATTATGCCAGGACTTGAAATATTAAACTTGCGAGTATCACGAATTTCTACTCAGAGAAGGTGAAACGTAATATGGCGTTAGAAAAACACTATTCGTCTGCCAGGAAGAGATAACTGCATCGGTATAAACATTAAACTGAAACCACAGATTCTACACGCGTTTGCCTTTTTCAGGCATACATCACTAATGTTACCTGAAGATAAATTCTCGCCTACGCTTTCTAATGCTTTACGCTTCACTCACTCTCTCGTTGTCATTACTTGAATACAAACACAGAATAGTATTCTTCCCTAATCTTCCAGAAGAACAAAAATGATTTTTAATAGCGATACGTTACAATTTATAATCGTACGTCTATTACAACCTGTTGTTTTTATTTTAAAACAAACAGAAATACATACCTTATCCAAACATCAACGATATTTTATCAACAAGTGACGGTTATTATATCAACTGAAATTTTGTGGTATATTTACTTAACACGCAAAATAACAAGTCATCTGGTGGCACCAATTGATATCTACTTTTATTTTATGCATTTCATAGTAAAAGATCATTCGCATTTATATATTAACCCAAATATAATATAATCTTAAACCTAAATTTACTAATTGTGGATATTTATTGACAGATGGTAATTTAAAAATTCATATCCATACTCCTTCCTATTTTGCACATTTTTTTGTTTTGAGAGGAGAGGAGAATGCAGTTACGCATAACTAGGTACGTTAGCGCGCGCCTGGATTATGCGGGACTTGGCAAGATGATAGCACCTCTACCCACCAAAAAACCCCTCCTCTGTCTCTCTCCTCTGTCGGTACAAGAACCAACCCTGGAACCACCTCTCGGCATTACTTCAGGGTTGGTCTTCTTACTGAGTGTACCTCTCATCTTATTATGATCTTCTTCTAGTTAATCCTCTCCTTCTTCTCTCCATGTTCCTCTCCTTATCTTGTCTATCTGATTGAGCTATCATTTTCTTTCGGCAAAGCCCTTGGAATCTAGCCCAGTTCTCCTCGCTATTGACGACCACGTCGATTACGTTATTGGTTGCCAGTATTTCGCCTACGTAATTATCCAACAATGTACTTCCATTGTCCCATCTGGGGCAATTGAACAACGCATGCTCTGCATCTTCACCTTCGACATCACAATCCCAGCATCTTGGGTGTGTCTCTTTCCTAATCGTTCTCTATTAAAAATGCAGGCGTCGTCAATCAGCTTTCTGGTCCAATTATCTTCTCTGCAATAGAGCTACTCTTCCCTTCATCTTTTATTCGATCACTATCGACATCTTCGGAATGTTATTGTTTTTCCGTATTGCTAGGGCTTTGACACATATCGGTGTGGCATAAAGCACCACCGACTCCCGCACTCCGTAATAGTTTCCTAACTGAGTCGGTGGGCCCATTGACGTTCGGCAACGATGTCCTTGTCACAGACGAAATTCGAGCAACTGTATATAACAAACCGAAATTCCGAACGCTTTATCGCGTGTGACCGTCCGGTCAGCACCCGTTCTCAGCCGCCTGAGTGGCATTCGATCACTTCAGCCGTTCTCCGAATTTTACACTAAGTATAAACAAAACCTTCTCCCACTCCAACGATTGGAAGAATATAAATGCTCCCTTCAAAATCATTCAGTCAGTCTAATAAAAAAATTCTTAACTAATCCAAGTATCGAAAGTGTATCATCGCGAACCGAAAAAATTGTATAAATTGAGTAAAAAATAAAAAGAACTTAATCTCCTTTTCGGAAATTAACAAGTTCCTTATTTTTACCTTAATTTTACACGACATTTTTGGCGATCCGTGCCAGGATCTATTCACTTCAGTGCAAACGAAATTACGATTTCGGCGTACGCGCATCATTGAAGATCGAAGGATCAACGGACCCAGTGCGAATCTTTGCTACTACGAAGGCCTGCAGCAACTTTCAACGTTCCACTACGATGAAACTAGACGAGAGGACTACGGTCAGCGCAGAGCAACCCTACGAATAAGATTCGGAATCTAGAACCAACCAGAGAGGAAACATCCCTGAGACTCCTCAACGGTCATAGCTACTACGGTAAGCTGAAAATCTGGATTCATTTTCACGATACCGTGTGAGAAAACCCAGTTTCTCAAGCGCTTCGAGTCCAAATAGCAACAGTAGTTCAGACTCAATAAGCTCAATTAGAATCATGCCCACATCACGAAAAGACAAAGTCGAAACTATTGAAACCGTTTCTACAAACGGAGGTACGGACAATTCGATTCGTGCCATACTCGACGTGATACAAAAACAAATTGAAATTCTTGCGCAACGTGTAGAAGAGACACAACGGACGGCCGACAGTGAAAATAAGAAGCGTGCAGCGGAAATAGAACTATTAGGCAAAAATATCTCTAAAATAAAAATAGGACGCGACGCTACTACAGAACTAGGCTCCCTTATTACTATGGACGAATCTGTTGCCGCGAGAGATAGAACTTCCCCACCATGCGTTCCAATTCGAACAGAAGAAGGCAACCATCCCTCTTACGAAGACCGTCCACCGCAATTCGCCTCTCCGAGCTTACGGACCAAAGACGCGATAGTATGTATTCCGCAATTAAACGGTGAAGACAATATCGGAGTCGAAGAATTCATACGCGAAGTACGCGAATTACGAGCCATGTGTAGCGAACCCACGCTATTATTAAAAACGATCAAAATCGGGAAAATCGCGGGTAAAGCCGCAATGGCCATCTGCAATATACCGATATACGAATACGGACACCTGTACGATGCCCTAAGACGAAACGTAGCCACCCAAGACTCTGTTAGAGAACATCAAGACCAGCTACGCGAAACGAGACAGCGTCACGACGAAAGTGTGCAAAGTTATATCATCAGGTTCCGCAGAGCACTCAATAAGTTACAATACAGTATAACGAACGAATACCGTGACGAAATTACTAGACGAGCTATGAACGACAGGATTTTAAAAGACTCCGTGATCGATTTTATCCGAGGCCTGAAAGGCGAAATAGGACAATTACTACTCGCCAATCCACCATACAATATCCTTGAAGCCGAAAAGAAAGCCACCGACATCGAGCGATTCTTCGGGGAAGATCGAAATCGACGACCAAAACCAATAGAACGATTACGACTCCCTGAGCAGCAACGACTAACAACCAATAATCCTAATCCGATCACTAAAAAACCAACTCCAACACCCAATCCAATGCCAAGAAGCTTCCGACAAACCGAACAAATACCACTTGCCCAAAGGACACAATTAAAATGCTTCAAATGCAACCAGATCGGACATGTCTCCAGTCAATGTAAAAATTTTCGAACACCCAGCCAATTTCCGAGACCACCAGCAGTCCACAATCTCGAGACACACAAGGAAGAAATAGAGAAACCAACAGACCAGACCTACGAATTAACGCCACAACGGGAAGACTACCCACAGTACTTTTACGATCCGACGGACAGCGACATAAATTCCTCATTGACAGCGGAGCAGGAATTAATATACTCAAGCGAAGATGCGTATTACGACCAAGAATAACAAAAGAACGGAAATTCTCGATGGGACACTCTAAATTTGAAACCAACGAACACGCTTTGATAAAACTATTTGGCAAAACTCTAGAATTTTTTGTGGTAGAAGACAACTTTCCAATTATAGAAGACGGCATATTCGGTTTGCCAGCCCTATCTAAATTCAAATTTGAACTCTCGAATCATTATTGCAACAGGAAAACGACGTACCTCCAAAACAAGCAGTGTCAAAAACAGTCTACCTGGAAGGAAAACCGACAACGATATGCTTTATCAATTGTGGTGAGTGCCCAGCCAAAATGACTAATTTTATCGAAAATTCAAATACGTACGATCAAGTCTCCACGTTTAAAGATATAGTTAGACTTTCGCATATAGAGAAAACCCTCCGTGAACCAATCGAAAAGATATTGCTGTTCTACCTCGACGTATTCAATCTAGAGACCGACTTATTACCATGCACTAACCTTGCTAAACACACAATAACGTTAAAAGAAAATAAAATCATTAACACAAAATCTTACCGACCGCCTGAATGCCATAAAGAAGAAATCAAACGACAAATGGACGAAATGCTACAAAAGAACATTATAGAACCATCTGATTCTCCTTACAATTTACCAGTCTGGGTAGTACCAAAAAAGGCAGACGCCTCAGGGAAACAGAAATGGCGAATTGCAATAGACTTCAGAAAAATAAACGAACTAACTGACCAGGACGCATATCCATTACCTGACATAGACGACATACTATCCCAACTAGGCAACGCAAAATTCTTCTCAGCCCTCGATTTATCCTCCGGATTCCACCAAATCCCAATGGACATAGACTCTAAAAAGTACGCAGCATTCTCCACACCACAAGGACACTATCATTACAATAGGATGCCATTCGGTTTAAAGAATACACCTGCAACATTTCAACGCATGATGGATACCGCGCTAAGAGGACTCATAAATAAACATTGCTTCGTATATTTAAACGACATTATAATATTCGGACAGTCGATTGAAGAGCACAATAGCAACCTCGCGATAGTATTGCAACGCCTACGCGAACTCGGACTCAAAATACAGCCGGACAAATGCGAATTTCTCAAACCAGAATTAGAATATCTTGGACATATAGTAACCGCCGAAGGTGTAAAGCCAAATCCCAAAAAATTAGAAGCCGTTAGCAATTTCAAACAGCCACGTAATCCCACAGACATCAAATCGTTCTTAGGACTAGCAGGTTATTACCGTAAGTTCATAAGAAACTTTTCTAAGATCGCGAAACCATTGACCGAACTTACAAGAAAGGAGACATCATTTCATTGGACAGATAAAACCCAGGAAGCATTCCAGACATTAAAAGACAAACTCTGTTCATCACCCGTACTAAAATTCCCAGACTTTGCGAAACCATTCACATTAACGACTGACGCCAGTAACGAAGGTATAGGTGCAATCTTATCACAGGACGGACATACATGTTGTTATATCTCGCGAACTCTAAACCCACCGGAACGAAATTATTCCACTACAGAAAAAGAACTTTTAGTAATAGTATGGGCCGTGAAACGCCTCCGACAATATCTGTTAGGACAGAAATTCCTCATCCGAACCGATCACCAAGCACTAAAATGGTTACAGAATTGCAAAGACCCCTCATCACGCTTGACGAGATGGCGACTAAAACTAGAAGAATACGAATACGACATAGAATACACGAAAGGAAAAGATAATACTGCAGCCGACGCACTATCTAGAATACATGTTCTGACCAGACGACTCGAAAATTTGAACATAGAACTCGATAAAAAATATCACGATTGGGAAAAATCTACCGACGCGTTACCCAAAATTCTCAAAATGACTCCGAACCGTAAATCTTTCTATCAATTATCCAAAACAGAGCTAGGAAATTACGACAGAATCGAATGGTTAACTAAATTAAACGAAATTATTCATATAAACGAAAAGATAGGTATAGGCGACGACAGTTTCACAGAGACCGAAAAGAACGCGATCAAACAAATTTTATTATTCCTGAACGACACTGTAAAAGAATTAAATTTTGCATGGGAACCAATTCAAACATATAGCGACGAAGAAATAGACGAATTATTGAAAGAAAATCACGATTTAGTAGGACACCCCGATATACAAAAGACATACGACCGCATTCGTGAACGGCACAGAGTACCAGATTTGATGAAACGCATACAACAACATATAGAATCATGCGACACCTGCCAAACATCTAAAACTACACGTATCAGACCGCGCGAAGAACCTTGTATCACCGACACACCCCTCGAACCAAACGATAAAATTGCTATGGACTTATTAGGCCCACTGAAAAAGACGAAAAAAGGCAATCAGTACATTCTATCCATACATGACGAATTGACAAAATACTTAATACTCGTACCACTAAAAACTCAGCAAACGGAAACAATTTGGAACGCACTCTTGAATCATTACATTTACATCTTTTCCGCTCCAAAAAAGATATTAACTGACCGCGGACAGAATTTTATATCTAGTTTAATGCAACAGTACGAAGACGCGTTCAAAATCAAACATATCAAAACGACATCCTTCCACCCACAAAATAACGGATCGTTAGAACGGACACACGCAGTAATAACAGACATGTTAAAATCGATGCAGCGAAATTCGGATGAAGAATGGGACGATCAACTTAACTTTGTATGCCTTGCATATAACACAATGATACACGACTCTACTGGTTACACGCCATTCGAACTCACATTCGGACACCAAGCCAATCTTCCCTCCACAATATCCAAGAATCCCCAACGCACATACGCAGACGAAGTCACGTTCCGCAAAAAGGAATGGGACTCTAGACTCCGACACGCTCGCGAAACATTGATCAAAAGTAAACAGCGATATCAGCGCGATCAAAAACGTAAAATTATAAAACCTCAATCAGTTTTCAAAGAAGGAGACTCCGTTTTAATACATAACGATCATAAAAGGCATAAACTTGATGTGGAATGGTTAGGACCGTACACGATTGATAAGGTATGTACTCCATACTATCTGATTCAAGACAAAAAGATACACGGTAATCGTTTAAAACCTTACTTTCCAGGTCGACGCTCCTCTTTGCCGGAATAGTATCCGCGCAAATAAATATTACACCATTAGAAGGAAACTCTGTATTCGTAGAAAACATAGGAAAAGGATATTTATACAGCGACACTGCCAATGTAATAGTAGGATTAGACACTAGCGACATATACGAACAGATAAGCGCAATAGAATCATATAAATTAACAATAGACTCACGTGCAATCAGCAAACAATACGTCGAAGAGTTAGGCGGATTACAAAATCGCATCAATAACCTAAAACAACTCGCAAAACACTTGAAAGCGTTAACACATACCCGGAGCACACGAGGTCTGCTTAACATCATAGGTTCCGTATCGAAAAGTCTGTTCGGGACTCTCGACGATGATGATCTTACGCTCATAAACAAAAATATGGACAAACTATTCGATGATAATAATAAAATCAAGACCATAATAGCTAATTAAACAGCACTTATTAGAAAAATTGTAAACTCAGAAAACCTAAACCACTTAGAGAGATCATATAGTGATATATTAAAATTACAACAGCAGGCAAATATCGATAGATCTATGCTTAAGATAATCATGAAAGTCGGCACCGCGATGCAAACTTTACACTTCCAATTAGATGAAATAGTTAACGTCATGATATTAGGCAAACAAGGAATAATTAGTCCACAAATACTTGACCCCAATGAATTCATAGAAAATTACGCCAAGGCAATAGGTAGCCAGATGTACAACACCGCGATTTCTGCCAAAACCGAACATTTTCAATTCATACTCGACATCGGTGATCTTAAAATCTTCACAATAGATGACAAAATATTTTTCAAAATCATAGTACCTTTAGTCTCTAACACAGAATGGAACATATTACAAGTATATCCTATGCCGAGTAAAAGAAATGGAGTATTTTTGGCTCCAGTAGTCGAACATCAGATGTATTTAACTTCAGGTCTTTCATTTATAAACGCTGATATCGAGTATTTCAACAAACTTTGTAAGAATCGAGCCGGAACCACTATATGCAAACAAACACTACCAATCCATGAGAGAAATTCAAGAACCGATTGTCGCAGCGAAATAATAAATTTCAAACCACACATTGAACATTGTCAAATAACTGTACTTAAGATTGAAGACATTAGCTTTATACCGCTCAAAACTAGCAACTGTTACATTGCGATACCAGCAAATCCGATAGAAATAGACACAATTTGCCAAACGAAACATACCTTACAAAAACTTGACAAGCCTTCCATCATAAGAGCTAACACTTCTTGCGATTTATTGTACAAAGACGAACACATGCGTATAGGCGAAACAAAAAACGAAGTCATATACGAAATCAAAACAAAAACCCTAGCGCTCAAAACAAACGATAGTTTCACTCATCTATTAGATAAACTCCAGCGAGCACCGAAAATAATAGATAATTTACAAGGCTATAAAACAACGATCGATAAAATAGGCGACGAGATAGAAACTCTTAATTTCGAACACAGAATTAAAAATATACAGTATTGGGGACTAACCACGCTCCAGATATTAGGGTACATAGCATTAGGCATACTAGGTATATATGGATTAAACAAAATAGGGGTATTCAAATGCATCAGGAAATGTATACCGAACAAATAATGTATCAATTTATTTTGCTGCCGAAATGAAACTGTAATCAACAGCCACAATGCGACAGCCCCACCAGTACCACTCACCCTGGGCTCAACACCCAACATCTATATTCCAACCAACACATACCACTCAGATGAAGAGGAGGAATCAGCTGTAATTTTCAAGCCACGTCAAGTCCGATTCCACAAAAGTCTTCTGAAGAAAACTTGAGGGATCAAGTTCAATCTAAGAAGGGGGGAATGTCACAGACGAAATTCGAGCAACTGTATATAACAAACCGAAATTCCGAACGCTTTATCGCGTGTGACCGTCCGGTCAGCACCCGTTCTCAGCCGCCTGAGTGGCATTCGATCACTTCAGCCGTTCTCCGAATTTTACACTAAGTATAAACAAAACCTTCTCCCACTCCAACGATTGGAAGAATATAAATGCTCCCTTCAAAATCATTCAGTCAGTCTAATAAAAAAATTCTTAACTAATCCAAGTATCGAAAGTGTATCATCGCGAACCGAAAAAATTGTATAAATTGAGTAAAAAATAAAAAGAACTTAATCTCCTTTTCGGAAATTAACAAGTTCCTTATTTTTACCTTAATTTTACACGACATCCTAATCGCTCCTATTAGGGTATCAACCATGACACACACCTTTCCTAGATGTAATGAGAATTTTCTATTATTGTCCTATTGCACCCCAAGATACCTAACCTTCTATTTAGTCATCAACAGGTACTTGCCCATATTGACGTCCTTGACCTTGTGATACGATTTCCGGTAAGTAGAATCACCTCCGTCTTGTCTTGAGCTAATTTCAATCCAGTTTCGGTACACCACCGATTCTTCTGCTACTTCAATATCGGGCCTACCACCAATCGTGGGACTCCTCTGAATTTTCCTACTAGGCTTAAAGGGATCACCTTCCTCGTCTCCCCTAGTCTTCGGTGCAACCGATATGGTGACGTTGTCACTTATTCTGATGTCCGACACTATCCTTGGGTTTTCAATACTAACCGCCAACCTCTTGCTATTCGCCTTTGCGCCAGTCGCTGTTACTGTACAAGGGGGTGCCTGGGGTTCCACCTCCTAGCCAAAACCGTTCGAATGTATCCAATCATAACCGAAAGAACTCGCCAAGTCGTCAACAAAAAGCCAGTATAATAGAAATAAAAAATATATAACGAATAAATAAATAAATAAGTATCTAAGAGCAAAACATAGTTATATCCTCATAATTAAATATTATCTTAGAAATTTCTACACAGCTACAATAAACTAAATCTATCAAGCTAAATTTATATAACGCTAAAATAAACTAAATATATCAAGCTAACGCCTGCGCTTCAATAAGAGGCCTGATGATACATACGCAGATCACCGCATGTATAAATAGATAATATAGTAATAAATAAATAAACAACCAGCTAACTAAATAAATAAATAAATGAATAATAACTAAATAACTAAATAATAAATAAACCAACATAACTAATAATAAATATTAATAATAAATAAGTAAATAAATAAATAATATCAAAACAAATAATACATAAATAATCAACCAATAGTTAAATAAATAAATAAATAAATAAATAAACGAGTAAAGTAAATAAATAATATAAATAAGAAACGCATATACCTGCATTCCCCAACCCACACGACGCCGCGTAACTCAAATAAAGCCTCCACGTACGCAGCACCCGTCATACTTATTTATTCTTATTTATTCACCAAGGAAGTTTGACTCGAGTGGCGAAATAAATAAAATAAATAAAATAAACGATATATAACTAGAACTCTGGTCGACCCGACTTTATTTCTTCGTAATAGGAACTTAAGTCGAGCCGGCCGTACATACCCTAGTGTGCTGCCCGTAAGGTGGCGACGCCACACATCGACGCGACAAACCACCTCGCCTGCGCATCGTTCGGCACCACGCGTACGTCCTGCCACTACCATTACAATAATGGCGTCAAATCTATCCACGTGCGCGTCTCGATATTAAAGAAAATCGCGTATTTCTTGTATCTCACGTTGTCGCGCAATGCGAGTGCTACATCACATCCAGTAATACTCAATAACAATTCTTACCCGCTAGTATAAACTCTACGGCGAATACAATCCTCTCCACGCCACGCAGGTGCTCGCCGAGCCCCTGTTTGCCAGCAGGAGCCCGAGACCCGCTGCCCAATCGGTAAGCGTCCGTCCCCGAGAGTTGGTCCTGGGATTTTCCCATTGCATAGAGTGGGCATTGAAGTCCCAGAGGACGAGTACCTTGCGGGGGAGGCATCTCCCGACGCACTCGCCGACCCGTTCCAGGAAGCCCCTGTACGCAGCCAGGTCGATGTTGGGGGAGTCGTATACCGCTACCACCATTACTCCACTCCCGTATGGTCTGGAAGAGCAGATCTTGCGCCCTTCTCGACCTACAGAGATTGCATTGGAGGAGGCGCTTGAACTACTCGGTCACCTCTATGGCCTCCTCCCGACCATCTGCCGCTGCTGCTTTGGCGGTTCTCCCTGGTGTCCTTTCCGCAGCTGCTGGCTCGCGGATTGATCTCCTCCTCTTGACTTTCGGGGGGGGGGGGGGGGGGGGGACATTCCGCACCGCCCATCCTGTGATTGGCGGGCGTCCCGAGCGACTCGCACAGGGAGCACTTGGGAGCAGAGGCGGGACAGCCTCTGGCGCGGTGTCCGCTTCCGCCGCACCTGTAACACAGGTGCCCTCGATCCTTGCTGGACACGCATGTTGCGCGTACGTGCCCCACCTCCAGCACCTGAAGCACTGCAGGGGCCGCTTCGGGATGGCTCGAATCCTCGCGGTTGACCAGCCCAGGGCTATTTTCCCTGCCTGGGATACTTTCCGGGCTCCTGCCACCGGGCACTTGATCCAGGCAGACCCTAGGCCACCTCTGCCGCCGTTCTCGCCGACCTGAACCTCCGCGCAGCCGCATCCTGCCGCCGAGGCCAGTGCTTTCCGCAGCTCCTCCTTCTTGACCGAGATGTCTATCCCGGTATCTCGAAGCTCCGCCATCCAGGTAGGCGTGGCGACTCTCACCGCAGTTGCGTCTAGCGCCTCGGCCAGACGCGTCGCCAGCAGCGTCGCCAGCAGCGTCGCCTTTTCCCTGTTCCTGTCTCCAGGGAATCTGATGATGATGGCGCCCGTCATCGCCTTCTTCATCCCCACCTGCTCCACGCCGAGCTCCGAGAGCGGGACCTCCGGCTGCCTCGAGGACGTCGGCGTACGACATCCATGCTCCCTCGTTCAGCGTCAGAGTCACCGCGGATGTTCGCGGTGCGCGAGGGAGCGTGACCGCCTTGGGTGCCTGCGACGGTCCTCTGCTTGTTGCGGCGGCGCTCGCTTTCGCCGCGCCTGTCGTCCTGGGCTGGGATTGCTGCTGGCGTATCCTCGTCGGCGGTGCCACGTTCGCCCCTTTCCTCGCTGTCTCTCCTCCAACGGCGACGGCTGTCTTCCTCTGATTTTTGTTCTTCCGTCTCTTCTTCCTCGCCTCTACCACTCTCCACTCCCCACCCTCCTGCTCCCTCGGGAGTGTAACGTCAATTCACATCAGAGACCAGGCCACACACCACGGATAGGATGGCACCCAGATGTCTGCATATCCTCCCTCAATAGTCTTAGAGTAATGTTGTCTCATCGAAATTTGTTACTTTTCATCCAAACTCTAAGGTAAATATATTAAATTAATATACACAATGTATCCGGTTGATCTCAGACCACACATATATTTCGAAATTTATTTTTTATTTATGCCAAATTTAAATATATATTATTCGTTTTATATGATTAACAAACCATTCCTTATTCAAGTCAACTATATAATATTTTCTCTATTGTTGTGCATCTTAACTCTTATCATTCTAGTTGAAATTATAAATATTCGATTCAATTGCATTTTGTTCATAATCGAAGTGCCCCAGGATCAATGGATATTCGACGTGGAGACCGAATACTAGTTTTCTTGCCATTATTTCACGGTTATGCGTTCGGAATGATGAATACGGCAATAAGTTGCGGTGCAGCTGTGTACATAATGGGAAATTTCGAGTTAGAAACGTTACTCAGTTCCGTAGAAAAATACAGAATTACGCATATACCATTGGTCCCTCCAGTTTTAGTTGGTCTTGCGAAGCATCCAATAGTGCCAAATTACGATTTCAGCAGCGTGAGAGAGATCGTTTCCGGTGCGGCACCGCTTCCGCCGGATGTAAGTTTTTCGTCCAAACTACCCAACGTAATACGTTATAACGTTATTCTATAAAACGTAATACGTTATAACGTTATACCATATAACGTAATACGTTATAACGTCATACCATAAAACATAATACGTTATTACGTTATTCTATCTAACGTAATACGTCATAAAGTTATGCTATATAACGTAATACGTTATTACGTTATACTATATAACGTAATACGTTATAGCTTTATACTATAAAACGTAATACGTTATAAAGTTATACTATATAACGTAATACGTTATAATGCTACACTACCTAACGTAATTCGTTATAACGTTATACTATATAACGGAATACGTTATAACGTTATACTATATAACGTAATACGTCATTACGTTATTCTATATACCGTAATACGTTATAACGTTATACTACCTAACGTAACACGTTATAACGTTATACTATATAACGGAATACGTTATCACGTTATACTATATAACGTAATACGTTATAACGTTATACCATATATCGTAATACGTTATAACGTTATTCTGTGGAACGTCATACGTTATAACGTTACACTATATAATGTAATCCGGTATTCTCTTAGACGTAATGAGTTATAAAGTTATACCATATGTCGTAATACGTTATAACGTTATTCTGTGGAACGTCATACGATATAACGTTACACTATATAATGTAATACGGTATAACGTTATACTATATAACGTTAAACCGTTATAACGTTATTCTATAACACGTAATACGTTACAACGTTATACCATATAACGCAATACGTTACAACGTTATACCATATAAATTAATACGTCATAACGTTATACTATATAACGTAATACGTTATAACGTTATACCATATAATGTAATACGTTATAACGTTATTCTATAAAATACAATACGTTATAACGTTATACCATATGACGTAATACGTTATAACGTTATTCTAAGTAACGTCATACGTTATAAAGTTATACTATATAAAGTAATACATTATAACGTTATGCTATATAACGTAGTACGGTATAACGTTATACTGTATAACGTAATACGTTACAACTTTACACTATAAAACGTAATATGTTATAACGTTATTCCATATAACGTTATACTATATAATGTAATACGTTATACCTTTAAACTTTAAAACGTAATACGTTATAACGTTATACCATATAACGTAATACGTTATAACGTTATAGTATATAACGTAATGGGTTATAACTTTACACTATAAAACGTAATATGTTATAACGTTATACCATATAACGTTATACTATATAACGTAATACGTTATAACGTTATGCCATATAACGTAGTACGTTATAGCGTTATTCTATGTAACGTCATACGTTATAACGTCACGCTATATAATGTAATACGCTAGTACGTTATACTATATAACGTAATACGTTATAACGTTATACTATGTAACGCCATACGTTATAACGTTACACTATATAATGTAATACGTTATAACGTTATATCATATAACGTAATACGTTATAACTTTATACTATAAAACGTAATACGTTATAAAGTTTTACTATATAACGTAATACGTTATAACTTTATACTATAAAACGTAATACGTCATAAAGTTAAAGCATATAACGTTGTAGTATATTACGTAATACGTTATAACGTTATACTATACAATGTAAAACGTTAGAACGTTATTCTATGTAACGTCATCCGTTATAACGTTACACTATATAACGTAATACGGTATAACGTTATACCATATAACGTAATATGTTATAACGTTATACTATAAAACGCAATACGTTATAACGTTATACCATATAACGTAATACGTTATAACGTTATTCTATGTAACGTCATCCGTTATAACGTTACACTATATAACGTAATACGGTATAACGTTATACCATATAACGTAATACGTTATAACGTTATACTATATAACTTAATACGTTATAACGTTATACCATGTAACGTAATACCTTATAACGTTATTCTATGTAACGTCATCCGTTATAACGTTACACTATATAACGTAATACGGTATAACGTTATACCATATAACGTAATACGTTATAACTTTATACTATAAAACGTAATACGTTATAAAGTTTTACTATATAACGTAATACGTTATAACTTTATACTATAAAACGTAATACGTCATAAAGTTAAAGCATATAACGTTATAGTATATTACGTAATACGTTATAACGTTATACTATACAATGTAAAACGTTAGAACGTTATTCTATGTAACGTCATCCGTTATAACGTTACACTATATAACGTAATACGGTATAACGTTTTACTATATAACGTAATACGTTATAACGTTATACCATGTAACGTAATACGTTATAACGTTATTCTATGTAACGTCATACGTTATAACGTTACAGTATATAACGTAATACGGTATAATGTTATACCATATAACGTAATACGTTATAACGTTATACCATATAACGTAATACGTTATTACGTTATTCTATATATCGTAATACGTCGTAACGTTATTCTGCTGAACATCATGTGTTATAACGTTACTCTATATAATGTAAATCGTTATATCGTTATACTATATAACGTAATACGTTATTACGTTATTCTATCTAACGTAATACGTTATAAAATTATACTTGTCGGAGATAAGATGACACCGGTGCCTTCCCTCTGAAACCTCGGGAAAATCCATAGAAACATTGTAATTAAAATCTACAGTTGTAACTAAACGATTTGCCGTCATTCTAACCAATTGTATTTGTTTAAGTCTTGTGACAATGAGCTTGGGCTCAATTCGACAATTAGTCGGCGAACGTGGCCGCGGTCAACGGGACGAACTCTCCATTTAACAAAGGCATTGAGTAATCCTATAGCTCTCCTTAAAAGAAAGATTCGTAGCGGCACTTGGCAGTAAACATTCCAACGGTTTCTGTCCCGTAGCTTGCCACACGCAGATCCTATTCTCCGGGCAGGATGTTTACCAGATGTCGACGCGTCTCCACAGTACGTGATCGGCTAGCCCGAGGACCGTCATAAACACTAATATCTAGTTACCTAAAATTCTTCAACAGATACACAGTCTTTGTCCCAGTTACGGGAAGACAGGAGAGACCTATTTTTCCACGAACGACGTCTCCCACTAGCAACCCTCCCTCAAGGGCAGCTAGCATCCTTTTCTAACTACCGATATGGAGATTGGCCAATTAGCAGCAATGTCAATTTCTCTTACATTCCGAACGTAGGATGTCCCCGACGAATCCGATGATCTCGTGTCCTTAGACACACCCCGTCTTTGTTTTCCTATGGGGTATCACCGGGGCGGGAAGTCATTCTCTCTTGCGGTCTCATCGACAAAAAGGATTAACTCCTTACGGTCAGCGAATATTAACGCAGAATCCGACTTAGATTTTTGCGAGTGCGTACGACTACCGTCCCGTTGTCCGCGGATTCGTTATTGAACCTAGGATCATTGTCATTAGTCTCTCGAGTATCTAATTACCACGGTTACATGTCCGGTTCTATGGTAATCACATTTGCACCAGTCAATGTCTTCTCTATTGCATAACGACAATGTGTAATCCAAATGAAGATTCGTGTCACGCTCCTAACTGTAATTCTAATGTAAACCCGAAATTTAATCGGGTTAAAATTAGAATTTAAGGAGCGTAACGATTGTTTGTTCGACCAATCGCGGGGAGACGTAGTCGCTAGGAGAGACGTCAACGGGAGTCGTAAATTCCCGTTACGATTATAACAATCGACACCACGACTTGATCGATCCCCTGATTTCCGTTGAGATAATAGGGGTGATTGAGTTTGTATAACACTATGATTCACAGAATAATTAATTATATATTTCCAACACTTAGATTACACTGATGAGCATAGATAGAGAGATAATCACTTATCGCACGAAGATAAGATAGATATGTACGTTAGAGCAGGGCTCTTATAATTGGATTTAATGTATTAGTGGACGTAGCACTATAAGATATTTAGCAGAGGAAATGTATGCTCGACAATACCGAGACCGACTCTCGTGTTATGCTTAGACTGCCCCGATAGGCATTAGCGTTACTACTTAGTAGTTGACTTTTCCAACGATGTAGAAGAAGCGAAGTTGAGTGACGATGCTGTGTCGGAGGAAAGCTAGTGATGGGTGTGTCTAGCGCACGGGATCATCGGATTTGTTCATGACATTTTAGGTCAGGAGGTGAGGCCAGTATACATTGCCTCGGATTGGACAAACGAAGGTTGGAGGACTAGGAAGGGCCTTAACCGCCCTCGATAGAAAGTTGCTGGTAGGAAGCATCGTACGTGAGAAAAGCTAACTTTCCCGTGTCAAGCCGTAGTAAACAATAGTCTTTGGAAACTGATTTAGAAAAGACATTTGTTGGGTCCGAAGGACCTTAGCAGGCAAGTGACTCGGGTGTATGACGGGTGCTTAAGGCTATTGAGGGTACGCCGTACGGTAGAGCGGACATCTGGTGTCCGTCTGACCCGCGGTGTGTGACCTGGGCCAGGCAGAGAGTCGCCCGGCGTAACAACGATTCTTCGATTGAATTGGTCATCGTTTTACACAACAGAGATTATATTTACGCGAATATACAAGATTTTACAAAATATTATGAATATTGAGTTTAATGAATGATAAGATTAACAAACGATAAGTTTAACTAACGATTAGATTAAAGAATAATAAGTTTAACGAATAATAAGAGTAACGAATAATATGTTTTACGAATAATAAATTTAACGAATATTGAGATTAACAATTTATAGGTTTTACGAATAATGAATTTAATTAACACTATTAACAATGTTCCTGGGTTCAAACGAATCCACGGTCAACGGGACAACTCTTTTCTATGCGTAGAATAATTTTTAAACACAAAAATACGATTGCTGAGACACTCGGTAAATTGCTCGATGTATCACTTTCCAAGGCGATCACACGAATGTATATCTGATGAAAATCTTTTTCGCTATACGAATGCATTTGTTTGTTATATGCTCGCTGGAGACATCGAGAAGGTTCCAATCGTTGTTGCTAGGCAATTTCTGTCAAAAGTTTGTTGTATACTCTTTCGAAACATCGAGAAAGATCCAAACGCCGTTACTAGGCAGTTTCTGTTTGGAGATTGATTCCTAATACGTGTGTCCCATTATATCGACATCTTTAAAGTACAATTCTATGTGATTTCTAGGGAGAACAATACAACCGATCCACACCTTCGTCAGGCAAAACGTTTATCCCGTGACCGTGGCTACGTTCGGCGACCAGTTGTCACCTCGAACCCACTTTCGCTATCACAAATATCGAACAATTACAAATGACAACAATTGCTTAATTACAGCTATGATAAAATCTAGGCTAAAGCATTAGAAGATTTTCCCAAAATTGCAAAGGGAAGGCTCTGGTTTTCGTTTCATCTCCGACATATATATATGTCGGGTTTACATTACAATTAGGGTTAGGGGCGTGAAACGAATCTTCGTTTGGATTACACGTCGTCATTATGCAATAGAGAAGACATTGGCTAGTGCAAATACAATTATCATAGAACCGGACAAGTAACCGTGGTAATTAGATACTCGAGAAACTAATGACAATCATCCTAGGTTCAATAACGAATCCGCGGTCGACGGGATGATAGATGAACGTACTCACAAAATCTAAGTCGGACGCGTAATATTCACCGGTCGTAAGGGGTTACTCTTTTTCATCGATGAGATCGCGAACGGGAATGACCTTCCCGTCCCGATGATGCCACAGAGGAAAACTATAATGGGGTGTGTCTAAGGACACGAGATCATCGGATTCGTCGAGAAAAGCCTTCGTTCAGAAAGTAAGGGAAATTGGCGTTGCTGCTAATTGGTCAATCTCCATATCGGTGGTTAGAAAAATATGTTAGCCATCCTCGAGGGAAAGTTGCTAGTGGGAGACGCCGCTCGTTGAAAAATAGGTCTCCCCTATTTTCCCGTAGTTGGGACAAAGACTGTTTGCCTGTTTGAAGGACTTTAGTTGATTAAATCTTAAGATTTATAACGGGCCCTCGAGCTAGCTGAACATGTACTGCGGAGACGCATCGACATCTGGCAATCATCTTACTCGAAGAATAGGGTCTGCGTGTGGCGAGCTACGGGTCAGAGACCGTTGGAATGTTTACTGACGAGTGTTACAACTATTTCCTTTTTAAGGAGAGCTACAGAATTATTCCATGCCTTTGTTAGACAAAGCGTTCATCCCGTGACCGCGGCTACGTTCGGCGACTGACTGTCGCCTCGAGCCCAAGCTCATTATCACAACTCTCGAACAATTACAATCGGATTGAATAACTACAATTGTTCAATTACAGCTATAGTAGACTCTAGGTTACAATGTTGCGGGATTATCCAAAATTCCAAAGGCTCCGGTGTTCTTTCATCTCCGACATATATATGGAATGTTGTAATATTTTCGGAAATCAGGCGATCGATTTGTGAAAACTCAACAATCGATTGTCTAAGTCTTCTCTTTCTCCTTCTGGCTCTTAACTTGCTTTTTTCTTTGTTCAATCTTCGCTTCTCCAAGTCCTGTTTTATTTTCTATCCCAAGTCCCCGTCCTCCTCTATTCATATCGTTCGACCGACTCCCAGTAAACACAGTGAAAGTCAAACCGTCGGTTGATATTCTAAATTCTATAGAATTTACATATATATAATGTTTATTGCCTAAGAAAAATATAAATTACATATGTGTATTCACAATAAACAACGAATTTCTATTTGGAAGTTTCTTTTTTATTTATTTATTTGGATTTTACAATTTGTCCAGTAGGACATTTGGTAAAATGTTGTAGCTGTATACTAATATAACATGTGGGTGGCTACCCCCAGCGGGGTACTACCATCGTGTTTGTTGGGTTATGTCCTCTGCGAGATCGGTTGGGTGTTTCCTTTTTAATCTTCTTTTTATGCTTGATGTGTCGACCGTTTCCGCTGCCAGCCGGTTTAGGTGCGTTGCTATTCTTTCTCCGTACCTTCTTGCACTTTTGTTGATCTCCTCCTTGACCGTTGATATTCCCAGGTCTTTCCGAATGTCCTCGTTTCTAACGTACCATGGCGCGTTTACTATTGTTCTGAGTATTTTAGATTGCGATGCCTCTATTTTGATTATATGGCTCATTGCTGCTGTTCCCCATAGTGTTATTCCGTACGTCCAGATTGGTTTTATGACCATTTTATATATTTTTAGTTTGTTTTCTATGCTTAGTTTGGATTTTCGACTTGTTAGCCAGTACATTTGTCTCCTTGCCATCTGTATTTTGTCTATTGTTGCTGTAATATGCTGTTTCCATGTGAGTCGTGTATGTAAGTGGAGTCCTAGGTATTTGACTTGCCTTGTTTGTATTCTGTGTGTGCCGTTTAGTTCAATGTTTGGTGGTTTCTGTTTTCGCAGTGTGAATGTAATATGTTTGCATTTATCGGGGTTTGCTTTGATTTGTTTCGCTTGAAGCCACTTTTCTATTTTTGTGATATGTTCTTGTAGTAATGTAACTGCTGTTGCAGGGTTAGTGTGCCTGACTAGTACAGCTGTGTCATCCGCGAATGTCAGTATTTTGCTATTGTTAGTTGTTGGTATGTTGGCCGTGTATACGCTTCCTTGCGGAACTCCTGCCTTGATTTCTTTAGCTTCCGAGTGTGTCTTTTTGATTTTTACTATGAAGCTTCTGCTGCTTAGGTATGATTTGATTAGTTGATATATCTGCCCCGAGAACTGTTTCCTGATTGATTGTAGTAGGCTAGTGTGGTTTATTTTATCGAATGCTTTTTCGATGTCCATAAAGAGTGCCGTGCAGTATTGTTTTGTTTCCAGCGCCTGTAGGATTTCATTGACGAGTCTTTGCGTTTGTTTTATTATGGAGTGTTTGTTTCTGAATCCGAATTGGTGATCCGGTATTAGATGGTTCTTCTCTATTATTGGTTTTATCCGGTCGTAGATTATTTTCTCTACTATCTTAGAGAACACCGGAAGTAGTGAGATTGGTCTGTAGGACATGGTTTCGTGTGGGTCCTTGCCTGGTTTGGGTATCATTATGATTTTTGCCAGTTTCCAAGCTTTTGGAAAGTATTGTATTCTTAGTATTGCGTTTACTATTATTGTGGTTTGTCTTATCGCTTTTGGCGGAAGGTTTTTCAAGATTTTGCCGTTAATTAGGTCGATTCCTGGTGCTTTATTGTTTTTTGTTTTCTCAATTATGTTTCTGATTTCTTGTGCTGTTGCTTTGGGTATGGTGATTGTCAGTTGGTGTACTAGTAGTTAGCGCATCCGCGTCCATATGACTATTGTGGTTGCTATTGTTGATGATGTGTGGGGTGAATGTGTTGCCTAGGTGGTTGGAAAATTCTTCAGCTTGCTCTTCGTTGCTTCTTGCCCATGTGTTGTCTGCTCTTCTGATTGTTGGTACCATTTTTGTTGTCTTCTTTATTTTTTGGTGACTTTCCATAGGGAGTAATTGTTGTTTTCGTGAGCAGATAGTGACTCGATGAACTTTGTGAACTCGTTGTTGTTGTGCTCTTTTATTTTGTTCTTTATTTATTTTGTGAGTTTGTTTAGGTGTTTTTTGTTTTCTTTTGTTCTGTGTTTTTGCCATTTTGCTTTCGCTTTTCTTTTTTCTCTAATTTTTTCGAGGATGTCTAGTGGAACTGTTTTTGTTTGTCTGTTGGTTGTTTCAGGTATAGTGGTTGCCCTTGCTGCTTCTTGGATAGTTTCTGTGAGTGTTGTTACTGCTTGATCGATGTGTTCAGGTGTTTTCAGTGGGATGTTGCAGCTGATTTTGCTCTCTATTATTTCTTTGAATATTTGCCATTTGGTGGTTTTATTGCATAGCTTCTCTGTGCTGCTGTAAAGTATTGGTTTGTTTCTGTATGAAATTATTATGGGCGTATGTTCGGAGCTAAGCTCGAGGCTGGATGCTATGCTTAGTTTATTTGCGTTTAGTCCCTTTGTAACTGCAAAGTCTAGCAGGTCAGGTATTTTGCTCAGGTCTGTCGGCCAGTATGTCGGTCTTCCTGTGGATAATATATTGAGGTTATTATTTCTGATGTATTTTTCCAGGGTTCTGCCTCGAGGTGTGGTGATTCTTGATCCCCATAGCGTGTGCTTTGAGTTATAGTCTCCCGCTGCAATATACTTGTCACCTAAGTGTCGGAAGTAGTCTTCCCACATTTGCGTTATGATTTTGTGTCGCGGCGGTACGTATACTGCTGACAACTGCAGTTGGTTGCTGTTAGTCTGTACGGTAACGGTGGTTGCTTGTATATGTTCCTTACTGACCTTGCTGTGTAGGTGATGTTTAATGTCGTTTTTTATTACTACTGCCGTCCCTCCGTGTACTTTCCCTGAGGGATGCTTGGTGTCGTATATGGTGTAGTGCGGTATTTTTATGTAGCTTTTTATTGTGAGGTGTGTTTCTGAGACGAGTAGTATATCGGTGTTACTGCTGGACAGGAATGTTTTAGTTTCTAGGGCCCTTTGTTGTAGGCCGTTAGAGTTCCAGGCTGCTATTTTAAGGCTTCTTGATATAGGACACGGGTTTCCGCCGTTTGGCTATAGGCGTAGCCGTTCGTAGTTTTCTCTTCCCCACTTGCCGCACTTTCTCCGGAGCACTGTTGCACACGCCCGTTTAGCTCGGCTGCTCGGGCAGAACTGTTTGAAAGTGGTTCTGGTAAAAGTGCCGTTACGCGACGGTACGACGTAGCCATACCATATTTTGTGTTGGGTTTACATTTTTAACATTACAGTTTGTAATTTAATTTAAGCCGTTTAAAAACCGTACTTTTACACGATATTGTCTTTTCTTTCTTTTTCCGTCCTGAAAATTTGGTCGCAAAACAGGACAGATCGGTGGCCTATTTTTACTTCTTGTGGGGCTGAGTGAGCGGCGGGCGAAGGAGGGGGAGAGGTGGAGCATGTCATGAAATGGTCCTTGCGCAGTAATCGCGTACAGATATCGCCCATAGGCTCAAAGCTTAACCAATTACTGAGCAATATTAATCCGTCCTCGTCACTATCTAAGCGGTCGCCGTAGAATTCGATAACGTTCACTCGTCATTCGTATCCGGTACGCAGTAGAGTGCGCGTTGTACATGAATTTACCGAAAGTTTTAATTTTTCTATCTAGAAAATTAACTTTCTATATTAAGTTTCTATAAAAAGAGATTGATTTAACGTGGATAGAGTTTTTATACATAAAGGTTTATAAAATAAAAAGACATTCGCACGCGTAGTAGCTTTGTGTAAATAATTGTAACCTAAAAATTTGTTCAATAATAGATAGGGTAATGCAGTAACCGGACAGGAAACTATTCTTCATATAAAGGTAAGTGAACACAAATATATTTAACCTTCTTATTTTAGGTGGCTTTTCATTTTTATTACATTTTTCGTTTCTATATACATAACATGTAGAAAACCTGTAGAAATCTTGTCGTATTGAACTACATAACTTTTGTATTTTCTCCGGTAACAATTTCGTCTTAATGTTCATAACTATATTCCGAGCTATGAAAAATAAGCGATCGCTAGTTGTTTGCGCTAGTCGTTCGATTTTTGTCAAGCCGACTGGAAGTTAGGCTGTTCGCTTATGCTAATACAGTGCCAAACGGAAATATTGGCATAGTCCGGATCATCGTACAAAATTTTTTGTAAATCTGTAAAGGAAGTAATTCTCTATTTAATCCTTTTGTAAAATATAGCTTTCAACTCCAAAGTTTAAGTATGCCATGAATCATGAAGTTTAAAAATGATTATAACAAAGAAAAAACATAAAAGTACTCCTGTACAATGAGTTTTGGAAAACATTGATCGATGAACCGTTAATCTTATAAAATGGAAAATCATCCAGCAGAGTTTTCTTGTGACAGTTTTCTTTTTTAAATTTTCGTCTCGTTCGCCATTATCGCAATCGAATAAATTTTGCTCATTAGATAAATATTGGAATTCACTAGCAGAAAAAGGGCAATTTCCTGGAAATACGTGTATTTTCATCTTTTTTTGCTTAATTCAGTTAAGCAGTGTGCAATTATTTTTTACATAACAAACGATAATGCTTAGACTTGTCACGACTTCGAAATGATTCTCATTGTTTGTGCTTATGCTCGGAATAATTGTGCTTAGTAATTTCGTGGTTAATACCGTAATCTACTATATATGCATGAAAGTAGCGAGTTAATTGATTTATTAATTAAAATTTTTAAGAATAAATTATTTTTGGAGCTACGTAAGTCCTTTTCAGAGAAAGTAGGATTTACGCTAATTGGCCTCTGAATCTTCCATAGACATATGTAATAGAAATAAATAACATTTTTACTAAATAAATGTAATATCGTGATATAATGTGTTTACAAAGAGTGGACAATAGAGATGTTAATCAGACAGAAAAAGACGATTGTTGTTCAACCTGAACTATTCACGCCAAACGCACAGAAAACAGCGCAATCCACACTCTCTCGGCAACGCCACTCGCAACCTCTGCTTTTCGACTCGCACGCTGCTTTTCGACTCGCACGCTGCTTTTCGACTCGCACGCTGCTTTTCGACTCGCACGCTGCTTTTCGACTAACGCTCTGCCCGTTGCCGCATTCTATTGTCTATTGCTGGGCCCACCGCACACGTGTTCTACAGACGCTCGTAGCCAGGGTCACGTAGGTCCTTTCGACTATTTACCTATTTACCTGAAGGACCCGGTAATACATCGATGGAGCCGACAGCGCCTCGGCTCTCGCGACATTGTCTGTAGTTAGCTCGACGTTTCTTGGGCCCTTCTTCCCGATACTACATAAATAATATACAATTTTCGGGCGATATCTTCTTCCCGCGTTCTAATTATATTTTCAATTATTTTGATTTTTCTAAGTGCACTCTTACGCATCCTTGTATATGCAATCCTTCCCTTATTCCCATTCCTGTTAATATTAGTTGTTTTTCAAAGCTTTTGTTTCATTCATTTTATTGGCTATCATTTTGTATCAAATTCAAGAATTTTCGTTGCCAGAAATTTAAGGTAAATGCATTTTATGATATTTAAGGAAACTTATTCTTGTTATTATTATTATTAACAAGTTCCATTTATTCGTTATCTTTCCTAATCATTATTTACTGTTACGATCCGGTTTTGATCTTCGGTATTCGTAACCGTTACTTATTATTCTCGATTTCGGGCCCTAGCTTCCTCAAATTGACGCTTGAATCAAAACTGTAGTTGCTGCCACAAGAAATAGTCGTTAAACTATTTCAATTAGTTCGACTCTCGTTCGTTATTTTCGAACCAAGGCTAACGACTGAATGGAATAGATTGAAAACTTGTCGCGCCTTTCTAAAGTGCAACGCTATTTTTAATTTTCAAACTGTCATATTCTTGATATTCTAATTCGTTGATATGACTGTAGGAGTAGCATTAACTATTGTATTAATACGACTGGTAAATAAACTCCACGTTTCAGCTTAGCTGCTGTGGGTAGGAGAGTACTTGCGCGGGAAGGATTAAAGTTTTCTAGGAATAAATAAATAATTTCAATGTCTCGTAACTGGTAATTTATTCGATTTTATTTACTTATATATTTATTATCAAAATTCTGGTCTTAACTCTCTATGTAGTTTATAAAACGAGAATAATTATCGCTTTCCTAAACTATTGGCAATGCAGCCCTAGATCGCGTTCGGGTATAGGTGAGTTCGATGGATAAAACTAATTTCTGTTTGTTCTGTGGTTTCCTAATTTTAAGGTATTCCTAATTTTTTCTAATTTTTTCTTCTTCTCTTCTAATTTCGGGAAACGTTTAGTCAACGTTTTGCACGTTTCCTGCTGGTATAGCCTCTACCTCTACGATTCCTTCTTGCTTTTGGCATTTCTTTTATGTGTATTGTCGATCGCACTTCAGAAATATTGTTGTAGATGACTTTTGTAGACAATGTTTGATCGTGAAATGTATTAGACGAGATTGCTCGTTGTTGAAATTGTCGAATATATTTAAAATAATTGAATAAATATGTATGCAAACCATAATCGCTAAGACGCCCGTACAGTGTATAAGTCGCAAAGTAAGATCGCTAATAAATATTCGATAGATAACTGGTTGATAACTCTAGATAATTAAATTCTTTTCGGTTGCGTCCGTTTATTTATGCTGATCGGGAGAGAACCGGAAAATCGAATTCTTCTACGTTTGACGGTTGCACGAAGCGGCGACATTGTTTTGCCCGGATATTATTTGTTCTTACATTACTTGGAACCTAACGGTCTTGATACTCCGAGGCAAAACAACAACATCATTTAAATTGTGTTCTGACTCATGTGCCGCTACATCACCCCCTACCAGTGATAACGTTTTTATTAAGTTAAACTTTTGAAATATTTACAGAGTTTCTATTTGTCATCGTTATTTTCTTCTTTTTTTTAATTATCGATACACTCGATCCGACAATTTACGACGTCTAACCGAAACCTGCCGGGAACTGATCGGTAAAGCGGACCCTACGTCCGGACCGCGCAACATACCTATTCCTGGAGTTTTCTTCCGCGATTCGATCGCTGCTTGCGCTGTTTTCGTCGTTCGCGTTCGCCTGATCTACCGGAATTAGTATGTCAAGAGATGCGGCGATTTTTCCTTATACTACAAACGCCGGTTTTAGACGGTCTGTGGAAACCGTTACGTCGCGATTATTAATTTCGGCGGTGTAATTTTTTCGCCTCTTTTTATGACTTCAAACGTTCCGTCATACGGCGGCTGGAAAGGGCCCCCTATCGCGTCATGACATAAGAAAACATACGGTTTCTAATTCTAAGAAAACGAAAATTTTCTTTTCGCCATGATGCGTGACCGGATGCGGCCTGACCTTCCCCATCCCTTCTTTAAGCCGGTTCGCGTACTCCGAGTTGGCCTGCTGCTCGGTTGCTATGAAAAATTTCGCCGGCAATCGTATGCCGGTGCCGTAAATCATTTCGGCTGCCGTTGTGTTTAAGTCCTCTTTTATCGCGGTTCGAATGCTTAATAATATAATGGGTAAAATGTCGATCCAGTTGCTCGTGTCGAGACACTTTATCGCCGCTTTCAATTGTCTGTGTAGGCGCTCTACCATCCGAGCTATCCAAGTGGAAAGGAGAGCCGAAGCAACGGTTGGCGCTTCCATATCGACGATGGGAGTGGCTTCGGGCCAACGCGAGAAACGATCGATACACTTTGGACAATATCGATAACCTTGTGAATATGGCATGACGATAATGTCTAGTGTATGTGTTGGAACCGGCCTTCTAACGTTTTGAACGTTCCGACATGCTAGGATACGTGCCTGGTGACTTTGCAACGTTGACATGGTATACACTGTCGCGTCCAAGTTCGACAATCTTTATTAATGGACGGCCAGACGAAACGTGTTGTCACCAATTTTTGCGTAGCGCGTATTCCCGGATGGGAAAGTCTATGTAACGACTGAAATACGGCGCGACTTAACGGTTCCGGTACGTACGGTCGCGAGGTTTCGTTCGTGAGATCGCAATAAATTCCGACATCCTGATCGGGAAATCGTATTTTTGTCAATTGCAGCGCGCTAGAGCCGGACTCAGTGATTTCGCGTAGCTCGGTATCGTCTTCTTGCGCTGCGGCTAACGTTTGATGATGGACGGATTTCCCGATCGCTTCTATTCGTGGTAGAGTATCGGCTACGTTATTGTCTACCCCTTTAATGTGTCGGATATCGGTCGTAAATTGTCCTACGTAGTCTAAGTGTCCAAACTGTCTCGGCGAACACTTGTCGGGATTTTGATCAAACGCGTATACGTTTATATACGCGTATACGTACGCGTAGGGGTTTGTGATCAGTATAAATCGCGAAATCTCTCCCTTCGACAGCGTGCCTGAATCGTTTCACCGCGGTGTACATCGCGAGTAATTCTCGATCGTATGCGTTCTACTTTCGTTGCGCGGGGGATAGCGATTTCGTCATGAAACCTAGGGGCTGCCAAGTATCGTTGACGCGCTGTTGAAGTACCGCTCCTATGGCGTAATCGGAAGCGTCGACCTTCTCCTTGCTGGTAAAGGGATCGATATTCCTGGTCTGTAAGGTTGCTCTGTTGGCGAGAGCAGCCACCTCCGTATTGTCACTCAGAGCGGCTCTTAACTTGACCGCCACCTCGTTCACCGCCACCGACCTGTCGAATTCAATGAATATATGGCCGGCTCTCGTTTTACGCACCCCCATAGCTCCTTCCAAGGTGCTCCTAGCTGCCATTATTTTCCTATAAACTTGAAGCCATTCACAGCCTTCTTCAACTTTATCTAGAATGGCTTCCTTCCATCTCCTATTCCTTGGTACGCCTCTCTCTTCGATAACAACCTGCCGGTTGTTACCCGGACGCACCATAGGGATAGCTTGATCTAAGGGAGCCCTCCTCTCCCTTTTCCTTCTTTCTATCCTCATCCAACCTTCAGAATCCTCACTATAATCCTGTTCACTCCTTACCTTCCTGATTTTCCTCCCACACGCCTCGGCGTATGTGGCCTCTCCTCTTCGGGGCCTCTTAAGTTCCACTACTCTCATTGTTTCAGCCGGCGATACCACTTTCCTTTTAGGCTATCCGCCTTTAGTCATCATCGCTTCTTTCATTC
Source organism: Bombus huntii (assembly GCF_024542735.1). Taxonomy (NCBI): domain Eukaryota; kingdom Metazoa; phylum Arthropoda; class Insecta; order Hymenoptera; family Apidae; genus Bombus; species Bombus huntii. The sequence goes on along the minus strand of NW_026099316.1, from coordinate 17,165 downwards.
TTTCTGTCCTCTCTACCCTTCTTTCTATCTCAATAGGCTCTCTTCTTCTCTTTCTCCTTCTAGCCTTCTGCTCTCCACATTGTTCCAAGGAAGACAGGATGCCTTTAATCAAATTTCCTATCTCCCTAATCCCCTCATCCTTATCTTTATCCAACTGAAATTTTTTGACTGAAACATTTAACATCTGCGCTGCACCCGCCAAGGCTTGTATGAACCCTTTCAGCTCAGCCCTGGAGATCATGTCGACCCGACTTTATTCCTTCATAATAGGAACTTACACCGAGCCGACCGTACATACTCTTAAACGATGCCGCATCGACGAGGCGAACCACCACATATGTTCGTCGCGACCCGCTAGCGCATGCGTCCTAACGTTACCCATCACGTAAATGGTGTCAGTTCTACACACGTGCGCGTCTTAATAGTAAATTTATTACGCGTATTACCGCTTCACAAAATAACGTCATCGCGAGTGTTATAATAACTCCGCTATAATTAAAGAAACGAATCTTGCTCGCATGGCCGCCCGAACCTGCAATATCTACGGCGGATAGTGAAGCGTTCCCAGAAAGTGCACGTGCGTGTTAGTATTTAGTGAATATTAATTAATTGATTATTTCTACAAAGCTCATTATCGCTTATGCATTTCCCGCAACGCGTGAATATCTTTCATTACACGTTCCTCAGTGTGCTGTTTGTTCATAATGACAAGGTGAAATACGACAGCAAAGTCGAACGCTACCGCTAATATCGCTATATACGCTAATATCGTCGCGTCAGTTATGGCGCGTTTCGACTCGCGGAATCTCTTTTCATATTTAGCCATCAGATATATCGCGATGAAATAAGGGAATACAGAGGTTAGGACAATTATCTAGTTTACTATTCGATGGAATTTTACTGCAAGTAATTTTTGAGTTACTTGTTTCTTGTTACTTGTTGTTGTTTATTTGTTTCGCTCTTCGTTAATATTCCAAATTCTCTTTTGTCATCGCTTTTTTAGCACTAACAATAAGCGTTGAGAGTAATCTTGATATGAACAGGATGATCAGAATTTTTACACGAAACGCAACAAGGTTGATTTGTGTTATCCTTACTTTCTTCGATACAGAAATCTGGATAAATACTTGCATCTGGATCGTAATTCATCTTTGAATTTAACGCTGCGACAGTCCGTTGCAATTAGAAGCAACATGACCTAAACGTTAGCAGGTCTTACATTGCATTTCGTTTGTCACATCTAATTTTTGGTGAAAAGTGAAGGCAAAATACTGAAAATCAACCGAAGATCAGAAATTAAAGAAAATTTCAGGCTGGCTTTTGACACTAATCTCACCAGGCCCGGTCAAATAACTGGTTTTAAAAGTTGAGAAATCAATTAATCGGAGAATATAAAAATTCACGTAAAGCTAAATGAACAAAAGATAAAACGATAAATGTACAATTTTAAATTAGATATTTAAACCAGTCATTTGACTAGGGGTGGTGAGGTTAGTGTTAATTAAATAGTTTAGTAGTCGTTGAGCGACATTTTGAATATTCATTCGTATAATAATTAGCAAAATAACTTTTCTTCGTTGATTCCTCCACCATAATTAATTTCCATTATTTATATCCTTCATTACACATTTCTTAATTCCCCGTTCATTCAGGATATTTCTAAGAATAAAAATCATTAGATCGGTCAAAACTTCAGGTACTACGTCGTGATAATAAAAATGATATAGAGAAAATATCAATGGACTTCAAACTTTCAACCGTGAAAAAATTATTCTCTTACTACATTTTGGACTTAAAAATAAATATCGTTTCTCTTTTATTATTTTTATATTAGTATTAAAAGCGAATACGCACTCAAAAGGCGCTTAAGACTTCATCTGCATACTGGGTCATTGCGAAACAGTAATTTTAAGTAATTTTTCACTTTCTTCATGCTGTTGCTTCAATCTTGCTTTGTTTAACGAAATTAAGATTATAAAGTAAGGTAACTAAAGTAATAAGTTAGACAAATGTGTCTGTGATGTTGCCAGTAGGGCTACGAATTATTGTACGATATTTGTAAATATCGACGTAGAGAAAGAATTGTGCTGCGCAATTCGAAAGATTCCTGCTGCGTAATTCGAAAGAAAGTGCTTCGTAGAATAGGAATGTTTTTGTTGATGTATACATTTCTTTGTCTAGATCGTTAACTGCGAAGCTGCTTGTGCCATCGGCTCATGCTCCCCCCCCCTCTTTCCCCCTCCATCACACTTTGTAAGTTACTCGGCGAAACTGACGTACAAGGAGTCATTTAGTCGTCTTATTTCGTACCGATAACATGGATCGTGTTGCGTCAGGTTTGCAACATATTGTAACGTATTGGCGGCGTCGGTCTTTTATTACTCTAATAATTTAATCCAATTAAATAATCACACGCGAAAATAATAAAATTTTATCACATAATTTTGTACGCGACGTTAGAGTTCTTGTTCGCCGATTATAATTTTAACGCTCACGGTAATGTGATCCTATTTCATATTCTTTTGAATATTCTTTTTCGGTATTAGAGTCAGTGCATCTCTCAAGAGGACAAAGCTTCTGCAGGAGCTCAAGAATGTAAGTAGTTTTACATATTGTATTTCAGTTTGTTCCTTTATACAATAAATTTATTATACAATAAAAATGATTGATAATTTAGAAAACTGTAAATGCCCTCTTTAATTGAAATAAAGTCTTAAAATCTTAACATTAAAGTACAATAAAACTGGCTGATACGCATCAAAAATCACTGAATATGTTGTTCTCAAACTTTTATATTAGAGTTCCAATTTACATATTTATTAGAGTTTAGTCTTTATTGTTGCTAAAGTTTCACGTTTGTTATTATGTGTTACCGATTTTAATATCTTATGTTTTGTTATAGACATATCACTACTTCAACTTCGTCATCTTCTTCAGGAGTGTTCTAACAGTGGCACAAAAGCCAAGTATGTAAGTATTTTTACATACTTACTTTCAGTTATGTCTATTCTGTATATTTTTCTTTGATCACTATCAATGAAGAAATTTGACTGAAAATTTAGGAGGATAGCATTTTCTGAGGTTATTTTTTCGTTAAAATAAAATAAGAGTTAAAGTCTTAATACCGAATTATAAAACAAATGACTAACATACTACAGATTATTTTAGATTTTACACATTCATATTAGTGTCTCAGTTTTTATACTTATCAAATTTTATTAGAATTTCAATCTTTATTATTGCTAAAGTTACTAAAGTTAATAAACCTTCATTTTTCATTATCTCCAACTTTTCAAATAGTCAGCGATCACTCATCCTGTTTTGTTTCGTAACAGATTTTTCGCAGTTTGCATTTCTACTATTAGCCTTTCGACGGTTCCTGTCTGATGTTAGTCTCCCGGATGAAATTCGCTGGGATAGCACAGCATCCACGGTAACGTTCTCTGTTTGTCTGCTTCGAACGGTGAGTCGCATGCATTTCTGTTCTTCTGGTCACTCAATTATGCCGTAGGATAAAAGACCCGAATCGGCACGGGTGACTGGTTGTATTACGTAGAATTCTTTGCGAGCATAGTGAACGCGGGTATCTTTTATACCCGTGAGTAGTAACGCTCTTTTTTTCAAATTTATTAGTTTAGGATAGGTCTTCTTGCACAGCGCGATGATAATAATTAGTTTTTTAATAATTAAGTTAAACATATACACTTGAGAATATATTCGCGTTATTTATAAATATGCATGTTAATATTCCGTATGAATATTTGCAAATGGCAAATATCTACACGAGTATACTTGATCTTTAGCAATGAATTAATCGTGACAATATTAACCCCTTAACCTACAACTACGGGCATAGCCCGTAGTACGATGATCGAACCAAACGTAAATATTACGGGCATAGCCCGTAGTACGATGATCGGACCAAACGTAAATATTACGGGCATTCTCAAACATAAATCGTAGGTTAAGGGAATAAGTCGCGTTCGTTTATTTCACTTCTCCTAGAATTTAAAATATCAGTTAATCAAAGCAATAATTTTGAACACTGCTTCTGCATTTTCGATTATGTGCTTTGATAAAGAGATTATCTGAGATTATTTCTTTCTTAGTAATATATTTAGAGTCAGTTATTCCATTTGATCGAGTCTCAGTCTTTTTCGCTACCTTCTTTGCAATATTAAAATTTCGTTCTGGTTTATTAAATTAATACAGCAGTGTTACTTAGTTACTATTAAATTAATAAAGTAGAGTTAATCAGAATCGAAGTAGTAAAATACAAAATGAAAGAGCGTTAGTCCGTTAAATAAAAATTACACAAACTAATCATCTTCTCAGATCAGGATTTTCAAGTTTAATCAGTGGAGGTGGACCTGTGGTCGGGTAGACGCGTTTTCGGGTGACCAATCTATTTCAGAGAATTTCGTTCGAATAATCGTCGGTAAAACTAGCGCGAATGAAACATGTCATCGTCTCTGCCTTTGCCCGTCGATTTTTTCGAATTTCGCGATCGTGATCGCGAGTGGTTTTCGAAACGAACGTTAATATTGCTCGAGCATGCACGTGCGAACAGACAGCGATCGCTATATGATCGTTGTTCATCCATGAGTACTTGGATCAGCTTCCGCGATTTATCTTTTTATTTCACCTTTGTACTTTATTTTTTGGTTTGCTATTTAGAAAGTCTCGAGCTTAGATGTAAGTTTCAGCGGGCATTGCGCCCGAAGGAAGAAGAGGCTATGAGCCGAAGAGACCCGGCAAACTGCCATAGAAGAGGACAACTATCAATGACTCCTCATCCTCTGGATCATCCAGGGCATGGGAAGTCATACTTGTTACTACTTTGTCACTATGCTCGCTTTTAGTATTTGTAGTAGTAGTAGTAGTAGTAGTAGTAGTAGTTCTTTTTTTGGCCGATGAAAGGGAAGGACGTAACGGGCTAGAACACAAACTAACCAGACGAGAATGGGTGGAGACAGCTCGGGGAAACGCCAGTTACTTGAGCGATCACCCCAGTTCAAGTACATAATAGTTATATCGACAGTGAAACTATGTCGTTACCGTAATTTTAAAAAAGTTATTCTGTTTTAAGGCGTGACGGAATATTAATTAGAGTAACCGTACGTAATTACTTTCATTGCTGTAACATTATAATGTAATGGGGAAACCCGATATGTGGAAAAAGAGCGTCCAATATCGCTTTTTTAAAGCATTGTCCGCTTTTAATGGAAATAAAATAATCGTTCTTTTCGGTGTCATTTTATTCTATATTAAAAATGAAGTTTGTGTAGCATCGGTTTTATAGCATACTCATAAATATCGCGATTCTATAAACGAAAAGAAATTCTAACTAACTTTGAATATCTCAAAATGATATTGCAGATAACTATTCGATTGTTGAAAGAAATCATTCTGAATGGCAAGATCGTGGCTTGAAAGTTAACATCTTGTCTTTGAACGTGCGTGTCATAAAACGACCTACGAAAATTCTCACAATTTTTGTTCCTCCCGGCGAAACAGTATTGACGTAAAAGAAATTTATCGTGGTTTACGTTTCATTTTAAACGTTAGGATAATAGTGCAAGGATAATAATATAGTAATCTAAAAACGGAAAGCTGATACCTGGTCGAAACAAAATTGTTTCTCAAAAATAGGATCTACTTATGACACGATGTATTTTGCATGAATTGGGACATAAAGGTCAATAACTGGGTCATTACATAATTTTAATGAGAAAAAGCGTCAGGTTTCAAAGCGAGCGTCTTTATGACTTTCGGTCTATAAAACTAAGCAAATCGCGAGAAGTCGCAGCTGCTTTTAGATTCTATAATTGCAGAAATGTATATTATATTGCATGTAGAAAGAAAAGATTCTTTTTAACATATTCCAAAAAAGTTACGTACCAGCATTCAAAGTATCACAAATTGCACCTGTTATCTAAATAATTAGTCGATTATTTTAATGTGACATTTTCAGTATTTCAAACAACTTGGAACATGATCATTTTGGCGGAAGAGAAGAATGATTATTAAAATTTAAATAAGATCAAATGGAGGAAAACTTATCATTCGTACGCATTACAATGTACACTTTACAAAATAATTTTCTTTCTCATTTTTGTCCTAATTTTCTAAATGACGTCTAGGATTTCGTGTATTTAAGCATTCAGTGTTTCTTAATTTTTTACATATGACACATACAGCATGAAGGGTGGGCGCAATCTGGATAGGGTTCAGCATACAGTGCTTGTGACGTTACTAGATTCTGCTGAGTCTTTTCATACACATGCAGCATATCTACATACTTGCTCAGTAAATGAAAATTCCACTTTCATAGTAAAATGTTTTAGCAATGTCGATCGTTATTTACAGTTTTTACTATGTCTCTTGCCAACACGCGCTACAAGTAACCCAAGGTGATAAAAATATACGGACTTCGGCGACCTGCCGATTCCAACGTTCCATCGATATAAACAGAAACCTATTTCTTCTACTTCGGACACTTATTACGACGTAAAATTTGTTGCCTACATTTTTATTTACCCTCGAACTACCTTGTATTAGGTGTCGTTGAAATCGTCCCAACACGCTCTGATATATTAGACATAAAAAAAAGTAGGGCAAATAATTAGCAAAAATGCAGACGACCTTAAAATCTTTGAAATCTTTTCACCCACGAAAGATTGTTACTACCACATTATGGCATCCTCCACGCTGTACATCTTTTGTACAGTATATACAGGGTGGTTGGTAACTTGGTGGTACAAGCGGAAGGGGGTGATTCTACGCGAAAAAGAAGTCGAAAATACAGAATAATCGTAATTGTATCGTTGGCGTCTGTTAGTCCAAATATCCGGTACATTCTATTAAAGTTATTTATTTAGAACAAATTGTACATATATGACGATAGTGTCGTTTGCAAACAAACTTTTTCCAACTGTTATTTTCTCTTTTATTTACATATGTAACATCTAGTGTATACATCGTGTAATATAATTTTGTATCAACGCGTCCCTAAATTTTGGAATGTAGACCATAAGCATCCACTGCCGATATGCCCAGCATGTTTCAGAAACCTTATTGCCTAATTATTATAATTTCGAACAAGAACAAAGCTGTCATAGCGTAATTTTATATTTATTTATCTTTCTATTCGACTTTGCTGTCAGTCAAGGTTTCGAAATATTTCCCTTCTATGATTGATTTCCATCGTTAACTTGTGTCTTAACATTACTGGATAAAAAAGAACCAAAGACTTTATATGTAAATATTTCGATAGTCTTTTGTCAAAGGTATAATGCTAAGAGAACGCAAACAAGCATATGCGTAACAATGTTGTTAGATACTTTCAAAGCAAGTTAAAGTCAGTAAAGTTGAAAAAAAAAAGGAGTAAGGACAAAAACCTGAAGATCGCAGCAAGGTTAAGCAATAGCATCCAGTTCTAAGTCCTTTCTCTTTACTTTTGTTGCTTCGTTTGATAGTTTTAACGACAGACACTCTTTTAACAAATTACTTGAATCGCTTCTTATTTTTTATTTCTGCAAACAGTTTATGTTAGCTATGCTCATAAAAAATACTAATAATTAATAATTTTAATAGGGGGAGAAAAGTTATTCCACTGAAATATAAAGTTCAATTTACCAATAAGCATTGAATGTTTTTAACTTTGCACTTATATTAATTTAAGACAACTATAGAATGTTATTAATTAAATAAATTTAAATAAATGCAATAAGTATCAATCTTACATGATATACTAAGATTCAAATATTTCCCTTCGTGTTAGAATTTGATTAAGTAGAAAGTTGTATTTTCTAATTTTATTAGATGATCTTTGAATTCTGTTTGTGAGCCGCTTAAACGTAAAATCCATGCTTTTGTGCTCAGAGGCACAGATAAATTAAGGTAAGAACTACTTTTCATAAATTATAATAAACGCATAGTACGTTTAATTATCATAAATACAAGATATGGTATAGTAAAAATCAGTAATTACATAGAGATTATTTCTCAGTAGCTGTAAATTGTTAAAAAGAGAAGACGATCACCTACAGGCGATGCTAGTACTGAAATGTTGAGGTTATTCGGTGTGTAAACAGAGAAAACACGTGGATAAATTGTAAGGTAGAAAATATATTTAAATAGAAGTGTAATAAGTAAAAATACAATTTGAGCTGGTCCAGATCCGCACGCTAGCTGTGTTACCTAATAACTGAAAAACCCCGAAGCCAACGTCGCCTGTCTACTGTTTATGGCCTGACTTCGTCGCAGTCTTTTGTCTACGCGCTGTCGATGGCTTCAGTGCTTGAGAAAACTAAAAAAGACCAGATGTAGAGTTTTCTTAGAAGTGGTAACCACTTCAACACCCTCCCTAAAACTCTACATCCCTACAAACAATTATCTCAAATTTACAAATTATCTCTTAATATTTTCTAACTCTTGTCGTAAATATCTGAAAATTAATTTGTCAATGCCTTCTCAAGTACATTTGCCAGCCGCCTTTCTCTTTTCCATACAAATTAATTTATTACACAAAAAAAAAAACTAGAAGACTAAACAGATCATGTAGAGTTTTTCCTCTTTTTTTTTTTGAGAAGTAATAATCACTTCGACACCCTCCCTAAAAACTCTACATGTTTACAAGCAATTACCTATTAATATCTTTTTTACTTTTGAAACCTAACTTTTTCCTTAAATATTCAAATCTCGGTTTTGGCAACGCCTTTGTACATATATCTGCCAATTGCTCTTCGCTTGTTACATACGTTATATCAATTTCGCCTCTATTGTATAAATCTCGCAAGAAATGATATCTTACGTCAATATGCTTACTTCTTTGATGGAATTCTGGATTCTTAATTAATTTCACGGCACTGGTATTGTCTACACATAGCATATACTTAAGGATCTCTAATTTACATTCAAGAAATATTTTCTTTAGCCACATAATTTCTTTCGCTCCTGAGGCTGCACTGACATATTCAGCTTCGGTCGTAGATAGAGCTACACATTGTTGTCGCTTACATTGCCATGTGATGGCCGCATTCGCATACTTACATACAACGCCTGATGTCGACTTTCTTGTTTCTTTGTCGCCTGCATAGTCAGCGTCGCTAAAGGTTTCGAGACTGCCTGCTTTTGTATATAAGAGTCCCATGTCTGCGGTCCCTTTTATGTAGCGCAAAATTCGTTTGACTAATTTCCATTGATACTGGTTTGGATTCTCTAAGTGTCTCGCCGCTATATTTATTGCAAAACTAATATCTGGCCTACTTACGGTTTGTAAAAACATTAAGTTCCCTACGGCTTCTCTGTATGGTGCGTTACAATCATTATCGCCTATGTTACTTTCGTTCCAATTAGTCTCGATAGGTGTAGAAACACTGTTTGCCTCATTCATATTAAATTTTTCCAATATGTTTTCGATATACCTACTCTGATGAATGAATATTGAACCATCTTCTAATCTATTAATTTCAAGTCCAAGAAAACTCTTTACTTCTTTCGAACTCGTAATTTTGAATTCTTTATTTAAATCATCGAAGAATTTATCAATTAAAGATTCGTCTGAAGCTGCTACCACTCCATCGTCTACGTATATGGTCATCGACATTAATTTGTCGTCTTCTGTATAAATATAAAAACAAGGATCTGCGTTACTCTGATAAAATTTTAAGTTCGAGATAAATTTTGTGAAACGTTCCGTCCAACATCTTGGAGACTGCTTTAAGCCATATAGGCTTTTTAGCAATTTACAAACCCGATTTGTACCATCATCATAACCTTTAGGTTGTTTCATATGAATATCTTCTTCCAGACTTCCATATAAGAATGCGGTTTTAATGTCGAACTGTCCGAGGTGTAAATTATTTTTGGCTGCAATACTAAGCATTAATCTAATTGTGTCAAACCGAGCAACGGGACTATATGTTTCCTTATAATCTATGCCTTCTTTCTGTGAACACCCTTTTATTACAAGTCGCGCTTTGTATCGTTCCGAGTTGTCCGGATTTAGCTTTATCGTTAAAACCCACCTATTGCTAAGTACCTTCTGATCTTTAGGTTTTTCTACAAGTATCCACGTCTTATTTTCATGGTGCGATTTCATTTCATCATTCATAGCTGTTTCCCATAACTCTTTCTTTTCGGATCTCATCGCTTCGTTAAAATCCACCGGTAATTTTTCCGCTACGTACGTTACTGGGTTACCATAAAAATCGGTTCGTTTGATCTTATCTCTATCTCTCAATTGTCTCACATTGTCGCTAGTTCCATGAGGTTGTTTTTCATGTTCACTCTCTGCACTTTCATACGTACATGCTCTATCGCTCTGCGCACTCACCTCTTCGCGCTCGACAATTTTCGGTAAACTTAATTTTACGAATTTCGCATTTTCTAGTTCAGGCTTAAATATTACGTCACGGCTTAATATTACATTTTTTACTGTTGGCACGTACACTCGATACCCTCGTCCGTCATCTAAATAGCCTACCAAATATCCCTTGTTAGCCTTTTTGTCACGTTTTGTCCCTTTCTCCGCAGGTATGTGAGCAAAGCACTCAGTACCGAAAACCCTAAACTTTTCTAAATTCGGCGGTTTCCCGTACCACAGTTCATTTGGTGTTTTCTTATCTTGTCTTGTCGGCCCCGTCTTATTTATGACATGTACTGCTGTGTTCATGGCTTCGGCCCATAAGAACAGCGGTAGATTTGGTTTCGAATATAGCATCGACCGACCTGCCTCTACTATTGTTCTATTTTCCCTTTCTGCGACACCATACTGTTCAGGCGTGTATGGGACGTTAATCGTGTGCCTAATTCCCTGACTTCTTAGAAATTCCTTGACTTCTTTATTTTGGAATTCTTTCCCTCCATCACTATGAATTTCTTTAATTTTATCCTTAAATTGATTTTCAACTTCTAGGCAAAAGGTTTTTAGTTTTTCAGTTACTTCTGACTTACGTCGGAAGAAGTAAATCTTTGTGAATTTTGAAAAATCGTCTTTAAATGTCAGAAAATACAGTTTCTTGCCTAATGACTCGACTTCCATAGGTCCACATACATCCGTATAAATAATTTCGCGAGGTTTAGTCGCCCGCTTGATTTTCTCGTGAAAACTCGATCTATGCTGTTTCCCGTACGCGCAACCTTCACAGAAAAAGTTATTATCCTCTACAACTTTCATATTTGAATTCTTTAAGAATTCTTTAACATGTCTGATGTTCTGATGACATAGCCGTTCGTGCCATAACTGCAATGTGTCCGCGTTTGACTCCGCTCTATTGCTAAAATTACAAACTGACGGTATGATAACTCGCATATCTACTTTATACAAATTTCCGATAACAGAACCTCTTGCTATTATTTTCTGATTTTGTAAAAATATGCAAATGGTCCCTTCCTTTGAAATACAAAAATCTATGCCCCTTCTTGCGACAGATCTAATCAAAAACAGATTTCTTTTCATACCTGGTACGTTTAGAACATCGTTCATTGTACATATTACCCATTTGCCGTCCACAAAAGTCTCTACTCTGATTTTTCCTTTGCCGCACGCATCCATGAACGTACCATCGCCGATCTCTATCTTCACCGTGTTATCGAATTCTTCGAAAACGCTGAACCATTCCCGTCGTCCTGTCATGTGATCCGTAGCTCCTGAGTCGATTATCCAAACATCAGGGTTTGCCGTTTGTATCGCTGAGGTACTTCCTAATAGACCAATTCCGCTGTGATCCCGATTTTGGTTTCTAGGTTCCTGGTTGTCTCTACTGTTGCTTCTTTTGTTATTTTTAAAACAGTTTTTGCTGGTGTGGCCTTTCCTTTTGCATATAAAGCATCTAAAGCAATCCTTCTTTAGATGACCAACTTTTCCACAGTTAAAGCAACTTGGTCCTTGTTTCTCGTATTCACGTTTACTTGACTGCTTCTGCTGTTCCCTTTTATAATTATTACCTTTTGTTACCAGTGCCACCGATGTTTCCTGGTCGTCTTTCTTCCATCTAATTTCTTCCGTCATCAGCCTGGTACTAAGCCTGTCTAAGGTCTTCTTTTCTTCTTCCACGGAATCCCACGCACTGTGAAAATGATCGAATTTGTTTGGTAACACCGATAAAATGCGTGTTATCAGCATTTTCTCGCCAATTTCACTCCCAAGGGCTTTCATCTTCGCCGCTATGAGTTCCAACTTTGATAGGTTGTAAGAGACATTTTCAGATTCTTCCCATTTAAAATCGAAGAACTGCTTCTGGACCATATTTAAATTCTCATCCGACTTCATGTCATATACTGTATTCAGCTTTTTCCACATTTCATGTGCTGTCGTGCAACATAAAAGAAGATCCAACGGTTTCTTTCCTACTGAGGTCACGATTAATTTTCTCGCTAATCGATCTGCTTTCAAAAATCTTCCACGAGCGATTTCTTTCTCCGCGCTGTTACCTGGATGACACAAATTCCCTTCACACACGTTGATCAGGTCGTCATCTTCCTCCAAAAGTGTACGCATAACAAAACGCCACTGGAGCCAATTTTCTTCGCCGCGTAACATCTCGACCTTCGCACTTGCTGATTCCATTTTAGCACTATCCCTTATGTTACTAAGCACAACACTTTAACAATTTATTCATTTCACGTTGCTACCTTGCAATTTACAGCCCTGGGCCCATAACCTGTTGAGGTTATTCGATGTGTAAACAGAGAAAACACGTGGATAAATTGTAAGGTAGAAAATATATTTAAATAGAAGTGTAATAAGTAAAAATACAATTTGAGCTGGTCCAGATCCGCACGCTAGCTGTGTTACCTAATAACTGAAAAACCCCGAAGCCAACGTCGCCTGTCTACTGTTTATGGCCTGACTTCGTCGCTGTCTTTTGTCTACACGCTGTCGATGGCTTCAGTGCTTGAGAAAACTAAAAAAGACCAGATGTAGAGTTTTCTTAGAAGTGGTAACCACTTCTTCAATTTCCACTTCAATTTCCAAATTTCAGTTTCCTAGCGGGATGGGTAAGTGAGAGTGAAATTTCGCTTGCAAAATTCCACTCGAACAGATAGACGGAAAAGTAATCTAAATAAAAAGCACGAATAAAAAAAGTTTGAGGGAAATCAGATGCGGTCGCGTAAAATTGATCACCGTGAAAAGTTTTGCGGAGTGTATTTGATGACAGTTAATTCCCGACACTATTTTCGTTCGAGGACTATCGAAGGTCGATCGTTTCCACAGATTCCTTCCGTCGTAAACCTCGTTCTTCCTTCTATCACTTTTCAAGGCATAAGGATCGAGAACGGGGTTTGCTGCCATTTCAAGCGCGCCCCTCATTACTCGTTCTCGTAAGTTCAACATTCGTTGAGCGCTTTGCTTCGCGGATGGCGAATCTTCTCAGCTTCTCCTGGTAGATTGTCTTCGTCTTCTTTCGTTTCCAATGGCAGCATCCGCCTTGGATGAACGATGCTGCTTCCTTGGAATCTCCACTATGTCGCCTATCCGCGTATTCCATTAGACCGACCTCAGTCAGAACTTTCTTTGTAAACATGGAACAATTTAAGCTATATCGAGCATGTATCACGCGTTATGTCGTCTGTCTTTGTCTTCCGCCACTATACTCATCGTAATTTTTATTCCAATATGGCTTATCGCGTAAAAGTTTGTTATCACAAACAAGTTGCTTGGTCGAAAACTCGAAACATCAGCAACTATGGTGGAGCTATCGAAAAGCTAGCTTCCTGTTGCCATGACCAAGAAATATGTTGTCAAGATCGTCATTCTGAACAACTTTTTCTTATACATATAATAGGCTCCGTTTTAGTTTTAGAGTTGTACACAAACGTATGTTTGATAGTGTATATGAATTTTCTTTTTATATTTTCTATAAAATTGTACATTAACATAACATAATACATTAATCGTACATTAGATATAACAAATCTACTGATTAAATACTTATTCGTGTAGCTTAGTATTTTTCCTTCTTTTTTAATGTTACTGGATTATAATCGCCTATTTAACTAACCTGGAATTCCTTGGAATTCAGAGATTGTAATTTTTGTTACTTTTTCCAATGTTTATAATGTATGATACTGTAATATCGTAAGGTAGTTTGAACTAGAGATCGGTTGAAAATAGAAAAAAACCGTATACGTCGACTTCCTGTGGTTCGTTTACATTTAAGAGTGCCAACGTGACTAAAGTCACCTAGTTCTTACATAGGTGTGAGGAAAACAATAGACAACGTTAGACGAGAAGCACGGTTTCGTTTTTCAAGGCGTCGAAGAGTAGAGTTGATAGGGGGGGGGGGGGGGTAAGATTAATTCGTACAAAAAAAGGCATGTTTTTGTGAATTTTTTCTGACGATACAGTTAAAATTTCTTTTTTAAAACCAATGGTGCATTAAAGTATGACATTCGAAGAATATTGTATAAAATTTTCACGGAGAAATATTAAAAAATACGGCAATGGCAGCAGTTATTCGGACGTGTCTCGGAAAAAAGTATAATTGCAGTGCCCCTCAGAACTTGGTGCTGTATCATCAGAAATCAAAAAGTTGAAGTTCATTCGTTAGCTAACAGCCTTCCCCAGGTAACGCTGCGAAGGTTTCTTTCGATATTTTAATTGTTAACTTTTTCGGAACACTTTGAAGGGAAAAACGCGATTTTGTGCGAAAATTTTCGGCTAATTTGTTATTTTAAAATAAAAATAATTAACGAATTTGAAAATCTTCTGTAGCGTTTCCTGGAAAATTATGTGCAGAAATAGTCTTCAAAATTTCAAAAGGATGGGTGCAGTAATTTTGAAGTAATTGAGGGCACCGACTTTGAAAACGTGAGTTGTGGGGAAAACGCTTTAAAGTTTTGAACACTAAAAAATCTGGTATAAAACTTTCATAAACGAATTTTATCGGCTTACCTCTTCACTAGCGTAGCAATTGTTGAGAAGACTAATAAAAAATCAATTATCCTATAATATTTTTCACGATCTTTCGTAACTTGATCTTCAACGGTCACTTTTATTTTCTTATCTGACGCGCTACTTGTTAAAGTGCCTTCGTATTATGCGGAGGTACAATTTTTCTAGGTCGATATAATCTCGATCTAGTTGATTGTCTATCAGATCTAGTAACTTTTAGGCATTTTAGTAATAATTTAACACAAAACTTAATGAAAATTGAATATTTACTCCTACACTAAATTTTTTACTCTACACTGACAAAATATACAGTACAGGTATAAGGAGGTTTGTACTTAAGTCGCTAAGTACTATAAATAGATCTGGAGGTAAGATTAGGTATTATATGGAGAAAAAAACGTCTGCGAAGTAACAATAGCACGCTTGGATCGGGTAGGTAATAAAATCCGACATGTACAAAAATACTCGTAACTTCGTCAATTTTGCTCCAATCGACTTGAAATTTTGACACAATATTCTTAAGATGTTATGCATTCAACTAAAAAATGCCAAAAAAAAAATTTTGACACCCTCCCCCCCCCCCCCCCCCCCCTAATCGAGACACCGAAGAGTAGAGTCGAGAGAATTGATAGAGTTGTTAGAGAGAGAGAGAGAGAGAGTGTGTGTGTGTGTGTTAGATTCGTTGTGACGAGAGTGCTCAAATAACTGCAAAGTTAAGTAAATATCGTTTTCTGTCCAATTTATATTTGTATATTCAATTTAATATTAATAAATTCTGAGCAATCGGGAAAAAATTTCCATCTTTATTTTCCGATATTACAACACCAAACATAATTTTCAGTTCTTTCTGATTCTTTAATGACAGATGATTGACATTTTTTGTTTCACTGACGTGTGACAATCGCAAAAATTTTCAGGGTCCCATAATTATGTGTTGAAAATGACAACGTATGTTCTCGCTCGCCATCTACATGCTGACGGCTAGTTACAAAAGGGAATAAGTAGAAGATGTTACTAGACACGGCCGATAGACCAGATCGATAGTTTAAGACATCCTTTTCGTTCGTTCGTTCGTGTCCCTTCCAAGTATGTGCAATAAAGGTTTTTCGACTCCGAGACGTGTGGTGTTTTTCATCCGAATAATAAAGTAATAACTAAGGCGATCCTACTTCTAAATATAGATATAACAACATTATGTTACCATAGTTTAGGAAGACCTGCCCTAAACATCTCAACTCAAAAGTTATAACAGTTAAAAGTTAGCTAAATTATTAGGTTGTTCCAAAAGTTACTTTCATTTTATGAGGAAATAGTAGATGCACGACATTTTTTGTTTTACATTATTTTACTGAATTATAATTATTAAATATAATCCAATAAAATAATATAATAATTTTAACAACAATTTTTAATAATTAGTTTTGATAATAATTAATCAATTATAATTCGAAAAGAGTCGAATATAAAACGAAAGGGATCAAGAAATGCTATGGGATACTTACGCTATAACGAATGTTCTAACGATCTTTCATTGTAGTCCAAACGTTTTTCCATTCTTCTCTTTGGGTTACGTAGCTCTTTCGTTATGTCTCTTTCTGTAATTTTTTAATTTTACAGAATACAACGTTAGCACAAACGTTGAAGAAATATGAAGATACACCCAGAGATAACAAAATATAAAGCTTCAAGAGTGGAGATATATACTCCGAGATAACGAGATAAAAAATAAAACGTTGGATGCCTTGAACCCTAGTAACAACGCAAGAACACACACTGTCTTTTAAGTTCCAATAAAAAGTTTGTGAAACTCAGAATGAGTATTATGAGCATGGATGCTATTTAAACGTCGAAATCTATGTAATAATATAAGGCAATTACTTTTTAACTTTTGGGATGCAATGTATAGGAATCGATGTATCTACCTGTTTGATTCGCATTATTAAAAATCTTGGAAGTAACTTTATCAATTCCAAGACAGATTTCCTGATGTACACACATCATCGAGAGATAAATGTCGCCTGTTTTGTATAAACAGTTTTTGTTTCGATAGATAAAGTCTCGAAAGAATTCACGAATTGAATTTCTGAAAATTTATGAATTTATGAAAATTCATATCTCGTGTTAGAATCAACAGATTCATTATCAAGGAGAATATTATAACCTGCATTAAAGAAAATCCTGCATCACAGCGCCAGATGATCACTGTTTTATCTAGAGATACTAGCAAAGCTATTATCTATTAAATCTAAAATATTCATTCTTG